>NC_134570.1:106895871-107267121 GCF_050947875.1 Dermacentor variabilis
ATAAAACTCTATAGATTGCAATTCACCATTTTTCCTACATACGTCAATTGACCTTGTAAAGTTACCTACCGTATTTACTCGAAAATAGGTCGAACACGAATCCGTGTTGACCCCTATATACTGAACTCACCGAGAAATAATTTAAAAATAACATTGTAATTCAGGTGTAAGTCTACCAATCGCTTGTTAGGAAAGCAAGAAAATTTGAATATAACATATCTTTATTTACCGTAAGCTCGGCTGCTCAACCTCACCAGTAGATGCCGCCATGCTGCATCATCGTCAGAACTGCCAGAGAATTCGGCCTCTTCGGATGATCCACAGGTATAGTCAGCACCACAAACGACGTCGTCTACAGTGCGGTTGAGTGCGTTAGATGCGCAACATTTCTTAAAGCCAGTTTGGATAATCTCCACCAAAACAGATCCGGCAGGAGTGACGCAGGAACTCCGTTAGCCCGGTACTTATGCTATATCTTTGTTTACGAATATACAAGCCGAGGTTCTTTGGTCGCGAATATAGGTCTATGGCTCTTTTTAGATAAAATTTTCGAAGACGAAAAAGAAAAAAGAAGGAGTCGACCTATGTTGGAATAAATACGGTATGCTTTTGACGAACCAATCACTACCTTTTTTGTTTCCTCTCCCCAAGAACTCAAACCGTCTCTTGCGCAGATCTGCACCACCGAGAAGTTACCCCATTAACTTCGAACCCCATAGCACTTCTGTAAAGCATAGATGTGCCCTTCCGTTCAGGCAGGACAGTGATCATCGACTCTGTTAGAATCGGCTGAGTCGCCTCCACATTTTTCCGATGACACACGGGTCTCAACCGTGTCGCGAGGGTCTCCTACTGAATATGCATATGGCTCTTGTCCGCAGGCAGCCAGCTCGAACCTCAAAAAGCATGCAAGGCTCAGCCTTTTGTCCTGTCGTAAAATTTTCTTTTCATGTTTTCTTGTTTGCCGTCCTTGTAGAGCTCTGTGAACTGTTTGTTTGCTTTCTTTCTTTTCTCTTCTTTTTTTTCATCCTTTACATTCAAGTTTCTCTCACTTTCTTTTTCATGACTCCGGGTTGTCAGCACTTGTACACTGTAAAGAAAAACAGAGCGTAATGGGAGTATACATCGCTCGTCCAGTATCGCACTCCTGTTTCTGGGTTTTTTTATGCTTACGTACCAGTTGGGTAAAAATTTACTCCCATGCCGACCGTGTTTTTTGCATGTAAGAACGGGAGTATTTTTTTCATCCGCGTGAAGGTTGTTCGGGAGCATATAGCGGCACTTTTCCTTTTCTTCACTCCCTTCGTAAAGTTATTGCGGCTATTCTTGAAAGTTATTTCTGAGAGCTCACCGGTTATGCCGCCAATTGTAATGTTTTCGAGAATACGCCGCCTCTTCTTGGATAGGTGGAACCATATATTTCCTGGCAGCGTAGGAAACAAAGATGCCTGGCTTGCTGCGGCATGCTGGAGCTTCAGTGGAATTGAAACAGGCGTACTGATTGCAAGCGCGCGTAAACAAACAAATGCGGCCATGCTCCGACAATTATAAATTGTTCAGTCGTGCGCACTCAAGCAAGCACTTATCCGCACTGGCCTACGCACTTCCCTTGGACCCCCCCCCCCCCCCCGCTAAAGTCAACGCAGAAATATTCTGGCCGATGCACCGCCAGGCATTTTGTCCGATAGCGTGATTGTGCCTGTCGCCTAGTGTAGCCTTGACTGGAAGGAACGGAGCTTGTGAGGGCTTGCGTAGTATAAAGGTAGTATTTACTCACGTGATCTGGAGCAAGGTTCCAGATGACGTGGTTCTAAACTCCCTATAGATGGTTTCTATTCATGTGATCTAAGACACCGTGCGTCGTAAAGTCGGCGAATGACATCCTTTTACTACGTTCTTTACAGGTAGTACTGAAACGATGTAATGTAGCGCATTTTCCTCCAGCATGCCTGAGTAATCTTTTTTTAATACAAGGGAGTTTTCAAAGCGCACGAGAGGCAAAATCTCGGCTAATTTTTTGCTGACAGTGTACTTACAATATACCTTCTGTACTTGCTTGCCAACTTTCTTGACCTCTTCCTCTGTTGCGTGTATACACGCTATTGGGGTACAGATGCCTACGCGTCTCGTATGGTTTGCAATTTCTTACCGTTAATGTTCCCGACTGCTTGCTCAAAATTAATGTCGTTCTACGCTTATCTCATTTCAACGGAGCCCCGCCTGAGCAGGTTGCCGGTGGAGCCACCTTCTGACGTTCAGCTCGTGTCAGCAATCGATCTAAGTGCCTTAAAACAGTCACGAGAGCAACGGATAAAGCTTAAGCAGTTAGATTCGGAAAACAGACACCAGTCTAGTCAATAAAGATCGCAGTCGCATTTTCGGTCTCTTTAGATATGACACAATGCGCCTATGTGGTGCGACAAGTAATGGTAGAAGTACGGTACTCCTGAATAAAACGGACTGTTGGTGACTGTAGCAAAGTACGGGCGTGTACGGGATCATGTGAACACACACACACACACACACACACACACACACATTATATATATATATATATATATATATATATATATATATATATATATATATATATATATATATATATATATATATATTGTTACGGTTAATGTTAAACCGGCTTTATTCAAGGGACGAGATGGATGGTAAAGTCAAGATGGCGTCCTGAGGCTGCACCAGCTCACTTCTTCTTCCTCTTCTTCTCGCCCGGCTCATGCCGTAGCAATCCCCGGTTGCCAGACGAAGCCCGCTGGGCAAGTCCAAATCACTCGGAAAGCGTAGGGTGAAACCGCTTCAGACGGGCAACATGTACTAACTGGGTCCGGCTAGACCGACGACCAGTCGACGTCAAGCGTGCCACTACGTACGTCAAGTCACTCAAGCGATCTACGATGACGAATGGGCCCGTGTACTGAGGTAAAAACTTTTCGCATAAGCCACGTTTACGTTGAGGAGCCCACAACCACACAAAGTCTCCTTTGGCGTACGATACAGACTGGTGTCGGCTGTCATAGCGCTCTTTCGATCGGTCTTGCGATGCCACAGTACGAAGACGAGCGATACGCCGGGCTTCTTCGGCAAGACAAAGCGTCTTGGCAACAGAGTACTCGCTGTGAAAGTCAAACGGTAGTATAGTGTCAATGCAGCTTAGCGGTGAACGTGCGTAAAGGAGATAAAAAGGACTGTAATCGGTCGTCTCATGCTTTGCAGTATTATACGCATAGGTGATGAAGGGGAGTACGTCATCCCAGTCCTTGTGATCGGAAGATACGTACATGGCCAGCATGTTAGTTAGAGTTCTGTTCGTACGTTCTACAAGCCCATTTGTCTGAGGGTGATAAGGCGTTGAATGACGGAATTGCGAACTGCAGAGACGAAGCAGTTCTTCTACGGCGTCCGCAACGAACTGACGACCGCGATCGCTAATGATCACACGGGGGGGACCATGTCGAAGAATAATGAATCGAAGCAAAAACGTTGCAACGGACGCAGCTGTTGAAGATGGCACGGCCGCCGTTTCCGCGTAACGGGTCAGATGGTCGACACATACGATCACCCATCGGTTGTCGTTAGATGATCGGGGAAATGGGCCCAGAAGATCGATACCCACTTGTTCAAATGGCAGGCGAGGCGGCGGCAGAGGTTGGAGAAGACCTGGCGGAGCGGTCGTAGGGCGCTTGTAGCGTTGACATTGTTCGCAACTGGCGACGTAGTGCTTGACCGTGGCCCGCATTCTGGGCCAGTAAAAACGCTCCTGTGTCCGGTTCAAAGTTCTTATGAATCCTAGATGGCCAGAGGTCACATCGTTGTGCATGGCTCTCAGTATGTCCGTTCGCAGACTCTGCGGCACCACCAGAAGGAAGCGTGCGCCTTTAACCGAATAATTGGTCTTGTAAAGCAGGCCGTCACGGACACAAAATCGACCGGTGGCTCCAGGACGCGATGCGGCCACAAATAGAGGTTCCAAACCAATATCATTTTCCTGCTCTGCTTTGAAAGTCATCGAGTCTGGGAATGTAGAAGAAATGGGAGCAAAACATTCATCAAAATTGTCTTCGTCACACTCCGTTGTCGTCAGAGGAAGGCGGGAGAGACAGTCCGCATCTGCGTGGCGACGCCCGGACTTGTAGGAAATAACGAAGTCGTACTCCTGCAGTCGAAGAGCCCAACGTGCCAGTCGTCCACTCGGGTCACGGAGATTCACCAACCAGCACAACGCGTGGTGGTCAGTAATGATAGTGAACGGGCGTCCGTAGATATAAGGTCGAAATTTGTGGACAGCGAAAACAGCTGCCAAGCATTCTTGCTCGGTCACAGTGTAATTGCGTTCCGCCTTAGTCAAAGAGCGACTAGCATAAGCCACAACGTGTTCAGCTCCTTGATGACGTTGCACAAGTACGGCGCCGATGCCGATGCCACTGGCATCAGCGTGCACTTCCGTAGGTGCGCATGCATCGAAGTGACGCAATATGGGCCCTGATGTTAGTAGAAATTTTAGCTGACGGAACGCGTCGTCGCAAGCCGATGTCCAGTTGAAAGGGACGGCTTTTTGGAGAAGACATGTTAGGGGGTACACCACGTCGGCGAATCTTGGGACGAAGCGCCGAAAATACGAGCACAGGCCCAAGAAACTCCTCAACTCCCGCACTGACTTCGGTGCTTCGAAGGAGCTGACTGCCTCAATCTTCCGTGGATCTGGTCTCACACCGTTTTTGTCGACCAGATGCCCAAGTACTAACGTCTCGGTTTCTCCAAAACGACATTTCTTGGAATTTAGGATCAAGCCGGCTTGTTTGACACAATCCAGAACAAGATTGAGACGGCTGTTATGTTCACTCAATGTGCTGCCAAAAATAACCACATCATCGAGGTAGCACAAACAAATTTCCCATTTAAGTCCTCGGAGGATAGTATCCATGAATCGTTCGAATGTTGCTGGCGCGTTACAAAGGCCGAACGGCATAACGTTAAATTCATAAAGACCGTCTGGTGTCACGAAGGCCGTTTTCTCCTTATCGTCTGGGTGCATGGGTATCTGCCAATACCCCGATCGCAAATCCAGTGATGAAAAGTAGGCAGCGGAATGTAGACAGTCGATGACATCATCAATTCTAGGAAGCGGATACACATCCTTTTTGGTGACCGCATTCAGTTTCCTGTAATCAACGCAAAACCGCCACGATCCATCCTTCTTCTTTACTAAGATTACTGGTGCTGCCCACGGACTAGAAGACCCTTGGACAACACTTTTACCCAGCATGTCTTTCACCTGTTCAGCAATAACTGTCCTCTCTGCTGAAGAAACGCGGTAAGGCTTTTGCCGAATGGGGTGCGCAGATCCGGTGTCAATTCTGTGGCGAGCACGAGAACGCGGGAGTGAAGCCTGCTTGTCGCCTTGTGTGAAATCGAACACAGAAAGATGTGCCCACAAAACTTGTGCGAGAGCGCGGCGCTCATGTGAGGGCAGTGCCTTGTTGATCATTCGTAGGATCTGCTCTTCAGAAATGCTTCTTTGGGGATCGCTAGTATGAGACTGCTCCTCCTCGCTTAGAACTGTAATGGAGCTGTAAGTAATCTCGTCAAATTCAGCAAGCTTCATATCACGCGGGAGAACGGCAGGGACGCAAGAACAATTGAAAGCCCATAAATTGGAGGCGCCATTCACTACTCTCACGACAGAGCGTGGTACAAGTACATCTTTCTTTGCGCAGCTCGACGTAAGTGGCTGGACTTGCGCGTCAAACGATGAAAGGTCGGCAGCAGCGAAATTGACAGGGATACGTGACAGCGACCAAGGCGGTAGCAGCAAATCGTTCGAAACAACACAATAATTTTTCACTGGTAAGGATGTGTCGGCAAGGGTGGCGAGAAGCGCGCTATTCAAAGTAATTTCGCCTGTGCCACAGTTAACGGATGCACCACAATCCTGAAGAAAGTCAATCCCGAGAATCACATCATGAGTGCATCGCGGTAGTACGAGAAATTCTGTTTTAAGATCTTCTCCTCCGAATAAAACACTTGCAACACAAATACCAAGGGGAACTAGGCACTCTCCGCTGACACCACGAAACGTCACACCATCATTCCACGGGAACGTAACTTTCCTACCCAGCCTCTCTTTGAAAGTCACACTCATGACGGAAACGGTAGCACCAGTATCCACTAATGCTGTTGCAGGTATACTATCAATTAACACACGCACTTTGTTCTTCACCATCATAATAGGCAGAGGAGTATTTCGCAGATACACAGACTGTCCGGCGACCTTACCTCCATCGGCCGCGCCGGCTAGTTTCCCGACGGCGGTGGAGACGTAGCACGTCGCCGTGGTGACGGTGAACGGCGTTGGCGACTGGTTGGGGGCGTCAGGCTGCGGTCAGAAGCTGGCGAGCCACTCCTTCTACTATACTGACGGAAGGTATTCCGAGGTGGCGCGCCTGTGGTGTTTGCGGGGTCTATCGGCCAACGGTCGTCATAACTATCACGTCCAAAATTAGGCCAAGTTGGTGGTGGGCCATATGTTGTTGTCTGTCGGCGCCGGCGACAAAAACGAGCAATGTGTCCTGAGGCGCCACAGCTGTAACATACAGGAGATGCGCGACCGACGTTGTATGCCTCGGAGTCAACCCTGGGACGCTGCGAATAATAAACGCGATCTTCCGAATTCCGATTCGTGGTGGTAGCTCGACGAGTTCGTTGATCGTGCGTCATGTCGTCGGGAAAGGTACGTCGGTGCTGTCGCAGCTGATCACCTCGACAGTCTGCAACGCCTGGCATGACAGACAATGCTGACACAGCAGATGCATGTTCTTGAGGTTGGTTGGAAGCGCAACCAAGCTGTTCGACATCCGCCCCTTTGGTGTGTCGTTCAAGTTCTTCGCGGACAATTTGCCTTATAGTTGCCGCAAGGTCAAATTGAAAGCTGTAGTTGTCGTTTTCGTCAACGCTTGCCACCGTTGTGACATTTGCTAGCCTGCCAAACTTTGGCGTGATACGGCGCAGCTTCAAGGCCTCAAATGTGCGGCAATGCTTGATGAGGTCGGCGACCGAGGCGAGACTCTCCTTTCCGATTAAATAATTGTAAACATCCTCGGCTATGCCTTTGAGAAGGTGTCCAACCTTGTCCTCTTCGGACATTCGAGGATTGACAGTCTTGCAAAGCTTCAGGATCGCCTCTATGTACGTAGTACAGGTCTCACCTGGGACTTGAGCGCGCTGAAGCAATGTCTGCTCCGCCCGCTTCCGTTTCGTGGTGGAATCGCCAAAGCACTCTGTGAGGTGAGTAACGAAGCTGTCCCACGTTGTGAACGTATCTTCATGGTTCTCGAACCACACTAGCGCCGTGTCTGTGAGGAACAGAACCACATTGTCGAGCTGAGTCGTGGAGTTCCAGCCGTTGTACTTGCTCACACGCTTGTAGTGGGTGAGCCATTCCTCCACGTCTTCGCCGAATTTTCCAGAGAAAGGGCGGGGCTCCATCTGATGCATCCAGGCGCCGGTTGTTCGCACTGGAGCTGCCAGAGAAGGCTGTTCGTCGCTGCTGTGGGACATCGGGATCTCAAGCGGTGTTGGAGGCAGTCGAGCGAGGCGTCGGCTCCGGCGTGGCACTTGCTGCAGCAGCTCCGTCGTCTTGGTCGAAGTACCCAGCACCTCCACCACAAAACTGTTACGGTTAATGTTAAACCGGCTTTATTCAAGGGACGAGATGGATGGTAAAGTCAAGATGGCGTCCTGAGGCTGCACCAGCTCACTTCTTCTTCCTCTTCTTCTCGCCCGGCTCATGCCGTAGCAATATATATATATATATATATATATATATATATATATATATAAGCAGCGAAGGTACTTTTATGCCCTTCATTGTCTCTCCTTTTTCATCGGTGAATGGCCAGAAGCCAAAGACCATCTTCCTAAAGTTGCATTTTATTGACAGCCTAAATAGGCTTTACTTTGACTTCCACATTGTCGTGGAACATGCAGATTAATGATATTTGTTCTTCTGCTTTCCGCAAACTCTGTTTCCTAAAACACAAACTGAAAAATGTCCCTCCTAATGTGAAATTACTGTGTTATTTTTCATTTATTAGACCAAACTTAGAGTATGCATGTATATCATGGGATCCTTACACTAAATCAAATATCGCGCGTCTTGAAGAAAATACAAAGAAAGGCAGTTGGGTTTATATTTCATAAATTCGCAAGACAGGACTCTCCCTCCAAAATTATGACAGAAAATTCCATACCCACTCTTGAATCACGCCGAAGGCTGCTAAGGCTTGAATTCCTTTCCCTTCTTCTCAACAACAGGTTTGAAATGTTAACCGTCGACTTACATAACGCCTGCAATAACACGACACACAAGACAGCATCATCCGGGCTCACTAGCACCCTATTATGCTCGAACTGACACGTTTAAATTTTCTTTTTTTCCCAGAACAATATCAGACTGGAACGACAGTTTACAGACACAGCGTGACTAAAAATTGTATAAATTTGTACTTCCTTGGTCCTAATTTGTTCTCTTTTGTTTGTATGCATTCTATAGCCCCTCCGCTTCGACCGAAAGGTCTGCAGTATGTACTAAATAAATGAATAAATAAATAAATAAATAAATAAATAAATAAATATTAAGCTCTTATTAGACGGTATCTAGGATACGGAGCTCGCGTTGTACCTTGGTACCTGTCCACACACGCGTGAGCGATTGGTTGAGAATCTTTCGTCGAAGCGGACTTTTCTGCAATACGGGATTTAGCGAGGAGAAGCCCTCCTCTCGAATTCACTTCGTTCCGCAGGTCACTCTGATTGGAAGTCTTCGTGCGAGAACGAAAAAAAAGAAAGCCCCACTGTTACCACGGCAACGGTAAGCACAGCGGGCAACCCGTATGCCACATGCTGAGCATTAATTAATTTAAGGATGCGCGAATTTTCGAAATTTTCGAATAGCGAATTGGATGGCGTCCTATTCGATTCGGTCTTCAAATGCAATAGTCGCTATACGAAAGTAGGAATGATTTTCTCGAATAGTTTGTGAATATGTCAGAATGTGACCTGTGCCAAATGGAACATAAGATTGGAGCAAAAGTACGTGAGTTTAATCTCCGCGGCCACATAAGGCATGTAAGCTTACGCAGTGGAGCAGGCTACGCCACTCAGGGATTCAGACTTCTCCGGGTATACACAGCCATCATTATTCTCACATTGCTAAGAGCCCTTTGTATGCGAACGACCAGCTTATTTGTTCCTGATGCTTCATCTTTGCTTTCAATGAGCAATAACTCATAACGCGCAATGTGCCGATGGAAACGTGCTAACGTTACGTCACTGCGTTATACCAGTTACGAAGGCGGCTGCTCATTATTCGAAAACTATTCGATATTCGATGCGGTCTCTAGAATTGCAATTTGCACAGCCGTATGCTAATTGTAGTTGTCGCTTCGAGATACGGGATAGTTGCCCCAGAAATATAAGGCTATCGAAGATATTGCAGGGGTGAACGAGGTGCAGATCGGAGGCGAGGTTGTGTGAAACGCACGAAGGCGAGTGTATAGAGCAACGGGATAATTGTCAGGGGTCGAGTCACAGGCCATTCGGAGGAGGGTGAAGCAGGTCTATCAGAAGCATCCAGAAGTATAGTGTTGCGGCGGCTCGAAGTTTCGAAACCTGTAATGCATTTGCCGGCTACGTCCTCGCACGGCACTATCATAAAATGACTTTTATTGCAGAATGCACCTTTGTCTACATAGTAACGCAACGTATTAGCTTATTCCGTTTGATCTTGACTGTGCTGATTAGGACAAATAATAACAAATAGCGAATGAACAGACGAAGGCAAACGCTAGCTCCCAACTGTTGTTCTTTCACACGTGAGTGTCTTTTTTTTTTTCTTAAAACAACTGAGACATAGACATGTGTTCAATTAAATACAAACCTCTGGGGAAACTACAGAATGGTACAGTGCTCAAGGAATGAAATGGGACATGGAGCATATAGTAGAACCCTACATATGTGCAAAGTACGCGAGAACACCATGCCATGTCACTAGGAATTTGGTCACCAAAGGTGACAAGGACTCCGATGTAAATGTACGCGCCAGAATTACGTCGATGTGACACGAACTGCAGCTGGTTGAAACGAAAGTATGCGCATTACTTAGCCCTAAATTGACCGGTTTCATTCAGTGAGAATTGTACATGTATGTTTGCCCTTGCATGTTGAGAGTGACTGAAGTGAATGTAGAACGGTGTGTCTGAAGTCATGATGCTGAATGAGACCCGTTTTATATGTATTCTCTATGCAAATTGACGGTATTTTATAAGTGCTTAATGACACACGGGTGCAAGTTTCTATCACACGTTCAGTGCGACGTATAGTTCAGATGAAGTTTCAAGCTTATCTTTGCCATCTTTTTCTCTCTCGGTCGAAGGTTTGCTGCACAAATGCGCGTATAAACGACTGAATGTCTGACTAAAGAACCCGTGTATAGTAGTGTTTTAGTTGACGAATTTTCGCGCAAAGAAAGGAAGTTGTGCTTGGTATGTATAAATGTAATTGTGGTCGAGGAGCGTATATCGCAGCAACCAACATTCGCTTTTCATCGATGGACTCAAATGCGTGAAGAGCGGGACTCTCAGATATCGACGTACTCCACCGACGACAGTCAAAAGTTTACCGTTTCTCATATTGCTCAATCGGCCCACAGTGCGGAAGGCGACGCAATGAATCAGCAGCGAGCGAGAAATCAATGATCCCTGCACGTAGTTCGCTACTCCTCTCGTAGATGGCTCCACGCGTCGCAGTGCTCGGCCCTCCGGTCCCAACTATTCCTGCGAGTCCCCTTTTAAATGGCTCATCGATTTCTCACCCCTTAGAAGTAGCATTCGACTCTGGAAGGCAGGGCGCCGAATGAAGCTTTTAAATCTTCGTCTTTGGAAGCGCTATAGTTAAATGTTTAATCGGCAAAGTTCATTAACGCCCGTGACGTATAAATTTAAACAAAACTAGTACGTAAGTTGACCGTGGGAATTTGCTCTAGGAATGACGTAGTTTGGCTCGGTTCGTTCCTTCTTTCTGTGCCTTTTCGTAGCTTTTCTTTTTCTCATTATTATCAGTAAGATGAAAATTAGAAAAATAAATTTAATCATTTTCGAATTACGCTTGCTATTGTATCTTACAATTACGTTTTACAACGCTAGCAACAGCTCTTTTTCACACAGCGGACATAAAATGTGATTACGTGTTAGCGTGTTAATACCATTATTACGTTCCCGAAACGTAGTGAAAGAGCATATGTCAACGTGTTCCTTTTAGCCTCTGCGGGTGGTTCGTCGATAGAAACTGGGTCTGATGCCCGTGCAATGCCAAGCATGGCGTGCTAAAGTACTCGAATTCTTGCTTTAAGAAATAAAAGAAGGGGATTTTAGTGAACATGAAGCTTGCTATATATATAAAACCATGGACATAACCTATGCGTCCTACAAGCGAGCGCCTTAACATTAAGAAGACGCATTCAATTAAGTTAGATCCCTCTCTATTTCGAGAGCGCATCACACTTCTAAAATGCCAGGTGTTTCTATCTCACCATTGGCCGAGACTTGGGGTGGTAGGTGGTGGTGAAGCGGCATAACAATTTCTGCACCAGCAATCCGTGACGTAATGAGTGTCAGTTCGGGGCTAGTTAATAGTACACGACAGTAAAGATTACGTTGTATGACCATACTGTAAGCAAATGTCGAACCTGGAAAATTTGCCAGCCTGATTGCTCAAGTACGAGAAAACGCTGCGCAATCTGCACCGCTTTTATTAAATGCGCCAGACGGGGTTTTCACCAAATTTCACTGCGAATAGAAATTTGCGAAAACAGCCCAACAACATAAATTTATTTAATCGTCGGTATATCGCTTATATTATGTCGTCTGTTGGGGCACTGGGCATAAGCGATGCTCAATTTGTGCCATTTCGCATCTCAGAGCTGCACATCGAAGTATACGCCGCAATGGGGACCTGCCGATTCAGTTATGATCACGTGATGCATTTTCTAGAGGGCGCTCATATTTCTTTCGATGTTCTTTCGACGAATGCGTTCAACCTCGTTCGAGTCGCGGTCACTGTATGCGGCCAGGAAGCGACATTAGTGACAGACAGGCATGAAAGAGTGATTGCATACCTTTATTTGGCGGCTTCATAAAAAATTGGCTGAAGGCTTAGCTTGGTTAAGCCTGGAAGATTGCGAAAGCAATACCTTTGGCTGCGCCTTGGTTCGGCTGATGGTGTGGACATGGTTGCCCTTTGTTAAACTTATGGCTATACATCATCCGACATAGCGCAAGGCAGCGCCGACCACTGCGAGGAGCCGAGCTGTAGCCCCAGTTATCCTCCTAGCGTGACGTCACACCAGCGAGTGCCCTCTGTCGGTAGCGCCGCAGCAGCGGCTCGCAAGGCTTCGCCTCCACCATCGATGCCGCGAGCTGGGGCCCCGTCTCTCGGTCTGGCATGACGTCACATGGTCACGTTACGCGCAGCTGCGTAAGGAGGCGCCACGACCACCGATGGGCCGAAATTGCGAGCAGTATTGCTTTCGCCATAAAAATACGCGGTCACGGCGGTGAGCTGGGAAGCCACAGGCTCCTCAGACGCCATCATCATCCCGAAACAAACACGCGTCTGGTGGTGGCGTGCTGCCTACGGCGCACACGAAGGACGCACAGAAGGCGTTCGGCACGCAAGCGAGATACGTCAGCTGGTTCGCGGAGTGCCTGCGGCGGCGGCCAGTGGATATTTGTAAAGCTGGCGCGCTTCCCGAGTAGGCGTAGCAGGAAAGCTAGCCAACATCGGGCCACAGGATCGCCGCCACCCACGGCGAAAACAATGGACACAGCCAGCCTCGTGAGAGCGGCGAAGGAGAATTTGCGTCTTCGGATTGAGTGAAACAATGGGAAGGCAGCTCGAACGGAACAGCGAGGAGCGTACGGCGGGAGAGGAGGCGGCACCGTTACGAATCGCGTTTGCCGCCGAGCGCGTCGTTTCCCGACGCCGAGCCCGCCCGCTTCGCGGCGAACGAAAGACCATCAGACGATAACGTCGGAGAGCGCGCGCGCGCGTCGCGAAGTGGGTCACGCAAAATCGCCACTCACGATACGTGGATGAAGAAAGGTAGACGGGGGTGAGGTGTTGTGCGGAGCTTCAGCGCACGCGAGTGGAGACGAACAACGGCAAGGCCGAGAACAGCGGGAATGTCCAAACGCCGAAGCACGCCCAAGCGCGGTCACTGCACGAATAATCGCCGGCTCGACGAGAGAAGAGGCAACGCTTCCGGCGAGAGAACGGAGCCACGACTGAAGGCGGCGGTGAGCGGCGGCGCTGCCGACGCCCCCGGATCGCGACGTCACGAGTGACGTAGCCCTTCAGGCACCGCCTACTACAAAGCCCCGCCTCTATCGAGGACGACGGCTGGCGGGGGAGAAGGGGTGATGGGGGTGACAGCGGCGGCAGGTTTCGTGTCGACCGCGGCAGCTTTGCCTTCGAAAAACGCTTCGTTTTAGACCGCTCGAGAAAAAATTTCGAACGCATCAGTTTCGATCGGCTCTTGGCCCGGTGGCCAAAGAGAAAGAAAGCGTATAGTAGACTCTTCGCGGTGTTTGCCCAGGTGTATACCTTCGGCAAGGACAACGGCGGTCTCTTTCGTGCTCTCTGTTCACTAAACGGCGTTGTAGGTTTCAAGATTGACAGAACGAAAATAATAAAGAATGAGAGAGAAGAAGGAGAAAAGAGTGCCGCTCTCAGCACAGCTGGCGTTGCCGCCTAGCTCTTGAGTGGCGCGGCGCGAGAGAGGCGAGGTGGCGTGGTGAGGGGGTGGCTGCCGCGGCGGCGTCGGAGGTGGCGGATTCGACGCCCCTCTCATTATCCGGGCCGGTCCGTTCTCCGGGGCCGGCGAATGGCGGCGTCTTCGGGGCCCACGTCACGGCCCCGGCGCCGCTATGGCGGCGCCGGCGGCGCCCCCGACGCGAGAATAGCTAATCACCACCGGCACCCCCTACCTTCCCGTCACTCTCGCATCGCGCTTCGGCCCCCCCGACTGCGCGCGTGAAGGCCCCCGGCGGCGCTCGGTTGTGTGCGTGCGTGCGTGCGCAGGGGGGCCCGTCATTTTCGCGCGGCGTAGGCACGCCTCCGGCCACCACAGCAGCAGCAGCATCCGCGCGTCGCGTCGGCATCGCTCTCTCACGCGCCTGTGCGAGTGTGTGCGTCTGTGTCGCGGCCGTGTCGCGCCTCCCGGCGCCCCCACAGAGCCGTGGCGGCTGAGCACGGTGACAGAGCGGCGGGCTGCCCCTCGCTGCCTCCTGCGCCGCCGCCGCCGCTGGAAATGCGCTCGTCGCCCGCCGAAGCCGCCGCTGCCGCAGCCGCCGCGATGGCGTTCCAGCCGTTCCTGCGACCGACGCCGCCGGACTTCTCGGTGCACTCCTTGCTCAGCGGCGCCGCCAGTGCCCAGGCCGCGCCGTACTTCGCAGCGGCGGCCGCAGGATTTCCCGCCGCGCTGTTCCCCAAGTTGCACCCGGGGCCGGGACCCCCGCCGCTGTCGGCCGAGGAGTTGCTCGCCGCGGCAGCGGCCCACCGCGGCGGACCTTTGTTGCGACCGCCCCCGGGGCTGGAGCCCGAAGACGATGGTGTGCAGGACGACCCTAAGGTGACGCTCGAGGCTAAGGACCTGTGGGAGAGGTTTCACACGTTCGGCACCGAGATGGTCATCACCAAGTCTGGCCGGTGAGATGACGACGCCCCCTATGTACCGCGTTGCCTACTCTTGTCGCTCTATGTGTGTGACGCCATCTGCCCCGAGTGTGTCTAGCAGTTTTGTTGCCCTGCGAGGACGCGTTGGCAGTGTATGCCGACGGATTGACTGCCTTCGAAGTTTTGCGCTCAATCGTACAGTGAGGTTGGCTCGAGAGTTCTACCGGAGTGTCTATGACCGCTGTTCGAGCAGGTGAAACCAATAATTCGCGATCTACGTTGGTGTAGCTGAAAATGAGAAATTGAGATTGCAGCTGGTACACGTGCCTTGTGAATCACGACAACGTTAGAGCGACCGTATGCATTTGTATTGCCGCCTGTATTGGACACGACACAACTACACAAATACGCAGGGAATTGCATCACAAGTACAATCTTACCCGAGCGATAACTGCCGCTAACTGCAAGTTACTTATAGTTAACGCGACGCGGGCCCATGTATTCGTGTACTCACCATAGAATGAAATATTCTAACTTGCATACGTTTCGCGGTAAACCTCGCTACATATACGTATATATGCGTAGGGTCGATCAGTGGGCAACACCGATGTGTGATGCATTCTATACGTGCTGTGGCAGCAGTGTGTCGGTGACCACAGAAAACTTCCGGTCATTCATTTTCGACATCAAACTAGTCAAAGAAAAAGAAGTATCTTGACTCATTATATTTTGCCATGGGCACATTATTCTTGATGTGTTCAGATATGGGCAATGTTCCCCATGTGTCGAGCTCATGTATGCAGCTTAGCAGTAAAAAATCACTGATCGAACATTGTAACTGAACAGCAAAACTGCTGCTATAGCTGGAGAGCTTTCTATGTGTACATGGACTGTTGTAAATTGGTTTCGGGGAGACGGCTAACCGGAAATCTTTCGTGAACGCCGTTTAAAAGGCTCTCATTGGACCACTCAGACACATGCAAGGAATTGCAAACCTGCCGTAGTTGTAGTTATTTACACTATATGGGAGAACGGTTTTGGTTTTCACGGTAATCTATCCATGCTTATCGCTATATAATGTCGCTCTGCATAGACGAAACACATCCACGTATTTATAGAATGGCGAAGCACTATATAGCATCATATCGATTGTTCTTTCGTTTTCCTGTAATTACGTGCGCACCTGCAAAATCTTTGTACAGCTGCTTCAGCTTACGGTTGGCCTGGTGGAGCAGTATCAACTTGCATCGAAGGATTTGTTGTGCGCATTAATGTGGACTTCGTATTAAGAGACATTTGCTACAGGAAGATGGAGCGGAACATAGCGATGATTGTTGATTTCATAAACGGTGATCATAGATTGCATCAGCTCGCGGGACAGGTCTGTTTTCTTTAACATAGCCTTTTCGAGTTTCAACTGATGTTTCTTAAAGGCTATGAATTCAGACAACCGTGACATACCATCTAAATGGCCGCGAGTTCATGCTCTGGTGCTTGACTGATTGTTTCGGATAAGTTGTGACGGACGATCTCCGACATTTTTGTGTTATCCGTGTACAGCTGCGCGAACTACAGCCAAACGTGCAAACTCGGAAGGCGCTTGCAATGACGTCAGCAGCTCCATGAAAGAGACGAAGAAAAAACACTATTCTTCCGTGCTTCCGTAGGACGTCCTCGATACCGTGCCTCTTGCGTAATTCACCGATTCGATGGGGGCGTGTCACGTGTAACGTACGCTCCCTGTGTTTATCGCAGTGTGTATCGCTCGGAAAGCTAATTTAACTCGTCCGTCACTTTGGCCATTAATGAACCACTGTTGAATGGTACAAAAGACAACGCACAAGAACCTATTTGAAACTTTGGACGCGGCATAAGCTTTATGTAAATTCATTTATTCCAGACGGAAGTGAACACCATAGTAGGCGCAGCACATAACTAAACCGGCAAGCTACATGCTGCGTATAGTCTTTGCTGCTTTTATGACGGCATATTAGATGGTTGTCTATAAAGAACGCGAAATAGATACATATGTATACCTGCGGTCCCGGCGCATCATATTTCTTCTGATATGATGCATCGCTTCCTGTGTTACTTGTGTTCAGCGGTGCTAGAATACAGCGAATTCTGCAGGCTTTTGAGATCGAAACGCACTGCAGACAGCTGCGCAACATACGTGCAAGCACGAAAGTGTACATCTCTTTTACGTTTTACAAAAGAGAGAGATATCGTTATATATGTAATCATTAAAACTGTCGTCCCCGCTTTGAGCTGATGTATCTTAGTCGATCGTGCGCGCATCCTGCAATAGCCGCAGACGAAAATGCAACGAATATTGTTTCTTATATTTTCCTATACGCATTTTTTAAAAAAGCGAGATAAATCTAAAAAGTCCCACCTTAAAGTTTCGTCTTTCTGTCGGTTGAAAGGACACACACGTCTTTAAATTTTCGGGTTGATTCGTTCGGATGAAATTGGAATGTTTGGCGACTATCTTGTCATCGCCTTCTCCTCAAACAATCGATCATTACATGATGAAGAATGATAATAATAAGGTGATACGAGAGTATTCCGGCAATAAAGTAGTTTTCTCAAACGTGCGTGGACGTAGAGAGTCTGTTGAATAATAATAATAATAATAATAATAGAAGCATAGCAGTAAATCGGCGCTTATTACATCAATTCCTGCGACTGGACACAAGTCATTTAGCATCAACAATAGAAGCTCAAAAGCCGGTAAACAATATTTTTCCTTTTCTTTCAATACATTCAAGGAAACTAGCAGTTCAGAGATAAGTACACACGAACAAAGTTCCAGCGCATTCAGCACAAGGCGTCATAACGCCGCCAAGACATATCAACAAGCGAATATCAATATTAATGCCATAGGGCGAACGTTAAAAATAAAAAAAGAAATAGAAAAAGACATTGTTATTAATTATCATGAACATAGTCGCTGTAATGTATAAATGTGAGAACGTACGTAATTGAATTGTTTTTCCATATTTCGTGTTTCTTGTTACCCAGAATATACAACAAGCTGCCGTGGGCTCAGTCACACAACTTAGAAAGCAACTATAACGTAGCACGAGAATTGTAGCCAGCATGTATGCGGTAAATTTCACACATATACTATAATTAATGCGAATACTTTTCAAACTACTATCAGCGTAGCGTGCCCGCAACTTTTCTAAGCTGCGTGTAACTTGCAGGCTGCATGCATGCAGTTGAAGATACGTCGACGATGCCGCTTCCTATGCATGCCGTTTTCGCCTCGAAGTGACTCAAAAATATACTATATTTTTCATACCCTCAAGGTACATAGCTGTGCATCGCAGAGGGGAGGGGCGAAAAATGCAATGCAAGACCGAGAATACGGTATTGAAAACAGTAGCACGCAATAAGGAGGGGGAAAGGAAAAAGAAACAAAGAGAACGGACAGAAAAAGTCGGGTGATAGCACAAAAATAAATGCACAATTTGGTATCACAAGACGCACCAATTTCTAAGCTAACAAACATGCTCTTTAACATAATGGGCACTGCACTGAACTGAGGTATACTTCAGTTTATTTTGACGCGTGCCGTATATGTTATTTCGTGTAAGTAATGTGCTTTACCACTATGTTTACTGATTCGCGTCCTTATTCAAGTGTGGCGTCGACTCTCGCACATTCGTTCAAATATACAGAAGACGATTTCCTTTAAGGTGTCAGAATACAGGACAACATTCCACATGGTGTCGTTCCCTCTAATCCCCTTTTCGTTCACCGCAGTGATGCTTGTGTTTCGGTATACAACTCGTATTTCTTATCTATGTAGCCAGGTGTACGAAGAGGTGCATTTCAGCGAGCTTTTAGGTAAACGCTCCAGCATACTCTCGGTCACCGAAATGTCATTCCTTGACATTGCCCACTGTCGTTTCTCGCTATATAGGCAAGAGTATTTGCGCAGCAGGATAAACCACAGTTCTTTCTATTGACGAGTTCTTAAGACACACTGTTCGTATCGCGGCGGATTGCTCGAAGTACATAAATTACACGCGTGGTGGGCACGTCGTTCCTTCGAAATACGTGCGCGAGCTTTCAGTTAAAGATCGCCGCTGTGGATCGTGTTTGTATACGGCGTTAAGCTGGTACACATATACACGAGGTTGCGGGTTCGTGTTCCCGGCCGTGACGGCAGCACTTCGATGGTATAGCGCGGAATGCGAAAACTCTCGTGCACACCATGGCTTGGGTGCTCGCCAAAGGACACCAGGTGGTCAAAACGTATCCGGAGCCCTTTACTATATTACCGCGCGTCCCTCATAACTCAGTGTGTATAGCTCCAGGACGTTATAAGCCCGACGATTTAACTTTTAAGCTTTCCGTTATCACGCGTTCTTTTGAGATGCATCCGCCCGTTTTCAGGATTACGTAAGTATATAAAAGGGTATAGACCCTACGTTTCCTTCCCAGCACGCAGCGGCTTGATAAACGCCGATGCTTTGGCAGCCTGTAACTTGTGCCGTTGTATACGTGACACTTAGAGACGGGTTATACGCAGCTTGTAAGCTTTAATTGGCTTGTGGGTTCTGCAGGCTTGCAGATTCAAAGCTCCGTGACATTGGTTTGTCCTTTACCTTGTGCAAAACATTGCAGGGCCTGAGCAAATCATCGTTTCACGCTCCCTAAAGCTTAATCAGAGCGCAATACAAAATAGAAACAAAATTATTTCCTTCACTGGGTTTTGGAGAAAAATCGTTTCGGCTCTCCGCTCGTATTGAGATGCGAAAACTGTGAATTGTATAGCTGACCTCGGAGGTAATTTTAGAACCACACGGAATATTGTACACGCTCAGTCGATACACTTTCTTTTCGCCGATCTAGCTCCCGTGTAATGTCCGCTCGTCGCTTTATTGGTCACTTGATGCGTCTGCCAACTGCGTCCTCAATATTTTTATCAAGATTAAATGCGTATATATATATATATATATATATATATATATATATATATATATATATATATATATAGTTGCCAATAAGGCTGCTGTAAATCTGCCAAAATGCCGAGAAACCTTTTCAATCACTGTCGCAACTGTCCCTTTCGGGTTTGATGTATCTGAGAACGACAGGGCACCCGGTCTGCTGTACTCGCTGTCAGTGCTGAACTGCGATTTTCTTGTAAACCCTGATGAACGTCAATCCATTGGTCGAAACTTTAGAAATTAAATACTTGTTCTGTTTACCTTGTAGCATCGCTCAAGTTCTTTTCGTGACAGCCCGAAGAATTTATCTTGACCCACCCATATATATATATATATATATATATATATATATATATATCTGTGTGTGAACTGTTTGTTATTGGCCGGTGGTATTTGTTGATAACGTGTGCGTCATTACGGTTGCTTGGCATCCATTCCTATTTAAACGCTTAGTTCCGGCGTGAGGGCTTGTTTGGGAATATCGCACCTTAGCGAACAATACTGCCGTAGAATTCATTAATAAAGTTTCTTCTCTCTCTCTCGTGATATAAGAATGCTCTATATACATAGTGTTTAGCAAATGGTGATCGAGTAAATGGATGACGTGTGACGACGACAAACTAGCTGTGAGAGCTTGGCTGGAAGCGTCTGCGGTCAAGTCAAGTCAACCCCTTCGTCTATATACGAAGGGGTTGAGGTATACCGGTAATCGAGCGTGGAATGGCAACCCCTGTGGGAGGGGAGAGACGGAGAGGGAGAGGGATGCTTAATGAAAAGTTGGCGATGTCAGCCTGTATAACGGCCTATACCGTCTGTCCCAGCTGACGTTACCCAAGCGGCTCAACGAAACAACAACAACAAAACGATTTACAAAACACGGTGCAAGATATAATTACAAGATCATCCGCCTTGGTGGTTTAGCAGCTATGGAGTTGCGCTGCTAAGCGCGACGAGGTCGCGGGATCGAATCACGACCGCGGCGGCCGCATTTAGATGGGGGCGAAGTGCAAGAACGCCTGTGTATGCCATGCGTTGGGTGTACGTTAAAGAACCCCAGGTGGTCAAAATTAATCCGTAGTCCCTGCACTACGGCGTGCCTCATAATCATATCGTGGTATTGAAACTTAAAGACTTCAGAATTTAATTCATTATTTATAAAGCCTACGATGCTCAGCTGCCACAGGTTGACGACCGAACACCGTATACGTCTTACGAATGTATACATATATATCTCGCACCGCTTGTTTTGTTAATCTGTGTTATTAGTATTATTTTCATTGAAAGTTTGGCTAACGTTAAACGGGGCACCATATATGGAATGATACCGTTATTCAACTAGAATTGTGACGTATATAAAACACCCAAACGACCATACGTTCACACACACACACACACAGAGCGAGAGAGAGAGAGAGAAAGAAAGGCAGAGGAAATACAGGGAGGTTAAGCAGAGGTCGTCTCCGGTTGGCTACCCTGTACCGTGGGAGCGGCAAAGGGGCGCGGTAGGTGAGAGAGTAAAAATTGCAGACGCCCCTCCCCCCCCCTCTCCGCGCATCCCACACACACACATCCACACAGTATAGAGTGCTGTTTCTGTGGGCATTGTCACGCAGTCCGCGAAGGCTTTCCTAGTGTTACACAGCGCCACCGTCCCATCCTAGGTCGCACAATGTACAGTCGTAGTTCGTCACAAAGTTCTGTGTCATTTAAATAACGCAGCAGTGCCATCATAGCGGCTCGCGCTGATGTTTGCGTATAGGCCAGTTTCCAAGGAAGTTGTTTTCCGTTATTACGCGCTTGTCCAGTTGATCTGCGGTGGCGGAGAGGGCTGCTGTTTGCGGTTTCAAACACTGCACCCACCAACAAAGTGCGCGATTGTTTCTTTGCGCCGGCAGGAATTCAGAAAGTGGGCTTCTGGCCATTCCGATAAGGAAGGAGTACGCGCTAAAGCTATTCCCTAAATCCTCAATAATTAAAGTTTGTAGCTCTGAAGAATACGGTATAGCGGCACCTCCTTCGTGCGCAAGGCGCAGGCGATGCTTTCCCAAGGGTCGAGAATGTCCCGCAACTCTAAGCTTCAGTTGCTGCGCATTGGTGGCAAGACTTTAGGCGATTGCCTATCTGGCAAGTAACCATCTATAGCAGCGTCACAGAACGTGCTGAAAGTCCACGAGTACATTGCACACTGAGCACATCGACCAGTACGTACACTAATTTTTTTTTTCATTTTAAAGCTGCTTGATAGATTATAGTTAAGGTATCTGACGTAATAGTTCTGCAGAAATCCGCAAGGTGGATAGGAGTCCCGGGTTCGAGTCCCAGACCAGGACGAATTTTTCCTCAACTGCGAAGCTTTTCTTTCGAGGAACCCGTATAATTTCCCTTTGTAGCCCTTAGCTACGTTTGGGTGGATGTCCGATTTTCCCTTTAGTTAAAGTATCTGTATTCTAAGGTACAGCCCCATTGAGCCTTATATATGCGGTAGCCGGATGCTTTTCTGTATTCTGATGCCTCTCGGCGTGCGATAGTCGGAGGACGGATAAAATTTACGGAAGGATTCTCCGTATGCTCAAGGCTTGCCATCAGGTTATTTGGAGAGATCTCTGTGATGCAGCGAACGCCAAGCGACACTTGATACCCTGCAGGGTCGCCGCGTCTTTTCTCTCAAAGGCGGTGCCTGAATCGATTCCAGCGAACTGCTGTACGCGGCTCTGACACCGCGAGCAACGTGAACGTTGCTTGTATACAACAGTGTATAGGGCGAGCAACCACTGTCACGCAACATAACGCAACACAAACGGACAACCTTTATCCGTACATCTCTTCGAAATAGCGAATCAAGAAAAAAGAAATGTTGAGCGTGAAGTGACTGCATATACGATTCCGTCCGAGTCGTATCCATCTGAATGCGAGTCGAGCGTCGCCTCCACGAGTGTAATCGGAGATGAGGAGATCCTCAATACCTTTGATATCGTGAGTTTTAGTGGGCTGGCCGCAGTGGTCGCGCCGTGCATTCCAAATGCTCTGGCATGTGAGAGTACAGACCGTGACCATAACCAAAGTTGCCCGATGCGAAGGGTGAAGGCACATGGTATTTTAAGTCTAAATCTCTGCATGCTTTACCGTTCTGTAGTTATCCCGTTTATCCTCGGCGTCCTTATATAAGAAAGTATATATTTCCCTTATAGTAGTGTCTGTATAGTGGTTGCAGTTACCGGCCAATACGATCGACTGTGGCAGCTTTGACCAGCGTTTCACCATGCCTCTGAAGCTGAAGGACATAGTACATAACAGCCCCGTTTCTGCCGTAAGACATTGTAGTGATATCGTTGGCGTCGTACTTATAAACACGGACCGAGGTTTCGAGTTTGGCACGCGACAGCGGACATGTTTGTTGGCGGGGATTATTGCTCGTGTAGAATGGATTTATCTCGTGCGACTGACTGGTCACGCGAACAAACCTTATACGCAGAGCTGGATTGGCAAACTAAAAGAACAACATCTGCAGAAGGTTTGTGTTTTCTTTTATGTGCTAAGTAGTCGTGTGGCCGTGGGCACAAGATCCCTTCGTTAGAGTGCTTTTATAAGAAACATTGTCTTATTAGTGCGCCAGTTTCCTGCATCGACGCTCCCGTAATTTGCGCGGCAGGCCAAAAGATGGCGGTTGTTTATTTGCTCGTTAGGCGTTCCGGTAGTGCTTGTGCAGAGAACGCTTTATCACCCCGTGTTTACGCCTCACTGCAGCTAGCGCATCGGACTCAAAAACATCATGTAGATCCAGCGCACATCTTGGGGCCTATATGTGAAGCGAAGCGTTAGTGAAGCGGCTTAGTCAATTTCTTCCCTTTCTTATCTCTTGCGCTATTTAAACTAAGCAGAGGAAGGGGGATGCCGACTGCAGGCGGATCTATAGACCCTTGCAACACATGCCGGCAATTGCTTCGTCCGCGCGCCTCCTTCCAGAAATGTTTTAAGAAACTGGAAAGCTACGGGTATCGAAGACATTGTAAAGAAGGATCAATTTATAGCGGTCTTTACACAGTGCTATTTCAAAAAAAGTAAAAGTCTCAGCATTTTTCGATCAGCGAGAAATAAGACAGGAAGTAATAAGAAAAAAAAAACAGATTACTGGGACGACAGAATAAATATAGCGGCAGATTTGTCACGATTGTGATCACGATTTCTTAACTATAGGTTGCTACTGCTTGTGTGGGTGGATAAAGCTCGTGTGTCGGTAACGAAAACTCCATATACAGAATGAAGGCACTCCTGCGTAATCACACTACACGAGAGACGCGATTTGTTCATTTACGTAGAAAATAAGACAAGTCCACAAACACACACACACACACACACACACACACACACACACACACACACACACACACACACACACACACACACACACGCACACGCACGCACACACGCACACACACACACACACACACACACACACAAAATGAGAATCGGGCCCCTTGGTTAATCCCCGTTCTTCTCGTTCATCACATAACGAGGGTCTCGAATCCGGCAACATTGATGCCTTCAGGTAGCATGTGTGGGTTTATTGACCAGTTGCCTTTACTCAGAGAGTTCACGTATACACGTGACGCCTGCAGCAGAAAGGACGTTCCACATCCGCCGCTGAGGTTTGTGAGTGGTAGCGCTGGCTAACACTCCCAGGGCTAGTTCTAGCACATAAACACAAATATCCCAGAAAGTGGATGAGAAAACGGCAGCGCTGTAGCTCAATTTGTAAGAACATCGCGCGCGTAATGCGAGTACGTGGGTTCGTATCCCACCTGCGGCCAGCTGTTCGCTTCATCCACTTTCATTTACATTTATTTAACATTTATTTATTTAAATTAAGAACTGTGGATAATTTCCCATATGCTGTCCTTGGCTGTCCGAACTATCATGCACCAACGTTTAGAGAGAGAGAGAGAGAGAGAGAGAGAGAGAGAGAGAGGAAAGGGGAAAGGCAGGGAGGTTAACCGGAGAAAAAGATCCGGTTGGCTACCCTACACTGGGGAGAGAGGGAGGGGGAGGTAAAGTGGTAACAAAGTAGAGATAAGGAAAGGAAGGAGCGTAGACACACAATCACCATCGGTGACTGGCACCGAATACTGTCATCGCACAGCACAGTGAAGTATGCGAATATCACGTACCTGAACAGAGCCAAGGTAATGTTGTTTGCTGCAACATTGCCGCGGGATTGGCCGCGCGAAGCACTTTGTTAACCTTTTTTTTATTATTGAAGTGAATGTTAGGAGAGGTTGGCGCCTTTATGGTGGCACCGGCTACTCCTTGTCACTTGGCAAACGAAATAAATTTGCGTAAAAAGGGAAAATAGCGTTGAAAATTTTTGAGTGATGGTGATAGAATAATGATCGAATAATTGATTATTGATCTTATTGTTGATCTTACAATCGATTGTTGATCTTATTCGCTTTGTTCGTTCTCTGCAGGTTATTAGTGGTATTACGTTCTTACTGTTACTCTCTATCTTCTTTAGTCTCCATGTCCTCGATGAACATCGGGATTTTTCCTAAATTGTATTCTTGTGCCGTAACTAAGCAAACTAATATTTGAGTGAACGCATAGCCCACTAAGGAGTACAAGAGCTCCAAAAAAATTGAATACGCTTTCTTGTTTGCCAATTTATCCGCACTTTTCCGCCTGTATGCCTATATCTTTCGTATACAATCGCCTGTTACGGTCCATCCAGACGCAAGAAAACTGCCAGTTAATCTGTGGTTTTCATTTTTATTTCCTTTATTTAATTTGCGTCGCTGGCTATGTATACATAACCGCAGCAGTACGTTCCTTTCATTGCTCACGGACATTTCGCAACTGTCGTTCTCAAGTTATCTTTCGCCTTCTATGAGCTTAGCCAACGCCGTTCCAACGTGTATAGTCGGTACAGCAGCCGTCAGTGGCGCTCATAGTACGCTTGATCGCTATCCGCTCTTTTCCCTCCATAAGGTTATTTCAAAATCACACCGACGTTCTTCGTCCGCCTCTTCTTTCTTTTTTTCTGTTCTTTTTGTCTTGCCGCTGTTTAATCGCACCGCGCATAAATGTGCCGCAGTACAAAAAAGCGTGCCGTCTGACGTTCTCTATCAAGGTGAACTGAAGGATTTTCCGAGCTGCGCGCGTGCCTGACATGAAAAAGAAAACACACACACACACAAAAACACGCATAGAGACAGAAATATTGTGTCGTATATGGCGATCAGCGCGTCCGATACATTTTCGTTGTGCAGGTATAGCTGTCAGCTCGGCTAAGGGAACATGGCTTCGCCCCTAGAGATAGGTATGCTGCGCATGCGCGGTGCGAGAGAAGTGACGGAGAGGATGCGAAACAACGCTGAAATAACAAGCGGCTAAAAAAAAAAAAAAACATGCGCGATGCACCTCGACTCGCTTGATGAATGTGGACACGGTCTCATTCAAGGTTGCGCAAACAGAAGTCAGCGGCACCAATATAGCCGGCGGTTTAGGACGTATAAAGTTACGTCGTCCTGTTCGGCGCTGGCATTAACACATGCCAACGTCTATACAGCACGTGCCAACTCTCGAAGTGACGAAATCGTTCTATTCGCGTGTGAGCGCTGTCAGTATACCTCACGCTTCGGGGGTCTTTTCGGAGCCTATAAGTCCTGACGCTCCCGTTTCTAAAGGTACAGCGACAACTGCTGCCGCGGTGCCTCCTGCATGGTTTGTGCCACGAGAAAGATTTAAATTGCGTGGGCCACACGAGCCGTTTTACATAATGTGGTTGTGTGACATTAGGCGGGATATTCCCTAGATCGGCGTCTCTTTCAAAGCCGTTCGCTTCTAGCTTTCCCTTTTCACTTTGCGTAAACGAGAGGAGGCGAGACGGGCAACTGGACGAAGGGCGGTTAGCCACGTGTTGATCTATCCTTATCTTCTCGATTGCAGAACCTCTGTATGAACATTTGCTGATTCGTCGCGAATGGAGAACAATTACACGGCGCGGCACGTGTGACCATGGCCTCCGAGATCACCCCGCGCGCCTTTGGGGGTGATCTCGAAGGCCACGGTGTGGCGTGCTAGCTACTCCTGATTCATACCAAGGGGCGCTCTGTAGTTATCGTCCTATCACCTGGCCCGGCGGCGAGATCAAAGCCTTTCGCCATCTTTTAAAGATCCGGGGACATTAATAAGCGCCCCCTGGTGGTCGGACAGATTTTATAAGCATCTTCTTTGGAACGGCGTGGTGACTCGTATATGGGCTGCGCCTATACGCATCCCATATACGCAGAGGTGAAGAACAAAGAAGAACACGTGTGCATGTGCACAGGCTGTATATGTGTACGAGTCATGTTTTGGGGCAATAATTACTACAGCTCCGCGGCTGTGTAATACACTGAATGCCAGGAATGATCAGATACTGGCGGGGGGGCTTTTTCTTTGCTAGCATGCGCGACTGAGCGTCTGCCGTCCAGGGATCGATGACGTTGCATGACAGCAAGTATTCGTTTGCGAATGAGTTATTTCAACACATTTCGCCTTTCTGAGTTCGCGTGCCGCGTTATATTCGCCCTTTCTTGATGTACCCAGCTCTTCAGTGACGCGAAGCTTCCTTCGCTAAGTCCTACCGTGGTTTCGCATCGGTCGGTCTGCCGATCGCTATCTCGCATGATACACACAGCTAACCGGCGCATACGTATATGAACTTGGCGTTGACCCACAGCAAAAGACCAGTGAGCCCACTTGTGTTCTGCCTAGTAACACGCTAAATCAGAGCGTAAGGCTTCCACATATAATACTTAATTATAGTAATCTC
Organism: Dermacentor variabilis; assembly: GCF_050947875.1. Taxonomy (NCBI): domain Eukaryota; kingdom Metazoa; phylum Arthropoda; class Arachnida; order Ixodida; family Ixodidae; genus Dermacentor; species Dermacentor variabilis. Next base: position 106,923,388 of record NC_134570.1, read on the forward strand.
TAAAGCGCAGAGATCTCGTAATGAAATAGACCATGATATTGTGCAAGTTCCCTGATTTTCTTATGTTTGGGCTGCGTATACCTAATTCCTGCACAGCAGGTTACGCTCTGTTGTATAAATTGTGGGGTTTTACGTGCCAAAACCACGATCTCGTTATGAGGCACGCCGCATAGTGGGGGACTCCGGACGTATTTCGACCACCGGAGATTCTTTAACGTGCGCCCAATGCACGCTACACGAGCGGCTTTTCTTTTTTTTTTTTTCATTTAGTCCTTGCCACAATGCGGCCGCCGTGGCCAGGATTTGATCCCGCAACCTCGTGCTTAGCAACGCAACGCCCTATATAGCCACTAAGTAACTGATTGGATGCTTCGACCTATATATAGTACTGAATTTTTCAGCGACGATGTATCATGAGTTCCAGTGAGCACACTTGTGTTCTGCGTAATCAAGTAATAAATAAATACAGACTTTTCTGGTCTCTCGGGTCTATTATGTGCAACTGTGACAGCTACAGAGCCCTTCGTGTTAATCGAAAAAAGTGTTACGAGCATCTCTATGTATACGTTGCCTAACATAGAAAGAAATAAAAGCACCTGCTTTGGCAAACGCACATAGGGATCGCATACCTGTGTTGATAACGCTCAAATTCCCCTCGCAATACCACTGACGAGTTCTTTTTGCACTGGCTGTCCGTATAGCGCCGATTGAGATATGTCCACTTGACTTGCGCCAACGCTCATGTCGCGGGTCACCTGCAGCTGCTGCTGTCTAGTGCGCATCCATGGCATGAGATGGACGGGAACACCAGAGGCGTGTACACACAATTCACTCCTTCCGCCCTTCACGCGGTCGCATTTCGAAGCTCGCCCAAGTTGCCATTAGCTGCTCGAGCGCACGCAACAGCGCTATACGCATACATGCACTCGCGGACAACTTTCTGTGTCAACGAAGGGATGTATCTACAAATAGGGCGGAGTTCACGTGTGACAGCGCTTCTAACAATAGTCCCTCGGTCTAATTCTCGTTTTCCTTAAGCCGGGGAACACAAAACACAAACATCTTGTTCACTATACAGAAGAGTTGCAATAAAATAAGGCTTGTGACATCGACAAGCGCTTCTCTTCGATGACATTGATCCAGCTTTCTGCGTTTCTCCATCGTCCCCTCCCGTTTTGCTTATTCTACTCTACTTATCGAAACGCAAAAGCATGTTGTACCACATTAGCTATTCCAAATCATTCGTTTCTATATAGCACCCATGCCTGCGAGCGAGCCCAGCTTCAGAGGGCGCGGCGGTCGCGTTCGTTCGAGAAGCCTGGCAACCCTGCCTGGAGGCCATGGAGAGGGACGAACACGGTGCAAGGAAAGGAACTGTGGGAAGGAACATGATATCGCGCTGAAAACTCTCCTTATAGCCGTTCCCTTCGCTTTTGCTCTCTCTCTCACGCTTCCAAAAGTCAGCCCACCACGTGACCTCTGAGTCTCGGGTTCGCTTCACGGACGGTGAGCTTGGTCCTCAGTAGTACATAGGTTTTAATATATGGATGCACGCTTAATCACTGTCCCTTCGACAGACGCGGGCACTTGAGCGATTACGAAATTGAGCGTGCCGTAAGCCCTACCTCCCCTTCCCTCTAAATCACTGCATGTTTTCATCTGACCTCACACCTATCGCCTTTGAGGCTGCCCTGGATCCGGCCCTTCTTCTATAGACCGTTTTTTCGTAGGCGCCGCCATATTGTGAACGCAGTGGCGCCGCCTATGAGCAGTGCCCTACTGGCTTGGGTGAAAGCGGTGTTTTGCATGGCAGGTATACGCTCCGCGGTTGTTTCTGGCGTTTGTTTTCGCGGTCGCGCAGTTTGTTTGGTATGACGTGCATCTTCTACGTGGTAAACGGTTCTGTGACACGTGCTGAAATGGTTTAAGGCGTCATGGCCGGAATTTCTGCTGGCGTTGAGGTGGACGGAATACGCAGCGTGATGTGTGCGCGCATATTCAAGTCTACAATCAGCCTCGGAGATCAATTGTGTATATCTTAATGTTCCAATCACTAATGTGACCTTATTGCAGTACTATCCCCTGTTTCTAAGCTGCGGTTTAGGAGCCATGAAACATACGCGACGATCGTAACACCGTGGGTACCGTTCTCCTACGATAGGAGCTGTGATGTTATACTTTGACAAGCGTTCAAACTGTTCGCTGCAGGTTACATTGCGTGACTGCTCGGTTCGATGGATGAGGATTCCACCCCTGAATAAAATAGTTTGTCAAATAATAGTAGCATACCGTACAGTCTGAGTTACGCTTGTCCAGCAAAGGGACTGTTTACGAACTGCGCGAGAGTCCAAAGTATAGTGGTATAGTTCTGGATTACATATATCTTTGTTTTATATACCGCATGGTCCAAGCATACGGCATCAGCGATTATATATTTATAAACGTTGTGCGGCGTGACTATGCGAGGCCCTATTGCGGCTTTAGCTCGTTTTCTCTTGCTTTTTCGAGAAAGAGGATGATAACCGAATTTTTTTTTTTGGTTGTGTTCGTTCCGTTCTCTACGACGCACTCACACGTATTACGGAAATTTTGTCCTCAAAAATAGGCATCGCATTCTTTTTATGCAATCTCTCATATATTATGGCTGTATGCAGGCCAAAAAGGCAATGCCAAAGCGCACAGCTTACATATGTATCGTGCTGGTTCACCAACCGCAGTGATCGCTGTGTTGAGCAGCGCCATCGGCCTCATGCAGGAAGGCTAGCGTAGACACATGGTAATTTGAAGCCTACTAGACTTGAAATGCGCGAGAACGATGCCGGTGCATCACAAATATTTGATAGCGCCTGCCGCTTAGATGTTTCGTGGTTGCCTTAGGTTGGCCGTGCACGAGCATGCGCTCTTATGCTTTATGTTTTACTCCCTATGCCAAGCGATCAGATATTGGGCAGATTTACCATTTCATGCTGCTAATACAGAGATACCGGTTTTCTTTGTTGAATTAAAACCGATATAAGCAACATAGTTCACAACACATACACACACCGCGACTGATAATGTGCGTACACCGCGGCTGATAAAACGCGTCACATTTTTGCGCCCCCAAGAGATATTTCCGCCTACTGTAGTTACCGATGCACTGAAATGTTTCCCTGACGGCCTTATATGAACGGATATGGCGTAAATTTCACAAAGTACCATCTAAAACATCTTGAAATCGTTCCGCAGCACGCGACAGCAATACTTTCAAGCAGCGCCGCGCCGGATCGCCCAAGCCAGAGAGGAGGAAAGGCTCTCCGCGCGTCCTGTCCTCCTCGCCCGATGAAACCGTCTATAGCGTCTGCTCCGCTTATGATGTCGTGTTGCTCCTTTCGTCTTGTTGCCTAGCACCGCGGACGGCTGCTATATATATGGCCCTTTCGTAAGGCACTATATACCAATAAATCAGTATACGGTGTATATAGGAGAGAAAGATACAAAATGAAAACGTGAAATAGCTGATCCACGACGGTCGTCGTAAAAGCGGCACCGCAGATATTTCCGTAGTGTCTGGCTCTGTCATTACAGCACGCATTTGCCGGACGGAGATAACGCGCCCGAGGTGGTAATTACTTTCGTGACTGAGGAATTTCATCCGCGCTATATACGCGACGTGTCAGGAAGTGTCCGCATTATATAGAGACGCACAGACGTACTTTTGGTCGACAGGCATGCTATACTTTGGGCCGATCGCACAGGCACAGGCATGCTATATATACTATACACGCACAGGCATGCTACTTTGGGGCCGACGGGAGGTATTGCCAAAATGCTCAACCTTCGGAAAAGTTTAACTCCCTCGAAACCTGAGAATGCTATAGCAGAAAGTTGTCACACTGCGCGCGCTTGTGTGTGTGTGTGTGTGTGTGTGTGTGTGTGTGTGTGTGTGTGTGTGTGTGTGTGTGTGTGTGTGTGTGTGTGAGAGAGAGAGAGAGAGAGAGAGAGAGAGAGAGAGAGAGAGAGAGACGAATGTTTGTCATATGAGGGTTTGTCCTTTGTGCAGTGGAACATGAAGAAATGGGAGTTGGGCGTCGAAAACGTCAAAAATGAAAAATGAAGGAAGAGGCAAGAGACGACGCAGCTTGGTAAAGCGGTTACTCAAGTCTGTGCACTGTATGGCACACGTTAGCAACGCTCGCGTAGCTTTCTGGGTTGATGAGAGATAAAGCCACAAGTTTGATTCCTCAAAGGTCAGGCGCTCAGTAGTAGCCTTAGTATGTGCAGCAGACCGCTTACGTTTCTCTGTTGAAGAGCTTTTCGCGCCTCTTTACGCATGCAGTTGTGTTCGTAAAATGTTTACTGCACGTATATAGAGTTCGGAGAACCAGACAAGGTGCCTCCTAAGCAGGTACATATTCGCGTCATCATTCAGTGGTCGCACGCGCAAGAAGGGCCAGCCGTTGCAGTTAAGAGAGAGCATTAATTTGCAGAGCCCCCCCATCCTCTCCCTTTTTCTCTTCCCTACTCATTTACGGCAGTGCTGAATGTCGGCGTGAAAGCGCGAGTGTTATTTGTGACGGTGAAGCATACGCAGTGCACGATCAACTCTCAGATATACGGGCGTTTTCGTGTATATTCCGAAAGCCCCTGTGTAGAAGACACCAGATTCCGGCTCCTAAAATCTTCCCATATACGGCAGAAAACTATGTCGCAGTCAACACTGCATGTGTAGCTACCGGCAATTGCTTGACTCTGATTGTACGTGAATGCTTTTTGTTCAATGTAAATATTTGATGTGTTTACAGGACTTCTTCTACGGTTTCGCACCGCACTGCTTTTGCACTTAATTGTGACAGCCTACTCACGCCTGTGCTCGATATAACAAAACTCATACAGGTTGAATAGGTATATACTCGCTCTTTTCCTTTTCGTTCTTTCGATAGTTAATGCACTGTCTTCTCCGCATATTATTTCAGCATTATTATTTTTGCGTGTGGGAAATCTTTGATTGTTCACGCTTACAGGTATTCGTGGCACTCGTACGAACGGATTTAGTGCAGTCAAGATAGAAGAAGACGATATTATGACACAATAGGACAAATTATGTCAGGCTGTCTCATAGCGCCTTTATCGCGGACTGACGCAGCCCAACACTTAAGCAAGCTAGCGCACCGTATGACATTGGAGAAGCGGCACACATCTGAATTCACCCAACATCGACTGCATCCCCTCGATCCATCTATGCAACTGCGGTTGTTACCATGGCTTCCGCGTAATGAGGAAACAAGGCTGTGCCGCTTACGCTTGGGCGTCGCATTCACCAATGCATATACTTTTTTTTTTATTGGAATGGCTCATAGCGCCGAGTGCAATGCCTGCGGTGTCGAGGAGACAATAGAACATCTACTGTGCTACTGCCGGTCTTTTTAAAATGAAAGACATGACCTCTGCACAGCTCTAAATCAGTTGGATAGAAAACCCTTCACCTTGAACAAGATTTCGGTACCATGGCTTCATATATCGCAGCTACAAAAGGCCACAAAAGCGCTGCTGCGATATTTGAAAGCTACCAGATTGAGTCAGCATCTGTGATCCGAAATGAGTGACCGAACCATATCCCCAGTGGACTCTCTCTTCTTCCTTTAATCTTTCCCACCCCTTTTCCCCCTCCCCAGTGTAGGGTAACCGACCGGGCTCAGTCCTAGTTAACCTCCCTGCCTTTCATTTATCATTTGCTCTCTCTCTCTCTCTCTCTCTCTCTCTCTCTCTCTCTCTCTCTCTCTCTCTCTCTCTATCCATCTATCTATCTATCTATCTATCTATCTATCTATCTATCTATCTATCTATCTATATCTCCCCTGCAGGCCTTATGCAGCATTATTTTATGATATGGCGCAGTGTAGTATAATATTGCCTTGTATAAGGCATGAGAGAGAAAGAAAGAAGAAAGAACTGCGGTCAAGCAGCTATAGACGAATATTCAAATTACTTGAACATGGTGCAGTTAAAAAGATGCAAGCAGCGCCATGGGCACTGCCATCGCTCTGGCTCGAGACCCCTGCCCGTGTCGTGAATGCCAAATAAAAGCTAAGACTGTTCTTTCAGAGGCTCTTTCGCTGCCTTGCAAACGCGTTCTTAGATACCCCTATCGATGGACAATTGCATTTTAGCGTAGCAGTCAACTCTAAAGCTTTGCGATACGTTTGTGTTACGCGGAAGTTAACACTCAAGTTAGGCGAAGCAGTTCATCGGATGTTTATCGAAAGCATAATACACGAGTGAATCTGTTTTCATAATGCGCTCAGTCGTCTGCAACTCGCTCCAGAAGGAGTTGCATACGACTGAACTCATTATGAAAGCATATATATATATGTATACAGGGCGTCCCACATAACTTGAGCCCAGGATTTAAAAATGAAAGGTGCGTCGGAAGCGTATAGAAGCGAAATTATACTATTCGCAATAGCGTGTAGTAGCAGCTCAGTCAATTTTTTCCCCATAGCTCACTAATTAATTAAGTTTAATTACCCAACTTTTTCATTATTGGCTGAGGACCCCAAGTATGATACGCAGATTTGTAGAGCACCTTCAGAAGCCACCGATCGAGTTGTTTCCATTACGATACGTCTCACGTAATCCTTCATTCCGGGTTGCAAAGAAAGCCCGCGAAATACTAAAAAAGCCACGTGACGGAGCGTTAGCGCAGTGGTATTGTGCTGGCCTCAAGCGTGCGTTCGGTGAACAAGCTCGGCCGCATTGTGACGGGCGTCGAGGAAGCGGCAGGGCGTTCTTTATCTCATCGGCAGTGCTCGGCCAGCAGCATGCATTTTCTCCGTCATCTGACGGGAGCCGACCTTGTTCACCGAACGGACGCTTGAGAGCAGCACGATACCGCTGCGCAAGCGCTCTGTCACGTGGCTTTTTTCATATTACGCGGGATTTCTTTGCAACCCGGAAAAAACGACTACGTGAGACGTATCGTAAAGGAAACTGCTCGATCGGTGGTTTCTGAAGCTGCTCTACAAATCTGCGATCATACTTTGGCTGCTGTTTTGGATCGCACCGCTGGTACGATCTGTTGGGAACTCGGCGCTGACGCCCGTGGTTGTACCTGGGTCGCAAGCCCCAAGGGTAGCGTTGACCTGGCGGCCTGGGGTACAACTGGAAGCATCCGAAGGTCCCGGCAAAGCATGAGTCGACTGGTAACAACAAAACAACTTGTTTATTTTAACATCGCAAAGAGTTGGCGGTCAGGTTGACCGAAGTAGAGAGACGGGAGAGCACTTTACTCAACAGAAGAAATCGGAGCCCTCCTTCTTGGCGTCCGGGGGCAGCTGTTTTTATACTCTCGCAGTTGAGGGCAAGAAGGAACCCCTCAAAAGACGAGCACGTGAATGTACAATGGGCTAATGGTGACGCACACTGTCGTAGCGCTGCCGTAGCACCATGTCGAGCACGATCTCGTAGCACCCTGTCGTAGCGCTGCCGTAGCACCATGTCGAGCACGATCTCGTAGCACCCTGTTGTAGCGCTGCCGTAGCACCATGTCGAGCACGATCTCGTAGCACCCTGTTGTAGCGCTGCCGTAGCACCATGTCGAGCACGATCTCGTAGCACCCTGTTGTAGCGCTGCCGGTCGGGCACAATGACTGTAATGAGAGGATGATCCCTGCTTTCGCATCGCCTGGTTCTGGCACAATGACTGGAATGCGAGGGTGATCCTTTGCGGTCGCATCGCCGCAGTCGCGCCTGGAAACACCTGCCGATGAGTGTTGCGGCGACGACGACCGGGCCAAAATGTCTGCCGCCCCGCCGCAGTCGCGCCGGCAAAACCACGTGTCGCAGGCGAAACGCAACAGACCGCCCCGCCGGGGGAAGGAGATCCCGATGGACAGGGGACTGCATCCGCTGTCCGGAGGGATGTCGCTCGATGATGCTCATAACCGAAGTCGGGCGTCCCTCGACGTTTCTTGAGCGCAGCGCACAGAGAAGGCCTCGTTCTCTAGTTCAGGTTCGCACGGGACACTGCAAAGTGACTTCGGGAGAGTTCACATTTTTGTTCTCGTTCCCGGCAAGCGTTAGAACTACGCTGAAACTCAACCGCTCAGTCAGCAAGCACGGCACAACCCTCACTAAGCCCTGCCAGGCTCTTTCCCCTTTTTATACCACTGCCTAGTTCCTTACAGTAGTCTAGCATCACTCAGAACGCGTCCACAAATTGAAAAATTGCACTAGAAAGCATATCATCACTTTGAAACACTAAACAAAAGCAATATGTTAAAAAAAATCCTGCCTCAGGAAGAAAAACATCAGTAACAAACAATTTTGAGGCTGATTCCTACGTTAGGGGCTTCGACTTAAGCCATCGGCGTTACCGTTGAGACTCCCCTTTTTGTAACGCACCTCAAAGGAATATTGTTGTAAAGCGAGGCTCCAGCGCAGGAGGCGGCCATTTTTGGGAGAGATGGTCTGCAGCCATTGGAGAGGGCAGTGATCCGTCTCAATGATAAACCTCGAGCCGGCTAGATAGCATGACAATTTCTGAACGGCCCACACGAGACACGCACACTCTTTCTCGGTGGCGCTATACGCCTGCTCACGACTGGTCAGCTTACGACTAGCATACAGGACGGGGTGTTCTACTTCTCCATTTTCCCGTTGGCACAGTACAACGCCCATGCCTCGCTCACTAGCATCGCACTGAACAATGAACCCTGTTGTATAGTCTGGCGATCGTAGCACAGGCTGGCTTGTTAGGGCACTCTTTAGGGCGCTAAAAGCTCTTTCCTTTGTCTCGTCCCAGACGACTGTTTGAGGCTCTGTCTTTCTTAGAGCATCCGTCAGGGGAGCCGCGATATCAGAGTACCTAGGGATGTACCTCTGATAGTAGCCGGCGACACCTAAGAACGACCGAATATCGGTCTTTGTGCGCGGTTGCGGAAAGTCTCGCACGGCGGCCACTTTTATTTCAGAGGGGCGGCGACGACCCTGACCAATCACGTGACCGAGGTAGACAACCTCGGCCTGTGCTAACTGGCACTTAGGAGCCTTTACTGTCAAGCCCGCTTCGCGCAGGCGGGTTAGCACTGCCCGCAAGTGTGTCATATGCTCAGACCAGGATGCGGAGAATATCGCTACGTCGTCTAGATACGGTAAAGCGAATTCTTGCTGTCCCCGCAACACTTTATCCATGAGGCTTGAAAAACAGTATGGCGCGTTCTTCAAACCAAAACTCAACACTTTAGGACGGAATGTTCCCATTGGTGAAATGAACGCCGCATACCTACTAGCCTCTTCTGTAAGTGGAACCTGCCAATAACCCCTGACAAGATCTAGGGTGGAAATAAACTGAGCGCTACTAACTTTCTCAAGGCGCTCCTCGATGTTAGGGATCGGATAAATTTGATCCTTAGTGATGGAATTAAGCCTGCGGTAGTCGACGCAAGGACGAGGTTCCTTGCCCGGTACCTCAACTAAAATCAAAGGGGAGGTATAATCACTCTCACCTGCCTCAATAACACCGAGCTGTAGCATTTTCTTTACCTCAGCCTCCATAATATCGCTCTGGCGGGGTGACACCCGATACGCCTTGGATCGTACTGGCTCTGTGGAGGTAAGTTCTATATCATGAGTAAGTACAGAAGTCCTACCAGGCCTCTCAGAGAACAGACCTTGAAACTCTTGTAATAGCTGGTGTAGTTCGGTTTTCTGCTCGGGCGACAGCGGTGCTTTACTGATAAGGTCACTAATGACTTGACCGGTGTCTTCCCTGTTCGTCACTGAGCCTAGTCCCGGAAGCTCGACCGGAAGCTCTTCAGGAACGTTTACCATCATGCACACCACTGCTTCCCTTTGTCTATAAGGTTTGAGCAGATTACAGTGGTAAACTTGCTGTGCTTTCCGCTTTCCTGGCAGACTTACCACGTAGTTAACGTCCGACAGTTTCTGAACAATTCGTGCTGGGCCCTCCCACTGCACGTCTAGTTTGTTGTTTAGCGATGTGCGCAATATCATGACCTCATCGCCCACCTCAAAACGACGGGCCCTGGCTGTCCGATCATAATAAACCTTGGCCCTCTGCTGGGCCTTTGTCATTGCTTCACCTGACAACTCCTGTGCCCTTCTTAAGCGTTCGAGGAGCTTAAGTACGTACTCCACCACGACTGGGTCGTCGCCCCTACCTTCCCATGATTCTCGAAGCATGCGAAGCGGAGATCGAAGCGAGCGACCGTACACCAGTTCAGCTGGCGAAAACCCCGTAGCCGCATGCGGCGCGGTTCTTAACGCAAACATCACCCCAGGCAGACACAGCTCCCAGTCAGTTCGATGTTCAAAACACAACGCTCTCAACACGCGCTTCATGACGGAGTGGAGCTTCTCAACGGAATTCGACTGTGGGTGGTACACTGAGCTGTGTAGCAGCTTTACCCCACACCTTTCGAGAAAAGTTGTCGTCAAAGCGCTAGTAACCCTTACAAAAATTTTTAATGTGTTTTTTTAGAAAGTCTTTTGAATGTTCTCTATAGAACTCTATTGGGTTTATTTTGATTGCCTATAGGATTTTCCTATAGAGTTTCAAAAGTTATTTGGCCACCGCATTCTTATAGGAACTCTAAAGACGCATTTCTATGGAACATTTCTATCGAGTTGCTTTAAAGATGCTAAAGACAAATTTCTATAGAATATTTCTATCGAGTTTCTTTAGAGATGCTAAAGACAAATTTCTATAGAATATTTCTATCGAGTTTCTTTAGAGATGCTAAAGACAAATTTCTATAGAATATTTCTATCGAGTTTCTTTAGAGATGCTAAAGGCAAATTTCTGTAGAATATTTCTATCGAGTTTTTTTAGAGATGCTAAAGACAAATTTCTATAGAATATTTCTATCGAGTTGCTTTAGAGATGCTAAAGGCAAATTTCTATAGAATATTTCTATCGAGTTGCTTTAGAGACGCTAAAGACAAAATTCTATGGAATATTTCTATGCAGTTGCTTTCGAGTACCTACAAGCAAATGCCTATAAAAGCTAGGCCGATATGTGTAAAGAACTTGCAATTTACCAAAGTTCTACTGTAGGCAATAAGGACTACAGTAAATGCAGTGGCAAAATAATTGGTGCTACAACCACAAAGTATTCAGTTTGAAATGTTTATTGCACTTCAGACTAGATACATACTTCATATATGTGACATACACGCTTCAGACTAGAACTTGCAACACACAAACTGTAGCTGCCAACATGCTTCTCAGGTCAAGCTGGTGGTGCAAACACACGAAACATGAGGTAAAAGAATCAGTGGCAGACTTGATTACAGTTGACACCTGGCAATAACAGGCTTGACTAGGACAAGAAACCATACCATTAAAACTGCAAAAGGAGTGCCTGTTCCAGCAGTGCACATTGAATGGTTGGATACTAAAGCCTGAAAATAGACTGATATGAATGTGCACTGCAATGTTGTGTCAGCCTGACGAAACGACACAGCATTTTAGTTTGTTTAAGTGCAAAAATAACACTGGCAGTCGCTGCAAAAATGTGGCAAATAATGGCTTTCACAGATAAGTACACCATATACCGAAACCACACAGCATATTAGTCTATGTTTATGTGTAAAATTAGCACTGGCAGGCCCTGCAAAAATGTGGCAAACAGTGGTTTTCATAGAGCAGTACAGCATATATCGTACAAAGTTTAAAAGCTTGTATTTCGTTGTAAGGGAAACAATTTTGAGATCAGAGCCAATATTCTAATTAGGGTGAGAAATACAAACCAGACTGACACACGCAATGAATAAAAAAGAGATTTAGCTCAGGAGCTCCTATGTAATGCACATAAACAGTAAAATAGTTTTTCTCGGCAACTATGGAATCAAATTTGATGAGGTTTGATACATTTAAAAATGTTTAAATCATAGTTTTACATTAAAACCATCAATATTTATTAAAATTTGCTGACAATAGCAAAACTTGAAGGAAAAGGACTTAGTTTGCAACTGTAAAAAAATAAAGAAGAACTAGCACAAGTTCGTTAATTCTGTAAATTTTCCTACTCAAATACATCCAAAATACAGAAATACTTTTGAGACAACCACAGCACTAATTTGAAGTTTGTGGCATTTGAGAATTCAACTTGTTGCAGGAAGAACTATTAGGCAGGTTTAAGAAAAATAACACCACGAAGCTTACTAATCCCCGTCTCTGTGCCAGAAAGAGATATCACAGTTCTGCAGACTCCATCTGCTATGTCTAAAGTCAACAAACTTTATATATGAATTTACAGCTTACATGAAATTGTTGCAATGTTTGAGAGTTTCGCACATCTACTCATAAATTAGTGATTGTATATTAGAGCAGCATATGGTATCTCTAATTTGCCAGATTAAATTATGGTATTAGGTCCAACAGAAATGTGATCTCATTTTTCAGTTATGAGTAAGATTTGTTAACCTTACTGCTCTGTTTCTTCAAAATTTGCAGTTTTCATGAATTCGTATCAAAAGCAGACTAGTTGTCTGAAAATGTTTTATCATGGTACTGTGCTACGTGAAATATGCTTTTTCAAATAACATGTTTACTTTGATGCAATGATATTTCTTTATTTTATCTGATTCCCTGCTGAAAAACTGCACAGTATTCACGAGATATGAATAAATAAATATTAAGTGAATAAGTAAACAAATAAATATTGCGGTTTGTCTTATCATTCCACCACCAGCATGACCTGTATGGAGCTTTGGCTACTGCTCACATGTTGCAAGTTCATTCTTACATGATCACCTGCTATTTCACTTCCCAGGAAAGGAGCGAGGAAAGGCTAGTTTTTGGCCTCATTTGGTCCGTCTAGTAACGGCGACGCTGGAGCCTGGAAAATACAATTGAAATTAATTTTCAAAAGGTGTAATGAACATTCAGCCATAATGTATTAGCAGGCACAAACATGCCACAAATATCTATATAGTTGTACCATTATGCTAAGTTTCATTTCAGTATTTCAGAAAAAAATTATAACAGAGAAGTTGCAGAACATCCTACCTCCCCACCACTCTGCCAAACAGCGGCAGTTCTTTTGAGAATCATTTTTGACAATATCTTTACTTTCCCAAGATACTGTGACATCAGCACTGGGTCAATGTGCCTGGCAGTAGAATATCATTGCTGATGACAAAAAGCATCTCCAAACGACAACAGCCTAGTCACACATTAATCTCATCTTGCAATGACAACACATTCCCCATTTATAAGATAAGCAAGCAGGAACACCCATGAGCTAAGAGTCCTATACAGACGTCACACTGTGCATAGGAAACAAATTTTTTGAAAAGAAGGGAATGACCTACTGGCTTCTATTGCTGAGCGGTAGACAAAATTAATATTCCATCCGCTGTTAGCCATAGTTGGTATGTACTATGCTTAATATGCCAATAATAAATTTCTCACATGGAGCTTGAGCAATCATGATGATGCATGTAAGTATCCATTGTATGGGGAACAATAATGTTTTAAGTTGTTTTCGCAAATTATGATGGATAACTGCCAATTAGTGGTATTTGGAACACAGTCGCAGTGTCACTCTCAGATACAATGGACACAGTATATTCGTGCTTTTTGAGTTATTGAAACAATTAGTTTCTAATCTAGTACAGGTATGTACACTGATATGTATCCTAAACGCAATGATAAGACTTCCCAATTGCAATTGAAAAGTTAATTCAGTTTTAATTAAGAAGGGTCCTTCTTGCAACATGGCATGTGAAAAACAGAAAACAAAAATTATACTAATCATGTCTCTTTGAAAATTGATTGCATAACTGCTCTGTAGGTCAAGCAGAAAAGTTAACAAGAAATAACGTGCCTAAAACTAGTTGCAACAAGCAAATTTGTTCCTACGAAGGTTGCAGACAATTCAGTAAACAGATTGTGACCCAGTCTTTTTATGTGGCATTCCTCAGCGAATTTGTTGGTCAATTGGTTGCCGCAGCTGAACAAAACAGATGAACAGTCTAAATCTGGCGTGCAGCCCCAGTCCCATCGGTGCATGGTCAAGTGGGACGAACATACTGATCCGGGGAGTGAATTATGGTGCTGTGTTAGGCAGGTGTTGAGGCACCGGCCAATCTGCTGCATGTACATTTGACCAAATATACACATGATCACAAGAATAGACTACACTACCTCTGACAGACACAAGACAAATTTAGTGGTATCTAAGCAAGCCTTTCTTGTCGGGGTGCCTATATGCACAGCAGTGTGCAAGAGAATTGAGAAAGGCAAGCAGGCAAGGGAGGCTTGCTCGGTGAAAGATACCACCAAAATTGGCGTGTGTGTCACAGGCAGCGTACTGTATCCCTTTCACATGTGGTCAAGTGTACATAGGGCAAACTGGCCGGTATCGTATGTATGTGTATATATATGTATGTGTATATTTCATTCAAAAGACCAGTATGGTCATCCAACTTGGCCGTACATTTCCACAACGGGGCTTCATGTTGGATTACAATCGTTCATCTGTTTCCATCCACTGTAAAAATTGACAAGTGAAATCGATGAGGCATACCACATATATAGTAAGACATGTGGGTGAGCCGCCATTTTTAATGCAACAAACAAAAAAGACATCCTGTGTAGGTCACAAGGTATCCATATCAGTCTGTGCCTATGTACTACTGAAGTAAATGCAGCATAGTAAATACTGACCATCATATTAATTTTCAAGAAATTAAAGCTCACCAAATGTGTATTTTGCAGTGGCTGTTACTAAGGGAACAGAGAAGTAACTGTAAAGATATCAATGATAAACAAAGGTGTGCACACTATGTGCTTAGACCTGTGACATATTTAGTCCACTACACTTCGAATTCCTACATGCACAGAAAACTGCACGAGATTGTAGCACAACCAGAAAAAAAAAATTATGCAAATAAGGGGTACAGAATAGGAAATAGTTTTCAAAGAATAAAACCACAATAAAAAGGCATAAATACACTACGTACAAAGCAAAAATTATATTTAACTTGCAGGTAAGCAACTTACGCAAAAGAAATACTAAACATCAGGAAAGGTTAGGTATAGTTTTATACCGAACACAATAATGTGGGCATAATGGCTATGAACACAAATAAGTAGCAAGTTCAATAAGGTTGCATAAATATTTAGTCTCTTTAGTAAGCTGCAGTATGGAATGTGTTGACAAAATTCACCATGAATGACACCAAGCCCCCTTTTTGGAACACACACATTTCATACACACCTGACATGACCATCCAGATCACACGCCATGCTGCTGCAGCCATATATCCACAGAGTCTGCATTTCTGGGGGCTCCTCGATCTTGTAGTTTATGTTGTGGGTCACGGCCTCGCCACTACAAAATGAGGTCTATGTTAGCTTATAGCAGTGGCACAATAAAGCTGTGATATCGTGAAAACATGCAATCAGCACCTAAAAGGGTCATGAAAACAATGTCTGCACTAATGTGAAAAGAAAGCAAATGCTTGAAATTATCGAATGTCATGACAATAGGGACCTCTACATCAAATAAAGTTTTGGACGCGCCGCAGCAGCAGATTACAATCTAATCTTAATGTTTTTTTCCATTACTTAGTATAGGCAACGTTCCCCTGTCATGTTTAGTTAAGTCAGTTATGTCAACACATCTTGTCTTGGAAATAAAGCTGTACTAGTAGCAAGCTGTGATTGGCTTACATTTTTTCCCTAGAACTGTTCGTTAGCCAAAAACCTCGTAAGCAGAGATTGTGCACAACGTCGAAGCATTTATAAGTGAGGAAACGTCATTGAAGAAAGAATCGATGAAGAGGTAGACGGGTCGTTACTATGCAACTTTAGCAGACAGGCGGGAGCTCACGCACAGCTGCACAAGGTGAACACGATTTCCGAAACTTTTCTCAGCGGAAGCAAACGCTTATCAGTATTATCAATTCCGCACTGCGGCAATAGAGTTGCGTACACAATTTTTACAACCAGCGCGTAGCAAGTATCAGCACAGGGTTCACTGTTGACGTGGGTGTTCCACTTGCTACGTTCGCAAGGCACTCTATACACACACGGGAAGCACACACAACACGGATGAACGCACGTGTAGTTGGCGAGCACGATTGCTTACCGTTTCAACAGTACGGCGAGGTCGAAAGGCGCTCTCCAAGTTTCCAGTGATGCGTCTGCGATGTTACTTGCAGCAAACAAGCCGCTGGGTAGTGGACGAGCTGAGGCACGCTAATAATACGCATTACTTCTTTGCGCCGTCCACCAAGCTTTCCACGACAACCAGCGGAGACAAAGGGAACGCACTCCACGGCATGAAAATCGTTGGTCCACATTTAGCTGGCGCGCCACGCATACGGCGTGCTTACAGCGAGACTCAAGCCATCTTCTGGCACTTTCGTGCTTGCGAACTACGTCTCATTTCATTACAGCAAACCTAATAACACACGATCAAACAAACACATCGATGCAGCTCGCACAACAACCGTTGAAGACGGAGCAATTACAACACGCCGTACCTTCGTATTCAACCTGTCGCGTTGAATACGAAAATACCGGCGCTGCCAGCGCCGTCTGTAAATAGTGCGGCTGTTGTGGCCTCCGTGATTCCTACAATAATACCCACTACAGCAGGTTTTGTGCCGTTTTGGGCCGAACTACATACATATGTTGCTAGACAAGAAGAAACATTGACATGCTCATATTGTGTGCTATAGTTTAGGGCAGAAATAAATTACATGCAGTATTCTTGCTTTTGAATCGCTTATGCCACGTGTAGTCAGCAAAAAGCATGGCCTTCAAGATCCGGACAATTTACCCTGCGTAAGCTATTGCTGGGGTGTGATTTTAACGATTTCAACCTCGGTCACTGGCCTTAAAACCTTAACTGACTTTATGCGCAGCCGTTACCTGCACTACATGCGCCCTCACTTCGTTTCTCATTGAAGTAACTTCCTGCTGTCGTTTAAATGTAGCCCAGAAATTGTCCACACAACCTCGGAGGTACACATGTGCAGTGTGTGATGTTTCCGTGCGCTTGTGTCCGTCGCACAGCAACATATATACGATGATTTTTAATTTTACCCGTGAGGCACAGGTTACGCTTATGTGTTCCCTATCTTGCTTTCGTGGCGATGTGCTTATTATGCGCGGATCGCGCTCATGTGGTCCGTGACTTTTCAAGATTCCTTGAAAAAAAAAATCGTTTCTGCAGCGTGCATTTGTCGCATTTGAGTAATGTGTGCCAGAAATGTGCGGCGGCGTTCGATGTGTTTCCGCCCCAAGTGCTGCAGTCACTGCATGCCAGCAAATAGATATGACGCGATTGCTAAGGCGCAGTTTTGCTTAGTGTTTCTTGGTATACATCTTTGTGATTTACCTGCATATGCGATATAAACTACAATGCGCGCTTCCGTTATATTTCTTTGGTTTTCCTAATTTCGATTAGTGTGATGTTTGCCTTCGTCAATGAGTGTCTTTTTAACGATGCTCTTACTTCATAGTAAAAAACCTCGGAAATGCCGATTGCAAGAACCAGCGTCTTCCAGTGCCTTTCAGTGTGAAATCAGCGCGTTGTTATTTTTTTTTTTTTTTAAGCACTGGATCGCACTGGGTACGCTGGCGCTCGCTGGGACTCACTCGAGACCAGTGAGAACGCTGGATAGGAGCTGGGCAATGCTGGGTCACACTGGAAGAGACGGTCGCATTGGAAACTGCGCTGGTTGTGTTTGTGCCGCGCTGGCTCCAGTACGCAAGGACGAGCGCTGCTGAATATTAAATGCTTTATACAATTTCATCACTTCATACTAGTCTCTTGTCCTAAATAACACTATATCTTAGGGTCATAGAACTATTTTGTGTCGCAGCATGGAATAAAGGTGCGTGAGCTGCCTTGTTTATTCCTGCACATGTGACAATGAAAATCACTTTCGTTTTTTGCATTTTGCCTTTTGACAAGGCGGATAGCTAAATTCTTGAACGAAACCACGCAAACGCAGAGGACGCCGCTTTTTTAGTAGTTCGCACGTAACATATGATTGGGAGTTATCGCCATTGTCGCAGTGTTGTGGAGTGGACATGAAATCCAGAAGTCGTTCAGACGCGCTCGAATGGACCCCGAGTTCGAAGCCTACCGCTGCTTGATATTATCGCACCGATAACAAGGCTGAGGCGATTCGTGCGCTTCCACTTTCCCTATTGTACTAAAAATAGTTCTGAGGCTCAAATACACACATTTTAGCTTTCGCCAGCTACCCGCGCCGATATCAGTCCCCACCGAAGCTTAGGCATAGCGTATCCGCCGAGTCCGTCTGCACGCTATCGGCGCGTCTAACCTCAAGAATCAAGGAGTCTAACAAGGATAAATTACTTTATATTTCAGATTTAGCATCGGTGCTTTTAAATAAACAATTTTTTCATGTCTACAGTGCCAGCACAAGAAGTGAGGAGCGCCGATGTGACGCGTCATAAACGCAGATATATGTGCTGTCGCCGAAGGCTCCCAGCACTAGCCTGCGCTTCTCTGACGAATATATATGACTAGACAGACGTGTAGACTGAAAGACATCACTGAACTAAGAAAACATAGCATACCCCTCGCGTGAAGAACAAGAAACGGCTATCGAAATCGGCAGTAACAGCCCATTCATGCAGCGTCCCGGGTCGGTGGTTCATTTAGGACTTTTTTCGAAGTTAAAATACCAATCGCAAGTGAAAGTCGATGTTATGGCACTTCCGAGCACACTATTGAATACGGAAAGCAAAATTTTCTTTGTGGTACAGGCGTGAGTTTTAGTTGCTGGGCGATAGCGCATCTACCACGTCTGTGCAAGACTTCTCTCTGTGAAACTAAAAGTGCTTCTCGATTTTGGTATGCTAAATTATCCACCTGTGCTCGTATGCTGGCGTGGCGTAGCGGTAGTGATCCGGGCTGGGGATCTGCAGGTGCGACGATCGAATCCTGGTCGGAGCACTTCTGTTTTTACATGTTCTTTTTTTCGTTTTTCATTGCACTAAAACGCTCTCTGTTGCTTTCTCTATTCAAAAAATACATACGGTGTCTAGGCACCGCGTATTTAACGCGCTACACTCTAAGAAAAAAAGGACTAAAAGGGGTAGGGAGGTTAGTCCTTTTGGGGACTAACTGATTTGCCACAACCATTAGTCCTTTTGGGGACGAACTGACATGGGATGAACTGTTACTCCCCATGCGCTTACTCCTTCGGGGACTAACAGTTGCCCCTGCCCGATGGTCCTCAAGGGAGTAACTGTAATTCGTTCCGATGCTCCGCAAAGGTGTAATTAATTAAAATAGGCATTTATACCCTAATAAAAAAATTAATGAGCTGAAAAAAAAACGTGCCCGAAAGCAGGATTCGAACTCACGTCCTCTCGCTCACAAGTCAGGTACTCTAACCACTTCACCACGCCGCTTGCTTGGCAAGACGGGCTATTTCGACAAGGTTAAGCATGGGAACGCAAGTGCGGCAATATAAAAGTGACTGTATTTTGTGCAAGCTATGCAATCAGAGTCTAACGTTGAGTGTACTTGCAACCATAAGCGACTGCGAAAAGAAATCAGCCCGAGTATTTTTTTAGGGTGATTTAAACTGAGGCACTACGCCATGTATACGTGTAGCGAGCTCAAACGGGGCACCGAAGACGACAGAGAAGGGCAATTTCTCTGTCGCTTAGCGCGTGCCGTTTGAGCTACACATCGCTTCAGTTCGAAACCTCCTTGGAACGGAAGGAATTTAGGTACTATGGACCAAGAAAATCTAGCCGTCTATCAGTGACTTGCGCGTTTAATGTGTATCGCTCACTTATGGGGTGAGCACGAAGGGCATGCCTCTTCACATTCCAGTTTTAAGTTTCACGTAATTTTCTCACGAAGAGGCAAGGTGCTGCTTTGCATGTAGTTCAATAGACAATGCACGAACTTCGAACCATTCACGATTTATAGACAATACCGTTTTCGCCGCATCGCTCCATGACACGGACGAAAACAGCGAAGTGCCTGGGGAGTAACTGTTGCCGTTCGTCCTCCCATTGCTCTCTTTCCGAGCAGGGACTAAACACTTACTCTCCGAAATTTGCACACGGCCCGCACATTCATGCAGTTAGTCCTTTGAGGGACGAAAGCGCCCTTTTTAGGACTAACGGCGCAGTTACTCCCGTTTTCCCCGGGATTTTTCTTAGAGTGTAGAACTGTTTTTCGCACCAGTAACCAGCGCCTCCAAGTACGCCGCGCTTGCCCAGCGCCCCATGCATCCAGCGCGCGGCACTGGACTCATAATCCGGCGATGCACTGGATACTGGGTACTGTTTATAGAGTGAAAATATAGAGCCGTTCTTAGACAGGCCGCACTTTAGCTTCTTTAATGTCCTATAAACGTTCCTTTATAGAACTCAGTACATATGCCATATGATGGCACATTTTTAGAACGGGAATGGAAAGCCAGTCTAGAGACAGGCCGCATTAGAAGTTCCGAAAACGTTCTATAAATTTTTCTATAGAATTGGGTGCATAAGATGTCAACACGACCTCTATAGAATTATTATGGTGGATGTAGAGCCATTCTATAGACAGGCCGCATTAGAAGTTCTGAAAAGGTTCTATAAACATTTTTTCTGTAGAATTTAGCACATAAGATGTTAATACGACCTCTATAGAACGTTTCTGAAAACGTTCAATAAAAATTTTTCTATAGAATTTGGTACATAAAATGTCAATACGACCTCTATAGAACATTTATGGAGGGTGAATGGAGAGTCGGTCTATAGACAAGCCGCATTAGAAGTGTTAAAAACTTTCTATAGACATTATTTTATAGAATATTGTACATATGATGACAATAAACCCTCTATAGACTGCTTATAGAGCGTGAATGGAGAGTCAGTCTATAGAAAAGCCGCATTAGAAGTGTTAAAAACTTTCTATAGACATTATTTTATAGAATTTAGTACATATGATATCAATACACTCTCTATAGAACATTTATAGAGAACGAATGGAGAGCCATTCTATAGACAGGTCGCGTTAGAAGTTTTAAAGACATTCTATAAAAATTACTTTATAGAATTCAGTACATAGGACGTCAATACACCCTCTATTGCACATCTATTGTGTGTGAAATGACTTGTTTCTATAGAAAGGTTTCTATAGACTTCTTATAGAGATTCTATGCAGACGACTCTATAGGTCGCGAGTTCCTATAGAGTCCCTTTTGACTCCATAGGAACTCATTAGGAGTTCTAAAGGAACTCTAAATCCATTTTCATAAGGGAAACACTGTGCCCTGATCTGATTGGATTTCCGCAGGGAAACCAACTCGCGCAAATATGGACAGTAGTGCATTAACTATCTCTACTGAGCTGAGTTCTTTAAGCGGCACTGCTTCAGGGAACTTTGTCGCTGGGCAGATCACAGTCAAAATGTGTCTGTACCCCGTGGCTGTTACCGGCAGAGGTCCCACAGTATCAATAACGAGCCGTCTAAAAGGCTCCGTAATGATAGGTACCAATTTCAACGGCGCCCTCGATTTGTCCCCTGGTTTGCCCACCCGCTGACAAGTGTCACATGTCCTCACGAAATGGTCTGCGTCCCGAAAACACCCTGGCCAATAGTACTCTTGCAAGAGACGGTCCTTAGTTTTCTTAACTCCAAGGTGTCCGGACCACGAACCCCCGTGTGACAAGCGCAACAGATCCTAACGATAGCATTGAGGCACGATCAGCTGATCGAACTCCACTCCTCTGCGGTCTAGATACTTCCGGTACAGGACTCCACCTCTTTCCACAAAACGCGCAGTTTTCCTGGCGATACCTTCTTTGACATTGCAGCGCACGTTTTCCAGGCTGCCATCCTTTTTTTGCTCGGCTATCAAAGCCGTCCGGCTGACTTTTAGCAACCTATCAAGTCCGTCTGACGTAGGCGCGATGAGCAAATCAGTAGATAGCTCTTCTAACTTTCCCGCGTCGGGCGTTTCCTCTCCAGTATCTGGCGCCTTTAACGTTACAGACTCAAGTTTATTCAGTTCGGGCGTGCTCGGAATATCAGCTTGCTGCGCCTCTGACCCTTTTTCGTTGTTTGATAACGTCGGCCCCGCAACTACCGCCTTTGCAGCGAGCTCCCGAACCTTCGATCTGGTTAAGGCCTGAACACTAGCTTCACCAAACAAAAGCCCCTTCTCGCGCAGGAGGTGATCGGACCTGTTTGAAAATAGGTACGGGTACTGGGGGGGCAGCATAGATGACACTGCCGCCTCCGTCTCAAGCGCTCCGAAAGGTCCTTCAATAAGCACTTTTGCTACTGGCAGACACACGCTATGAGCTTCCACGGCTTGCTTGATCCATGCGCACTCGCCCGTGAACATATGGGGTTCTACGTAAGACGGGTGAACTACATCCATCGTAGCTGCGGAATCGCGAAGCACTCGGCACTCTTTCCCGTTCACGAGGAGGTCTCGCATGTAAGGCTCGAGAAGCTTCATGTTCTCGTCAGTGCTGCCGATTGAAAAAAACACAACTTTTGGTGTTGTTTCCGGACACTGCGCCGAAAAGTGACCCGGCTTCTGGCACGTATAACAAACGCCCGCTCGCCTCATCTCGAACCGCTTTCTGCGTTTGGCTGCCGCCGTCTCTTTACGTCTGGTCGGACTGCTTTCACTCGCATCCGCACTACGCGTGTCCCCCTTTAATCTCATGGGCGTGAACCTCGGCCTCTCCAACTTCGAGCCAAATTCACCCTTTTGACCGTCCTTAGCTCCGCGAGCCCGACGCGTCACAAACTCCTCGGCTAGCTCAGCGGCTTTAGCCACCGTACAAACGTCTGGCCTATCCAAGACCCAGTATCGCACGTTCTCCGGTAACCGACTATAAAACTGTTCTAGCCCGAAGCACTGCAGAACTTTATCGTGGTCACCAAACGCTTTTTCTTCTTTGAGCCACTCCTGCATGTTTGACATAAGCCTATACGCAAACTCTGTATATGACTCACTTTTGCCTTTCTCATTTTCCCGAAACTTCCGACGGAACGCCTCCGCAGACAGCCGGTACTTTTTTAGAAGACTCGATTTCACTTTGTCGAAATCCTCTGCTTCCTCTCTATCCAAGCGAGCGACTACGTCGGCCGCCTCGCCGGGTAACAAAGTGAGCAAGCGCTGTGGCCACGTTTCCCGAGAGAACCCCTGCTTCTCGCACGTTCGCTCAAAGTTAACCAGGAACAAACCAATGTCCTCTCCAAGCTTAAACGGCCGCATCAGGTCAGTCATTTTGAACAATACGCGTTCTCCTGCACCGTGTGCCTGACTTCCATTACGAGCGCGTTCCATTTCTACCTCAAGACGCTTCATTTCCAAAGCGTGTTGACGGTCACGCTCTTGTTGCTCTCGCTCTTTCTGTTCTTTACGTTCACGCTCTTCTTTTTCTTTTGCAGTCTCCCTCTCTTCAATGGTCTCAAGGCATTCCGACAGCTCGTCATCCTCAGCCTCTAACTCAAAAATAGCCTTT
Source organism: Dermacentor variabilis (assembly GCF_050947875.1). Classification (NCBI taxonomy): domain Eukaryota; kingdom Metazoa; phylum Arthropoda; class Arachnida; order Ixodida; family Ixodidae; genus Dermacentor; species Dermacentor variabilis. Next base: position 106,946,876 of record NC_134570.1, read on the forward strand.
AGCAGTTCTGGTTTTCTGAGTTTGTCCGAGACATCCAGACCCAACTCTCTTGCAAGCTCCAACAATTTCGGTTTGCGCAACGACTTCAAATCCATGGCTGCTCTGAATGCTGCTTTCTCTACTGCTTACTATTGTCTTGCCGCAAACTAACCCGGCAGCAACGACAACCACAATTACCAGCTCTGTTTCTGACACTAACAAAAAGCCTGGCAAAGCTCAGAAGAAGAAAGTCCCGCACTCACCAAACCTCGCAGCCAAGAGTCCAGCGCAGTCGTTCCGCTGCAGGCAACCAGTCATCACACAGGGCTCGTTGCACTGCTCCCGGATCGTCGATGAGCTGCTCAGCATACAGTCAACTGCATCTCTTCGCTGCTGGCCTCCGTTGTCGCGATCCCACCGCTGCCACCAGATGTTTTGGATCGCACCGCTGGTACGATCTGTTGGGAACTCGGCGCTGACGCCCGTGGTTGTACCTGGGTCGCAAGCCCCAAGGGTAGCGTTGACCTGGCGGCCTGGGGTACAACTGGAAGCATCCGAAGGTCCCGGCAAAGCATGAGTCGACTGGTAACAACAAAACAACTTGTTTATTTTAACATCGCAAAGAGTTGGCGGTCAGGTTGACCGAAGTAGAGAGACGGGAGAGCACTTTACTCAACAGAAGAAATCGGAGCCCTCCTTCTTGGCGTCCGGGGGCAGCTGTTTTTATACTCTCGCAGTTGAGGGCAAGAAGGAACCCCTCAAAAGACGAGCACGTGAATGTACAATGGGCTAATGGTGACGCACACTGTCGTAGCGCTGCCGTAGCACCATGTCGAGCACGATCTCGTAGCACCCTGTCGTAGCGCTGCCGTAGCACCATGTCGAGCACGATCTCGTAGCACCCTGTTGTAGCGCTGCCGTAGCACCATGTCGAGCACGATCTCGTAGCACCCTGTTGTAGCGCTGCCGTAGCACCATGTCGAGCACGATCTCGTAGCACCCTGTTGTAGCGCTGCCGGTCGGGCACAATGACTGTAATGAGAGGATGATCCCTGCTTTCGCATCGCCTGGTTCTGGCACAATGACTGGAATGCGAGGGTGATCCTTTGCGGTCGCATCGCCGCAGTCGCGCCTGGAAACACCTGCCGATGAGTGTTGCGGCGACGACGACCGGGCCAAAATGTCTGCCGCCCCGCCGCAGTCGCGCCGGCAAAACCACGTGTCGCAGGCGAAACGCAACACTGCTCAGCCAATAATGAAAAAGTTGGGTAATTAAACTTAATTAAGTAGTGAGTTATGAGGGAAAATGTCCGAGTTGCTATAGACTACTGCGAATAGTATGCGTTCAGTTCAATTCGCTTCCGACGCGCCTTTCATTCTTAAATTCTTGCCTCAAGTTATGTAGGACACCCTGTATAGTCCAGTGCGTAGGTCAGAGGTCTTGCGTGTTGGCTGTGCCACTACATATAGGCAGGCAAGGACTATCGCTCCAAGAAAGGATATAGCACCGCTGATATATCAGTACTGTATACTGTTCCGCTACGCTGTACTTGCAGCGCAGTATAGACAAACAACAAATGTGCGAACGGCAGCAGATTAGTCGCATCTGCCTCTCGCATCTCCAGGGGCACCTTGCACGAACATTTAGTACCGAAAATAATAACGAATTTAACAACGCCTTCTTAAATGTTCCGTAGACAACGCCTAGACCACACAAGAACGGGTTCTTAAATCTTAAATTCTTTATTATTCGCGTTACTAAATGTTCGTACAAGCCGCCTCAGATCGCTCTGCATACAGTCAAATGTATGCACGCGGGAAAAATATAAAAGCATTCAAATAAATGCGGTCGGAAGCGTGAAAACAACCGAAAGAAGTGAACGGGAAAAACAAATGGCACGGCAGGGTAAAACTCGGTTGTGTGAAACGCGTATACGAGGTTGGCACAAACGCACACACGCGCACCTGGGCGCTTGTGCTGCGCGCCTGCTCAGCACGTGGCTCTCGGCTAGCGCCGCGACAGCGCTCGACGACGCCAAATGCGACAGCTTGCGCGTCGGGCGCGACGCACAGCTGCACGCCGTCAGACCGTGGCTCACACGCACACACACACACACACACACACACGCGCGCACGCACATATAGATAGAAACGTCAAAGTTGAACTCTGTGCCGTGGCTAGGCACAAGCTATAGCGCAGGCCGCCTATAGTTGTTTGTGCGTTTGCACGACACGACGTTCTCCGCGAGCTGCTTTTTTTTTTTTTTTTTTTTTTTTTTTACCGTGTTACCGCGGGGGCCGCAGACTCTGTACACAGCGGCGCGGCGCGTTTGCGCGTCTGGCTTATCTGTTATCGCACCTATTTCCTTTCCTCATTGCCGCGTTATTATATTTCTCTTTTCACTTTCGCCCGACACCGCGCAAGAGCGCGACGCGCGCAAACGCGCACTCCCGCGTCCAACACGCAAGCACACGACGCGACGCGACGGGCCACGCGTCGCTCATAATGAGAGGCCCGTCACTTCTCGTTCGCTCGTCCGGCTTATTTTTTTACGCTGCGGCGCGCTCTCGGGTTGCCTTCTTTCCGTTCTCTTGCTGGCGTGGCTGTGACGGGCAGGACGTTCTTTATTTCGCTCTATTTCAGTTCGGTGGGACCATCGGCTTCACTTGCCATACATCATTGGCGCTTGTGCTATATATATATATATATATATATATATATATATATATATATATATATATATATATATATACGGAAAGTGTTAGAAGTCAGGCGGCATCTGTTTCTGTTCCCGGGTCACGCTAGGTGCCATACACTATATAGTGAGAAAGAATGTTTATTTTGGGAGATATTTAGGTTTGCGTCGGGTCTTTTGGCTTTACGCAAATAGGCAGAAGTGCCGCCTTTTCACTCACTCACTCGCTCACTCACTCACTAACCGGGTCTGACGTAACACTGTGCCAGTATAAAGCGCCTTGCAGGCACCACACAGAAACCACTAGCGCAGAACAGCGTTTGTGCCATTTGTGCACACATAGCGGTTGTGTGTCGTATATGTGCACGCGTGCCTTGTGTAGATGTCATGAGGGTCACTTCTCATGGCTTCGTGTGGCCCGCGCGTTAGCACCGGAAGAATGCAATGATTGTACTTTTTTTTTTTTGAAGGACACTGGCAAGCTCTTGCAGTCAGAATTTGGCAATGCCTGCCATATGCGCTCCAGCCCATTTTTATCGTTCTGTAGATTTCCTTCTCACGACCTGCGGTTCCCCTGAAGCCAAATTGTTCTAGATAAACGTCTATTCTTGCGTACAGATTCCAGAGGCGGGCTGCCAACCATGATATAACAGCCCTTTGTGAAAGCAGTTTCACGCAAGCCGATAGCCCATCGCGAGTGTCGCTTGGTCAATGCAGCCAGCTGTCTTTTATGCCACTGTTGGTTTCGCGTCAAAAGGCAAAAAAAAAAAGGGGGGGGGGATATATGCTATCACAGACTGGCGGTGCGCTTGATGCGGCGCGGTTATGAAGGTGTCCAGCTGGTCCATATATCAAACCTGGTCTCGTTGTCTCAGAGACGCAGTAATAGCCGTAGTCGGAGGACCCAATTTACAGTGTAATTTGCGGCTCAATATCTCGGCCGAGTGCTTGGCATCGTAAATGTCGAACACTGCGTTCAAACCGCTAGCAGCACCGTATACACATAGGCAGCAGTCAGGCGCAGTGTAGATGATATGTGGCCAAAAAGTGATGTGGAGCTATTTTCCGTGTCCTTATTGTTTATGTATTCTTTTAATCGAACAGTCTGCGGCAGATAATAAAATAGGAACAGAGCCAGATATGAAGGATGGCGTTGGGTCAGCATGCCGATGGAATGAGTGAGATAGAGAGAAAGTGTGTATATGTGTTGTGTGTGTGTGTGTGTGTGTGTGTGTGTGTGTGTGTGTGTGTGTGTGTGTGTGTGTGTGTGTGTGTGTGTGTGTGTGTGTGTGTGTGTGTGTGTGTGTGTGTCATGGCATACCATCCTTACTGCCGATCGTAGTATGCGACGAATAATTTGCTTTTTCTTCATAAAATTATGTACACTACTTACGCGGACTTGGATAACATTTTGTTCGTAATTTATCTCTCATCGTAATGCATATCTAAGCGGACAAATTGTAGCCGAATAGACGGCCTGCACGTACCTTCGACAGTATTTAAGGTAGTATTATATATTGTCTATCCGTGGCAGAGTGCGAAAACGTTCCATGTCTAAGCAATCAACCTTGTCTGCCAATAAAACAGGTCGTGTGAATTGGGCCGTAACACCTCAAGGAGTGTCGCAGTATGCATACGAAACGTGGGAACAACCAGGAAACACTGTGTGCTATAGTAGGCACTTAAGTTCAAAATGTAAGCAGACGCTTTACACACCGGGATACTTGTAGAGCCACGCTTGTAGCATTTAACCGAGAGACTGAAAACAGACTTTGACCACATACTGTCGATCGCCGAGCGATTGTTCATATAGATGAGCCCCACCCCCCCTTCCCCTACTCCCCCAACATAAGAGGTGACGAAATTATTTCTGGATGCTCTTTAAGTTGTTACCAGCGTTCATCCCGAAGAAGAATAGTGCGTCGATGAAGGAGCAATGGCAGCGGCAGATTCAAATCCTGTAACTCTAGCCGTGGCTGTAGGACTCCTTGGAAAGTTGCGAGACTTCGTGTCTCAGCAACAAGCTGGGCCAGAGGAAGTACACAAATACTCTGTGCACAACTTTGTTGCATCTTGCGCCTTAAAAGCACCAGTGCAAATGAAAATTACAGAGATTTTCTTTCCTTCAAAATGAGATAGGCAGCAACGTAACTGTTACCACTTCGTATACATTTATGTACATAACTTCATAAATTGCATCTCACACTTTTCACTCTATGTCTGCTGTGCCATGTGTTGTTCTGTATTCTAGTGAATACTCAGTTTAGTGAACTTTCAGTCAAGTGAACTGTTTCCTTGGGTCCCTTGAAGTTCATTCAAGTCAGAGTTCGCTGTAGGGAGTTTCTGAACATGCTCTAGAAATTCGCGTATCACGCTTGCGGTCTTACACCACGAATTAAAAAGTTGCGTAAGTAACTAATTTTCAATTGTTTAATTAATTAAACAAATAGTTATGCGAAAATAATGAATAGCCTCAGGTACTCTAGGGGACTGCCAACGCTATACGTTCAGTTCAGTTTGCGTCCGAAGTTCCTTTCATTTTTGAAGTCTTGGCTCTCAAGTTACGTGGGAGAACCGGCATATACATGACGTATATACACAGACAATGCGCCTGCCAGATTGCTCTTGCATGTAATCCGACGTACAGCGCACGTCGGACTCTCTGTTCTTTACGTCTTCTCGATATACATATTAGAGACGGCTCGTCTCACCATAGATATGTACAGTCACGTGCAATGTGAGCTGCAACACGGCGGCGCCGACATATGAACAACAACAACAAAAAAACATTTGTTTCATAATTAACAGTAATCGGAATGGTGTTTACATATCTGCAATTTATTGTATGTCGACGCCGGACTTGCAGACTCGGGACCCCTTCAACCACGGGCACCGTGTTGCAGCTCATATTGCACGCGACTGTACCTCCAGTCAGAAGCGCGCTTACAATTAAGAGCATGCTGGCTGGCCGTAAAAAGACGCGCGCAGAGGGGGCTTGCTCGCCACTAGATTATGGCGCAACGCGTGCGTGCGTGCGTGCGTGCTTGCTTGCTTGCGTGCGTACGTAAAGTAGTGAAGGTTATTGGTGATGGGAGGGGGGGGGGGGCGACCAGCAAGCGCACGTAAGAGAGAGCACGATAGAAGCTGCTATATACAAGCGCGTCGAGCAAATGCGTTGAAAGCCGATTGAGAAGAGTGCCACACGCGCACGTATGTATGATACACACACACACACGCACACATGCTCAGCTGCTCCTGACACTGCGTCGGTGGCGTCGCCACCGGTACGCGGAGCAGCAGCGGGAGCCATTGACGGGCACCGCAATCCCGTAATGACAGCCGGGTGTCAGCGACGCGCACGACTTCTCTTCGCCCTCGCCGCATCCACGTAGCGAGCCACGTAGCGAGCCGCCCGCGTGCGTGCGCGGGAAGAGCACGGCCGGGTCACCTCTTGCAGGAAAGCGAAGGCAGCTCTTGCGCCGCAGGACGAGAGAGTGCCGCGGGACGTTGAAAGCCTCTATATGGGCCGGCGGCGTTTGACACGTCTTCATTAGCCTGCGCCCCCTCCCCCTTTTCGACCAAGTGGGCCGCTTGGCTGCCGATCACGCCCCGCGGAGCTCTCCTCTTTTTCGGCCCAGGGAGGGGGGGATCTACACGTGCTCCACGCGCTGCCTTTCGATGTGCGGGCACTCTCTATACATATGCGGTGCGTGCCCGTCACATTTGGGAGTATGGTTATCCTTTCGCCGAGAACACCTAACGTCTTGCAATGGTGCGTTCGGTGTCCACAAGGCGCGCTGTAGCCTGAGTTGGGGATTCTTGCAAGAGCAGAGCTTGCGTGGTGGACCTGTTTCCGTCAGTCTGATTAGAATTTTCCGGCTTGCTCACGCCATCTTGCACAATTACGGGGCACACGCATAAACATGCGTGCATTCACGTGCACACATAGGAGCACGTGGACTCGAACATAGTGCACGTACGTTTGTGCGTGCATGTGCATGGTGTGTGTGTGTGTGTGTGGTACGTACGTACGTACGTACGTATGTATGTATGTATGTATGTATGTATGTATGTATGTATGTATGTATGTATGTATGTATGTATGTATGTATGTATGTATGTATGTGACGCACATCAGAGGCTATAGACGAGTTGTTTGCAGCTCTGAAGACGATGGGATAAAAAAAAATATTGCTGCTATATTTCACTTCGAAATCAAACTGCGCGAGCCACTATGCGCTCGTGGACTGTATAGCACTTATCAGCCGGTGAGAAGGGTCTGCGCCACTACAGGACTTCGGTATGCGCGAGTACCGCGGTCACACTGTTTATTCGTTTGTTTCGGAGGCCTTTCAGGTGACTGTCCGCCTGCATGTTCTTCCGGCCGTTCCACCTGGCTCGGTTACAATGCAACTCAAAGATGCTAGCGAAAGGGAAGGCCAGCTAAAATGGAACGAGGACGCTTATCGGAGCGGGTGACGTGCACCTCTCGCCGTAGATTAAACCTCGTCGCCGCCTCTGGCGCGACAAAAGCGCCCCACTACAGATAAGAGCGAAGGCGGAAACGTAAGCAAAACGGAAGTCCACTGGCCTAATAACAGGAAGGAAATCAAGGTATAGTCTTGAACACAATTAGACAATAAATAAAAAAACAAAGAATAACGGTGCTCTCTACACAATCACTCTTAGCAGCTCTTTCAAAACACACGTGCTAAATAGCTGAGTATGTAAAGGTAAGAGGGAGGCGTGTGGAACGGAAAGTAAAGATAACAGCCGCGGAAAAAACGGACTAAGCAACAAAAGAAAGTTCGGAAATACAAAAATAATGAAAGAAAAGCGAATGAAAACTATTCCCAGCACTGCAGTCCTGTCAAACTACGGGGAAAAAAGAAAGAATTGAGCGCGCTTGACGACGGTGAGACGTGAGCGTTGATCCGCGCACACCACCGTGCGGGGCTTCACTCCGGGATCCTCTCGTTATATCATTTCGCCATCAAGGTTGTGGGCGTGTGGTGGTGTTCGTTACTTTTTTTTCTTTTTTTTCGCCGCCTACGTCGGAGGCGTTTGTCAAGCGCCTCTTTTATTTTTCCATGCCGTGTCTGTCTTTTTGATTTTTGTTTCCCTTCCGAAGTTCCGTTCGCAGCTTTCTTTTGTATTTCCCGCCGCCCCCCCACCCACTTTGCCCAGCGTTGCGCACTGCTATCTCGCTGTCCGTGTTCTCGGCCGCGACAGCCGTCACACCGACGAGCTCGCCGGCGCCGCCTTCCACGCTCTCTTGCGCACGCGCGCGTCGCTTAACGTCGTCGCCCGTCTCTCTCTGTGTGTGCCGCTGGGTGGCGCTGGTGGCGGCGGCGGCGACGCGACGTGCACTGTCCGCGTACGTAGCGTGCAATTTCCGACAGCTCCGCCGTGATCTCACGTCCGGCGCTCCGACGGCAGCGTGTCATTTGGACCTAAGTGTTTTTCACTGACGTGACGGTTTCTCCCTCGCGTACGGCTCTGCCACGTAGCGCGGGGATCCATCCCCGTGTACCTCCCTGTTGGGCGCTCTTGCTCGGCGTCGTTTATCCTGTCTCGGCTCTTATTGTGTCGGCTTCCCGTCGCTGACGCGCGGAGCGACAACCACATCGGAGCGTATATCCGACGTATTTGCGGCGCCGTGGGGCCATGTGTGTGGTATACGTTCGCTACGCGTGGTGTCTTGTCTCCCTTTGCGCGTTGACCACGCCGTATAATTTTGGAGCGAGACACGTTCTCTCCGAGCGCTAGGTGGAAACAGCTTACTTCGGCCGTGAGAATAATGCTTTAACGTTTCCGCTGCGCAAAACGTGCATTTGACGATGTCTACGAGGCGCCGGAAATGCGTCGAAAATACGCGCCATCTGGTTGGCGCCTATATATGAGGCGCTTTCGATAGTGTTCGACCCATATCTTCACTGGCGCCAATTTATTGCGCCTTAATGTCTTTCTCGCATTTTGCAGACCAATGCCCACCCGATTATTGGTTGGCGCGCCTTGTAGAGCCAAGGTTTCACAAGTGGGCGCTGCCTGTATAAACACGGAGCGCTGTGCCTGTACCGTTATGCAGTCACGTGTGCGCTTGTTCCTCTCGTTTATATATTATTGCTTCGGTATTTACTCATCACTTTACACTATCCGGACAGCTAGCTCACTAAGCGTTTGAAAAGTATGCAGCCGTGTGATACACTTGACAGTCCACAGGCTCACGAACGTGGCGCCACAATAGGCACAACTGAGAAAACGTTATGCTATAACTTGGTGCGTTACCATTGTCGCCAAGCATCGTCCAAAGCTCAAGTAATATGTGGTGCGAAGAATGACTTGCAGAAGCAACAGTAGCTAAACCGCCACTGTTCCAGAAATTATCCCTGCGATCATTTGGAACTTCTAATTCGTCACAACGCGCGTCCGTTGTTTGCAGTCTTGAACATTTACCGCCCGCCATTTATTCAATTAAAAGAAGATAAAGCCCGAAATGTGAAACACTTGAGCGCAGGTATTAATATATATATATATATATATATATATATATATATATATATATATATATATATATGGTACGTCCGTCATCTATTTTAATTCGTCGGGAGGTAGTAAGATTCAGAAGCAGAAGAATAGTATAATTGAAGCCAACGATTTCTGATTAGCTCAATAAAACTTCTGACAGACCACGTGCCCGTCATCATATATGCCCCTCACACACACTCTCACGAAATTAGAACGAGCGCATTACTGTAACCGCATGAGTATAAAAAACGCAGCTCATGGGCGATGCATGTGGCATTGAAGCAGTTCGATTTGCTGCTTTAAGGCACATATTGCAATTTACGAATTGTAGTCGGTGAGTTTGCTAGGTGTATTCACTTGGAATGAATTTCCAGAATGACGCCAGCTTGAATGTATGCGCCATCAAGCTGTTGTTCGGCTTTCTTTTTATTTTTTAACGCAACGCTCTTTTATGCATTGTAGCACGAAAGCAACTGGTATATACGCCCATATATTTCTTTCCACACCTTGGGAAATAATATCTCAAAAGTGGTGCACGTGCCATCCTGGAAATTCATTTCAAGTGGATACGTCTCGCAAGCTCACCGGCTACAATTCGTGGATTGCAATATGAGCTGTAAATTAATTACTTAATTAATTAGTCGAATGCGCGTTTCGATTTCTCGTGCTTAGTAATGTCCGTGTCTTGGAATAATCCAGCTCTATAGGACATGAATTATGCTATCTGCGACAGGCTATTATTAAAAATTTCGTAAAACTTAAAAATGGTCACCCGGCCCTGCGTGTCGCCCGACAATATCCTTCTCCGTACATTTTCCCAAGGTTCCGAGCTCTACAGTGACTTCGCCTCTCACATTTTGCGCGCGAAGCACTACGAAATATGAATGTAATACGGCGAGAAAAAAAGGCACGCCGCAAAGGGAGCGCACGCGCACACACACACGGCGCACCTTGGTGGATCTCTCTCACGCTTCCGTGCGCGTGCGCGCAGACATGGTCCCGCCCGTTCTGTTTGGCGAGTTTTGGTGGCTGACGGCAAGCTGCAATGTGAGAGAACATTTTTTCTTTTTTTTTTTTTTTTTTTGTTTGGTTGTTGGAGACCATGCTTCGTTCAGATTTGAAATCGAGTGGGATGGTATCGAAAAGGTCTCGAGACTGGCTCTGTTTGGAAAAACACGTAATTCACTTGTACACCTGCATTCAAACAGTGTCACCTTTGAAATAGTCCCCTTGCACGTCAATACAGCGGTATCGGCGTTCCATGCCTCATTGCGGATACATCCCGAACGTCATCTCTCCGTAACTCGAAGGAGTCGAGCATCCTTCTGCGATTCTAGCATTGATTAAAAGCAGTCCAGTCAAAATGGCGATATTGGAACTCGGTTTCTTATTTTGGGAAGAGAGTGAAGTAAGCTGGAGGCATATCTGATGAGTAGGGTATAGAAACCCAGTGCCGGATTAAGAAATGCTGGGGCCCGGGGCTAAATTTTCCTCGGGGCCCCACTGATTATGATGATGATGATGATGATGATGATGATGACGCGACGATAACAATGACGATCACGGTTATCGGTTACTATGCCAAATATTGGACTTTAACAGACCCCGGGGTATTCGCTGTTTTCATGATTATTTTCAGAAGAAAGGTTACATGCCTATGAACACACGCATACGAGGGTTATCTTGCATCTTGATATAACGTTTGCAATATCTCTGCTTGGGGAAAACGTGTTTCTTTATTCTGTTAGGTTATTATGTAGTGCCTATTGTATGACGGGCACGTCGCTATCATTTAATCGTGAAGTTTGTCACAAATCCACCAACTGCTCCATCGCGATCACTCGGGAAGAAAAGAGAGACACGAGTTTAAAACATTCGAGCATTTCAGTTTGTATAGCATATTTCGGCTACCACTGAACCATTTTTGAGTTTTCTTGTGATGGAACGCTCCCTGGGTGACGCTTTACAAGTTTTATTGTATATATAAGGAAGGCTGCCGGCGGTGCCCTGGTGGCGCCCTCTTTAATGTTGCTGAGGGGCCCGTCATGGAAACATTTTTCGTGGGGCCCCTGGCCCTCGAGGCCTCGGGATTGCAGCCGCGCCTTAGCCCATAGGTTAATCCGGCTCCGTTAAGAAATGATGTCGTTTACTGCGAGATACTCGCGTGTCTGAAGTGATCTGTTGTGACAGGGTGCGTTGTCGTCGTGCAGCATCTAGCTCGTCCCGCGATCGGTCCATTTTCCCCGCACGGCGTCCCCCCTCGGGCGCGCCCTAAAACTTGGCAGTAAAGCTTACAGTTTTGCTTTAGGTATGTATGGTCCAGCGCCTGTGTATGTCCTTTCTACGTGTGCGTGTCACATGTAAGTGCGCTGCTTCAATATCACGGCTCAACTAGTCCATCAGTATCTGTTACAGTTGTATGAGTCTGACCATTCGGGAGCGATTCCTCACCGTAAATGCCGAAAAACTATGAGCATGCACTTCGTCGGCCTGCGGATGTGCGTATAGCCTAATTTTTTTTCCCCGCTATTGAAGAGGTTGGGCTTTCCCACTGCGTCGACTGTTGCTTCGTCTCAGTGTCGTCGTATCCCGTATGTACGCCCAAGTTTTCAAGTTTTGGTCCCTTGAAAACTTTCGACGTGAAAGTCTCGTCAGGTTTCGTCTTCGCTTATTGCGCTCTCTCTGTCCCCGAAATTGAAAGCCCAGCTCAAAGGTCGCCATTTTGACACGATTGCTTAAATCGAGCGATAGAATCGCGGAGGGGTGTTTCATCTCGTTCCGGAAAAGAAAGAAAGAAGGCTTCCAGGACATATTCGCGAATAGGTAAACTGGGAGCGCTGTATTGCTGCGCAAGGGGGACTATTTCAAAGGTGACAGGTTGTTAGAACGCACATAAATAAATTACTTTCTTCAAAACGGAACGCGTCTTCGAACGTAGAGGTGGAATCTTGGGTTTTTCACGTCCAGAAATTGCACAGTTGTTTATGAGGGAAGCCGTATATAGTGGAGGGGCGGCGGATTGATTTTGACCACCTGGAGTCACCAAGCGATGACAACTTGAGGTCCATCTCGCTTACATTTTGTGTGGGTAAGGTAGCGGAGCACGCGGTCCTGGATCGACTCTCCCGGTTCTTGGAGAATGGCGACAAATTCTCCCATAGTATGACAGGATTCAGAGCAGGCCTATCCACACAGGATACTATGAAACTAATTAAGCATCAAATCAAAGACAACGACTCTAGCGATACACGGGCCGTTTTGGGACTTGACCTTGAGAAGCCCTTCAACAACGTTCTGCACTCGCATATCCCAGCCTCGATATATCGGCTCAATCTAGGTGAGAGATTTTACAACTATGTTAGATTGTTCCTCTCGGATAGGAAGGCTATCCTCCGGGTGACCGATCTCGAATCAAAAATGCTGGAACTTGGCGAGAGGGGCACGCCACAAGGGACGGTCATTTTCCCCCTCTTTATTCAGTATAGCCATGGTCGGCCTTAGCAGAAAGCTTCTCGAGATTCAAGGCATCAAACACACTATGTATGCTGACGATATAACTATATGGTGTACAGGAGGCAATGATGGTCAGGTCGAGGGAGCCTCACAGGAGGCCGTAGACACTATCGAAACCTATCTCGAACCCACCGGTCTCAGATGCTCCCCCTTGAAGTCGGAACTCTTACTGTATAGTCCCAAGAAACTCTGTCCAAGGCCCAAGGGGTGGACATCGGGTGGACACCCAGAGTCGATTTAAGCAAGGTCTTGGGCATGATCGTTGAGTCAGGGAGTACAAATGGCAAGACTATAGGCAAGCTAATTGCTAAAACTGAAAGTGCCGTTCGTTTAGCTCGGAGGGTATCAAATCGGCATCATGGACTCAAGGAAGATAACCTCATTCGACTATTGCATGCCTTCGTTCTGTGCCAATTTACATACGTGACAGCCATGCATCGATGGAAATAGGCAGAGCGAGATAAATTGAATGCCCATCTTAGGAAGATTACTAAGCGGCTTAACCGTATACACTTGTACAGAGCGTTTAATACAGCTTGGCATTCATAATACTCTCGAAGAGATTGCATAGGCCCAGGAGCGCGCACAGCTAACTCGCCTCACTACAACGAAGGCAGGGAGATCCATCTTGGAGGAACTCGGATATCACCCCGATAGGGTGGTGGAGGAGTTCTATTACGTTCCTCTGTCGATTCGTGAGAACATCAAGGTCGCGCCCATACCTAGGAACATGCACCCCGATCATAATCGCGGTAGAAGGAGGGCAATGGCGGCCAACATCCTTAGGTAAATACACAGTGATCAGCGACAGGTCAGCTTTGTGGGTGCCGCTTCTTGTAAGGGACGTCAGGCGTTCACCATCGTCACTTTCGATGGTCGGCAAGGAATCGCCAATGCTGCCTAGGTTCGGACGAGGGACTCCGAAATTGCTGAACAAATGGCTATTGCACTAGCCCTGCTTGATAACTCACGGGATGCCATATATAGTGGTTCAAGGTCTGCAGTCAGAGCATTTGAAGAACGCACCGTTTCCAAACAGGCCCTCAGACTTCTTGGGGCAAGGCAATCACGCACCACTTCGTTTGTTGGTTTCCCGCACATCAGGGTCAGGTAAAGGGTGCTCCTCCCAACTACAGCGAGTCGTCTCATGGGGCTGCGCGTAAACTTGCCCACCGTGCTATCCCCGACCAATCGGAAGCCGACTCCCCAGAGAACAGGGACACGCCCTCCACCTACAACGAGGCTACTAAACACTACCATCTCAGCTGTAGAAACCTACTTTGTTCCTCATCCGCGGCTCAATAGAGCTCAAGCACTAACGCTCCGTCTACTACAGACGAATGCGTATCCCAATCCGTCGCTCTTACGTAAAATCTATCCGGATACTTAGAGCAATGCTACCTGCCACGATTGTGGAGAAATAGCCACGTTAGACCACATTCTCTGGCGGTGTGCCCGGTCACGCTCTATCATCGATAACAGCTCGGCCAGATGGGAGGCGGTTCTTCGCAGCCCTCATCTGGCTGACCAACTCTGGGCCGTCCAGCAGGCCCACGATGCGGCCGAGAGGTTCGGCCTTCCGGTTCCCACGTGGGAGCGGCCCGCCATATGAAGACGCACGATCTGCAAGACTTCACTGAAGTTTTGCCATACAATACCATAACTGGAGTTCTTTAACGTGCACCAAAAACGTAGTATACACACCGGCGTTTTTTTTTTCCCTTTCTTTCTTCCTTCTGACACCTTCGTAAAGCGGCCCTCGCGGCCGGGGATGGAGCGGCCGCGACCTCGCACTCATGAGCAACTCGACGCCATGGCCACTGATCCATCATTCGGTGGCCAAAGGTGAAGTGTAAAATTAATAGGAGAAATAATTGTCGCGCGCTGATAGATATCGTCGAACGAGTGTTGCCAATCGGGACGTATAATATACGCCACCAACGGCAACGCGCAGAATGAGCGCCGTAGTGCAGCGCGGTCTCTGTTCGTGATTGGGCGAATTAACGGACGATGAAAAAAAAGCCGCAGTATAACGCAATTTAATTGCCATAATGTCTCCGTGTTAAATCAGAGGAGACAGACGAACAGAATTGGGGGAAGAGGACATCTCTGGTCGCGACGTCGTAAACGATCTCCTAATTAAGAAAGGAGAACGACGACGCGGTGCGACGCGATGCGACGCGACGGCAGACGCTCTGCACAAATGGCCTTGTCAACCAGCGGCCTGCGCATGCTTTTGTTTCGAAAACTGCAACTGCCAGTTGTAAGACGTAACTGCTGTGATAAAAATGTTCGCGCCCTTTGAAAGAAGGCAGCATATGCAAAACGAAACCAGGCGCAAACAGAGTCTATATAGTGGATGACTGTTTGCTTTGTGTCAATTCTAGAGAAATCAAACTAGCAGGGACAAAGGCTGCTGCGCGTACGATCAAAACATAGTGCCATAGTCGCCCAAACGGCCACGTTCTCGAGAAATGACGGACCATGTTTGTTCGTGGCTGCTGCAAACAGACGCAACTATTTGCGTACACCCCGTGGCCGCACGCACCCCCCGTATAGTATTGATTGCAGGATAGCGACTTGCGCGATTTGGTCCGAGTTAATTGGCGAGGATGCAGCGCAAAGAACTGAACTGCGGGGAAGAGAGGCGTGTTGCTAGCAGGAAGAGGTACAAACACGAACGCTGACTACCAGCCACGTGGGATGGATCGCAGGTTGCGGGCTCGAGTCCTGTTCCGGCTCGCTGAAGCACGGCGCCTTATTCACCCGTCTCGTGCCGCGCCTTCGAACAGTGCCGAACTTTTCGGAAAGCGGGCGCATTGGGAGGCACTCGGGCGGAGCAGTATAGCCGGCATGTTTTGCAAGGCTGTATATATCCGCCTGTACAGCCTACAACATCCTCTTCCTCTTACTACCAACTGCATTTTATTGCGTGGTCAAAGAACGCATACCGCCACGTGTGTGCGATAACGTGTTCGATAACCCCTCTCACTCTCCATGCTCCTATATATATATTTATACGTTCTACGACCAATAAAATTCAGTTTGTAATCAGCGCTTGCGCTTGTACCTCTTTCCGCTCACCACACACCTACGTTCTCGCACGTTGAGGCTTAGAGCTACATTCACGCAGTGATCCCCATCGAGTTTTCTACAGTAGTTACTAGAGGAAACTCTAGCTGGCGCTGCGATCGTTCCGCCACCATGTGAATGACGGGTGTACGCGGGGTTTGCCTGATCTTCGTGCTTGTGGATTCATGCGTTCGTGTGGATTTGTTTACGATGCCTCTGTTCGCCTTCATTTGCCCAAACTCCGAAGCAGTGCTGTTTCTCCGAAGCGAAGGAGGCAACACTACTCCTCACACACGCCCAGTAAATGCGAACCGCGGCTTCTGCAACGCAGTACCTTTCTCGAAAATGATGACTCTGCAAAGTCACGGGGCCATTTGAAGCCACAAGTACGAAGTACGCGCAGGCAAATTCATGCGCTAACCATCGTTCCGATGTATACTGGCTAGCTGAACAGCCGTGTTTTCCGCTTTCTCCAGAGGCAAGCGCCACGGTTCCCTGCAGGATTCTTTATTTTTCCTTTCTGTAGGAAACTCTATACGGCAGCTCCTTCATCGGTGTCCCTCGTGCAATAACCCCTGAGCACCGCTTCTCCGTACACGGGCAGCTACGACGTGTGTGCGGGTTCTCGGTGGCACAACAGCCGCGCCGAAGCACGCACGATCTTTTCCTTCTCACACAGAGGCGCCTTGACAGGGCTCCTTTGCCAATGGCGGCCGATCTGCTCCAGCGTCCCCGTGCCGTATACGGCGGGGCTTGCAATTACGTGGGTGACTCGATCGCCCCATTGGCGCTCGTGATGTCTTCTTTCTATAGCTCGGCTAATTCGGCACGACGGTTTAATGAGTCGCTTTCGCTCTCGTCCCCCCCCCCCTCCCCCTTTCCACTTGCGGCCCGTGCGACGGCGCGCCGCGTGCCTCTATGATATATACGCTACACAGCCTGTCTAGTCTGTATGCGTGCAGAGAGAGCCCCTCGTATACGTCTACTATACGTGCCTGCCCCGACGTCTCGCGACCCGCCAGAACGCTGACGTGTTTTGACGTGTTTGTTGCGCGTGAAGAGCGCATCCGGTCCTCCTCTTGCAGATCCATATGGACGCGGCCGCCGTGAGTTGTCGGTTTCAACTCGACGTGCGCTGTATACACTCTCTCTGTATATGCGTTCGCGCTCGATTTCGACCATCAAGTCGCTTGACGAACGCCTGTCTCGTCGCGTGTGCAGCCGTGACGGGCCCAGAGACGTTCGCGAGTATTTGAACGAGCGCACGCAGGGGCTCACGAGCGCATCGTTCCTGTCTTTGGCATGTGTGCGTGCGTGCGTGCGTACGCGCGCGTGCGCTTTCTTTCTGGCTGATGCGTTGTCGAACACACTACGTTTTGGCGTGGGAAAGTGTGGAGTCGCTATAGCTGTGACGTATACTATCCGCGCCTCTGCCTGTCTTGAGTACTTGAAGCACAATTAGATACCACTGAAAGCAACCGTCCGAAATTATTAGCGTAATTACCTAAGTCATTAAGCGACCCTACGCTTATCATACTTTATTAAAGTTATATATATATATATATATATATATATATATATATATATATATATATATATATATATATATATATATATATATATAGCCCAAACCACGATGCGATTGCGCGAGGCACGCCGTAGTGAGGGACTCCGGATTTTGCATTTCGCTCAATGTTATATTTTGCCTTTCTCGAACTCATTCGATTACGGAAGTCATCCGATTCTAATGGCATTAAACATCGCTGTGTAGAAACCGAACAACATCATTCGATGCTAATGCCATACGATTCGAATGAAAATAAGACGTCCAGTGTGACAGGTGTATAAGGCAGCCTTTCCAGACTTTCTGTCGAGAATATCGAAGCTCTGTTTCTGTCACAGACATCGAACGTAGCTTTGAAAGCCTGGCGTGTATGCGCGGTTTGTGCATGCTGTTGTTGTTTCACTGAATCAGTCAATTCACGATGAAGTGGTTTTCAGATGCAGCTTCACCGTTGTCGCTGATCGACACTCCCAGGAAGCTCGATCTAGCCGTTACGTGTATCGGAATTGCCTACAAAGCTGCACGTAAACATTCAGACGATCGAACACAGCTAATCACTTGCGGAAGCGGCATGCGGTTTACCCCCGTCACATACGATCAGTTCCGTAGAGATACCGTGCATATGGAAGGCACGCATAACGATTGCCTTATTACATTCCTATTGTCGGACCTGCATGCAGACATTTTATATATTTCTTTAATTTTTTTTTTTTAGCTCGCGCCTTATGTTACCCTATATCCGCTTTGCTGAGCCCTGCGCCGTTTCCGCTTCTCCCTACTCTGACAGGCGGATGTTCCCCGCCTACAAGGTGCGTGTTTCCGGCCTGGACAAGAAGTCCAAGTATATCCTCCTCATGGACATTGTGGCCGCCGACGACTGTCGGTACAAGTTCCACAACAGCCGGTGGATGATCGCCGGCAAGGCCGATCCCGAAATGCCCAAGAGGATGTACATCCACCCGGACTCCCCGTCGACCGGAGAGCAGTGGATGCAGAAGGTGGTCTCCTTCCACAAGCTCAAACTCACCAACAACATCTCCGACAAGCACGGATTTGTGAGTAATTATGTGTACTTTTTCTCTTCCCCATTTGCGTAGATTCCGTGGGCAACAGTATTGTACATAGGCAGTGAATCACTTACGAAACTACCCGCCGTGGTTGCTCAGTGGCTATGGTGTTGGGCTGCTGAGCACGAGGTCGCGGGATCGAATCCCGGCCACGGCGGCCGCATTTCGATGGGGGCGAAATGCGAAAACACCCGTGTGCTTAGATTTAGGTGCACGTTAAAGAACCCCAGGTGGTCAAAATTTCCGGAGTCCTCCACTACGGCGTGCCTCATAATCAGAAAGTGGTTTTGGCACGTAAAACCCCAAATATTATTATTATTACTTACGAAACCGTCGCTATTGGAATCGCGTAGTGCAGAGTTAGAACGTTCTATTTGTATCTCTTGCCGCGTCGTCTGCAGCTCTGTCAGTCCAAGCTACGAGCCTTCGTGCACGGGTTTCCACAAAGCTACGTCACCGGCCCCACGTGTAATAACGACTTGTGCAGAAAGCATATGGTCGAATGTCTTGCGTAGGTGTACCCGCTCTGTGTGAAAGGAGCATCTTTAGTTCAATCAATTCATTCGGCTGCCTCTAAAGGTTGAATCTACGTGCCACGTTCCAATTAAGGTGAACCAAACCGCGTATGCTTTGAATTCACTCTGCCTATAGAAACTGCCCGCGTAAATTTCACCCCGTCATTATAGAGACGCATAAACACGGCAACAGTTGTTGTCAAATGCACCCCACTGAACGTTCCTGGAACGTTTATCGGCCAAGCAAAACGGCGTGTTCGTGACTGAATGTTTCCCTCGAGAATACGAAGCGTCAGGCTACCCGGCCGAGGTGAATGACTGCGTGCAGCAACAAACCCTCGCTTCGATCTGCTTCACTCTCCGGCACAGTTTGCCTGTAACGCAGGCACTAGCTATAGCATTCGCATTCACACGCTTTTGTAGAAGCCACGGATATCACCGCATACATGCTGGCCCGAGACAAAGAGCCCGTCTCATTTGCTGCGTCCGTGTCGAGGAAAACAGAACAGGTTGAGACGCACGAAAAGGCCCGAGAGTCTTGTCCGTGCCTTTTTCTCTGTACGTATATGCCTCGGTGCCGAAATTCCTCGTATGGCGTGCTCGTGAGACTCCCTCGCTCCTTTCGCTGTTCACCTGGCTTCGCGGGGTTCACACACACAGCACTCGAGCAGCGCGCACGCGTATGCACAGGGGCAATGGATTGAAAGCTTGGCTTGTTTGCACGAAACAGAGCATAAAGCGGAGCCGCTGTGCTCGGACCGCCCCGAGGGCCTCGATCGCTCGGCGGGAGGAGGGGAAGTAGGAGTGGAACCGCTGCCTTTATCGTCCATAGAGATTCTCTCTTCTTCAGCCGTGTTTGCTTCGTCATCGCGCCGATGTTGTGCCTGCCTCTTTACGAGTTTGCTTCTGTCTCCCAGACGAGGCTCTCTCTCTCTCTCTCTCTCTCTCTCTCTCTCTCTCTCTCTCTCTCTCTCTCTCTTCGTCTTTCTCAATTGCACGTACGCACGTACGCTTGTATGCACAGGATGGAGCGAAAAACGGCCCTGAGGTGAGCAACTGTGTTGTGCGTTGCTCGCGTTCTCACGAGGTGTCATTCTCCTCCGTGTTTCCAGGTGACTAGTTTTGCCCTCGCAAGGTTTGAGGAACCGGGAGCGTGAAGGTGAGCGGAGACGGGATGGGGGAAGGACGAGGGATTAGCCCTTTCTTCACCCTCGTTCTCGCGACGCTTGTGGTATACCAGAGAACCACCGTATGATGTAAACGTACGCACATACGTAAATTTACGGCACATGTGCGCGGAAAACATCGATGCTCTGCTACTGTCGGCGTTTAACTGCCTGTGTAACACGCGCACTACGTGGCTGGCCGTTTTGGTAAATGTAGATGAACCCGTTTTGGTATCGGATAATGTCCCTTCCCTAAAGTCAGCTGGCTTCCTCCTCTTCCCATCCCCCGATTCTTTGTTCTGAATACATCCCTACTTTCTGAAAGTCCTTTCTTCCCCGCCGCTTCAACCATTCTCGAAGCATCTCCACCGGAAGAAAAGAAATAAAAGGTTTTTGTCTTCGTGTTTACCTTCTCCCTATACCTTTTGTTCCCACGACTCGAGCCGCTGTTTGTCCACCAGATGCGGCCACTTACTTCTCGCAGGATGTTTGCCCTCTGCCACGGAGGTCGCTGGCAGGATAGCTCCTTGTAGATGTGGCGGCACTCTTTCGCGCTCCTCGCACGACTGTCGATGCGCGCCCGCGAATGCCATGCGTGTGTGTCCCAAGCTTTTTTTGGCCTCTTCACAGAGCGCGTTTGTGTTTGCGCGCTCGTGTGGCGGTGCCTGTGAATCGTGGAAGGTCGGAAGTCGTCTAGTGGTCGCTTTCGGAAGCTTTCCGACTCTCTTCGCCGTAGAACCTCTCTATAATCTGCAGCTGTGCTCAAAGGGACGAGTAGGCGCTCAGAGCTCGCAAACAGCCGATGCTGCCTTCGAGGAATTAGGCCGCGTCGCTGTATAGTTTTGTCATCCAAATGAGAAATAACGTTATGGGGCTTTAGCGTAGCGTAGATGTACTAACGCGGAGGTATACCGAGATATCTCAATTTGAAGGCGCGGTAGTCAGCGCCGGCAGTGACATGTTGTGACGATAAGCTTAAGAGGAAGCTTTCGCTCGGGCCCAACTCCGACGCGGCCTATTCAAATACACGTAAAACGCAAAAACGCTTTTCTGAGATAGCCCCTAGATAGATTTTGATAAAGTTTGTTGCATTTGAAAGAGGAAGTTAAATTCTAGTGACTGTTGGAAGCGAAATTTTGATTTAGAGACTCAAATTTGTGAAAGCGATTTTCAAAAATTTGAAAGTTCGAGAAAAATAGACGCATGAAGTTTATTAATTAATAGCACGGCATCAAGAACAGATATCGGGATTCTGTAAACGGCGTCCATTAGATCATTCAAAGCGGACAGATTCGATATGTCAATTTATATTTTACGTGAATTTGTTACGTTGTGCACGAAGGTTCTGCAAAAGCTGTATTTCCATATTACTGAATTTTTTTAGAGTCATGTGTAACATATCAATTTTGTCCACTTTAGATGTACTATCAGATGCAATTCACAGAATTGTGCTACATTTTTCTTTCCTGAGTTAGAGAGTTGTAAACTTGGTAGTTTCGTTTTATGAGAATTTACAACTTTTGCCAATTTTTAATAAATATTGAGTATCTAAATCCAAAATTCGAAACCAACAGTCACTAGATATTAAGGTTTTCTTTTAAATGCAACAAATCTCGTCAATTCTGGTGCAGTGGTTGCCGAGAAAAACGAATTCTCCTTTTGTATGTATTTATATAGGAGCACCCGAGCTAAAGCTTCGTCTTAACCAAACCGTACAGAAGCTTTATGGAAATGATTGACTGCGTTTCACTTGCCTGACGTATATGCAGACATTAACTTTTCACTTTTTCGAAGCCTCTTGCGACAAGAATGTTTTTATCGCTTTATGGTTCATCACGATGACCCAGAGGCCGCTACCGGCGTTGGTGCTCCCGTCCCCGTCTTCCGATATTCCAGTATGTCGACGTTAGCATGCACATTCGGGGCTACGCTAAAACCTGAATTGTCGTTCGAATGAATTCTGACGGTAAATATGGAAGTCAGTCGCGCAAACTTCTGACTTAATGGGCGCACGACATTTGCGCTTTGCGTTTTCTTCCGGATGTTCCCTCCGAATTCTGTGCAGTTATCAAACCAACACGTGCTTGCCACTATCATATATATCTACAGCGTAAAACTGCTCGCAAAAAAGAAAAAGTAGAGCCAGGTGCATTCACTGCAAAGTATATGCAGTACCGAGCCGCGAGCATGTAGCAAAATGCTCGAGTCTTCCATTAACCCCAAGTAGTCGGGGTCTGTGAAATCAGGTGTCCTCTTCGCCACAGTTTAGGCGGCGGTGGCACGACGGCACCGTTTCAAGCACCGCCCTCTCGACGCCGTGAATACACAAACATTCTCCATGCACGTGACGCGGGAAGGCCGACTCTTCCACGCTTTGTTCCTCCGCACCGCAATGCTGTGGTCGGCAAAAGCCGCATCTCCGTCAAAGGGTTGTCTACATACGCCCGGTCACGTGCGTCGACGGTGAGCCGAGAAAGACCTCCTACGACGAGGACGGTGTCGACGCTGCGCGGCACTCGCAGCAAAGCCACGTGGCCCGTTGTGTGGGTCGTGTAATACAAACACGCGCTACGACCGGCACGAGGAAGCCGTGTTTGCCGGCGCCGTTTCGTAAACTGTATACATACGACTTTATAATGCGAACGCGTTCACCGCTGAGCGGTTTCGACTGCGTGTGAGGCCTCTGATGTGAAGGAGCGTGGTTGACTCGCAGTGATCAGCCGAACGGGTCCGCTGTCTTGGCGTTTGGCTTCGGTATTCCGTGACCTCTTCGCACCTGCTGCTGAGCTTGACGTATGTGTATGTACGTTCCCGTACTTGGGGCGTTTGTGAGTGGTACTTTCCTTCTGCTGAAGATGAGAAGCAGGTGTCGATGGACGTTGAGCGCGAGGTGAGTTGAGCAGTTGCTGCAGTCGAGAATGTTCTCTTTTGAATGCGTGCGTCAACTAAGAAGTAGCTTCGGTTCCCTTTTCTCTCGACGGGGCGGCACGTAGTGCATTTGCTCTTGCTCGGGCCGGGTGCGCGGTTTGGGTGTGCACCGACGTTAGTCGTTGAAAGCGTTGTCGTAGTGGCAGTGCGCTGGACCAAGGTGGGACAAAAGGAGGACCACACAAGGCGGAAGCTCTGCAACGCCAGCAGCAAAAGTTTGCGTACAGCTGAGTTCTCATGAAGGCCGTATATACAGGTGACTGTCCCGTTGCACGCGGCAATTGTGAATTTGAGACGTGCGGTCACTCGAGTAAAGCATACCTTCGGTAGCGATTGCTTTTTTTTTTCTTCTCGTTTTTGTTCGTTCTACTTAAAAGAATAAGAGACGTGCAAAGTGCGGTATAAGACAGGACAAACGCTGGGCCTTGATAAAAACGCGCAGCGAAAATAAAGTATAAGATCAAACAAAGTGAAAATAGAAATTTTGATGCAAGCCTCCGCTCGCTTTTCGTGGCAAAACGTTGCGTATAGCCGTGGCACGTATCCTCCTGAAACCTGAAGACAGCTCAGGGAAATAATAAATTCTGAAGGCAGTTCTTTTTTTACTGACCGATGTGTGTTTTAAACATGAAAAACCAATTATTCGATTATAACTGCCACTGTAAGATGCCAGAAGCAGCGTGTTTATGTACACGGACAAAGTGATCAACTCCAAGTTTGGTATGGTAAAGAACTGCTTTTCCTACGCATAAACACAAAGGTGTGAAGATGCGTGTGTTATCCGCCGTGGTGCCTCAGTGGTTATGGCGTTGCTCTGCTATAAGCACGAGGTTGCGGGTTCGACTGCCGGACAGGGCTGCTACGTTTCGATTAATGCGAAACACAATAACGCTCGTGTACCGTGCATTGGGTACATGTCAAAGAGCCCCAGGTGTCCAAATTAATCCTGAGTCTCTCCCCTATCGGTATGCTCCGTAATGACATCATGGTTTTGGCACGTACAAGCTCAGAATTTGTTTTTAAAATTTTTGTAACGTCCTGGTATGTGTTGCCAGGTTGACCCTACCTCGGTTGTCGTGACTCATCGTTCCTTTTTCGACCGAGACACACGGGAACCCTTTCTGCGTAAATTTACGACATGTGCTATACATGAACAGCGGTTAAAGCTTCAAATATTTTTATCCCTTCATCGTTAAGTGACCTTGGAAAGAATGCGCAGCTGAAGTGATTTTTGTTCGACTTTACACAATGTCCACGAAACGATTATAGTGCTGATCGAGCAACAGAGGCCGTGCGAAACGGGAGGAGGACCCGGAATAAGGAATGAAAAAAACGGGGTCAGAAAGCCAAAGGTGTATACGAAGAAGCGCTAGCCGTCATCACGCGAGAAACACCGGCCCTCAGCGGCCTCTGTCGGGGTATCCAATAAACAGAGTGTACATGCGTGCGTGCGAGCGCAAACAAGCCCACCGGCGTCGACAGGTTTACAGCTCAATCGATCCAGACGCCGACCTCTCGCAAGTGCCTGCTTTAAATACTTAACCGCGGCAGGGGCCCATTCTGGGAGGACCGCCGGGGGCGTCGTTGGCCCCATCTCCCGAAACGGGGCCGCGGGGGCCACGACTCCGCCTTGAGCGTTCTGCGATCCGTCGGAGCGAACGGGGTTCTTATACCTTCTGCGCTTTACATATGCTCTGCTGCTGCTGGTGATAGTTGCGGTTGTTGTTTAGTCTGGGAAGCTGTACCGCACAGCCTGCTGTATATTTTCAATGCCTGCCCCGGGATGCCGAAACCGGGCGCCACTTAAGTGCGACGCCACTTTCCAAGTGGTTGGTCACACTCAGTTTGTGGGGCATGGTTAGAGTTATTGTAAACTAGCATTCAACGCTTGTGCGAACGGTACAGCTATACGGCAGCGCAAAGGCGAACGTTGTTCGTCCTACAACTGGAACAGGGCAAATTGTAGTGGAATCTTTGGAATATAATGCCGCCGCTGTCTAACCACTGGTTCCCATGCGCGTTGGAGTGACGGGGCAGGCATTGTAAAACAGATAGGCTTCGGTTGGACCACCGCATTTCTTCTTTTTTATTAAGCGAGTGAGCAAATTACTGTTGCGTAACGACCACACTGCCCTGAAAACGCGCGGACACGGGCAGATACGAAGAATTAAGTATTCCGCATTGGTGTCCCAAATAAAACCTAGTTTGAAACAACCGGCCCAACCCGGTATTACCCCGATGAGAAAAGCATCCGCGATACGCCATTTACGCCTGCAGGACTCCTCCTCAGTGATCTTTAAATGTGCAGTCGCATTCCCCATAGATATCGCGCGGACCTATTCCCTCACACCACTATTTCAAAAGCCGAGCGTAAATTTGCTCTAAACGATTCTTTGTCCCCGTGGATGGCTGCTTACTGTATACCAATACAACACGGTAACACGGAAGGTATATGTGGTCGGGACAGCCACCGAGTTAGTCCGTCTATGTGCGTTACTCAGCGTCTGCGCCACTTGCTTTTGTTTGAGCTCAACGGTTGTCCTTTATTATTAGGTCTATATAACTGTTCTTTCTAATCATTTCATTTATTCGTCGTATCCTATGGCACGTACTCGGATTGCACGACTATAGCCGGCGTTGCGCCCTGTGGAGCCGCCGACTTCCTTGTCCGAGCACAAGATGCACCGAGTATATAGACTCCCGACGTGGACCGATTCCTCCCTCATTGGTGCAGTTAACCCAAATGCAAGCGCCGTTCGCGCACAAGCCTTGTGTAAACTCATTCGTCGGCGCTGACTGCATACCGGCCCAACGCACGCGTTAGTGGCCGTCACTCGACTGGTTATCCAAATTGTACCGCAACGATATATATTTACGAAGCGCAAATGAAAAAAAAGAAAGAAGAATGAGAGAAAGAAGAACAGAAAGAAAAGAAAAGAGTGAGAGGAATGAAAACGGCGAATAAAAAGGCACACTCTGCGCGCTTCGCCACTGTGTGTTGCGCGGTGTACATTTAACGCGTGACGACGTCGTGTGCGTGCCAGCCGGGGAAGTTGGTCGTTACACTCCCCCCGGCCCACCGCACTTCGTATACGATCAACCGCGCGCGCACAATGTTCCAACCCCATAAAACGGGCGTTGCGTGGAACGCCTCGGCACTTACTGATTATCCCTCCCTCGCGTCTTTCTCCTTAAGCTGTATACACCCCGTCCCCCTTCTTCCGCGCTTCTTACTTGTCATCCCTCCTCCTCCTCCTCCTCCTCCTCCTCCTCCTCCTCCTCCTACTCCTTCTTCTTCTTCTGTCCATAGCTCTCTCACAAGGCACAGAGTTAATGCCAAGACAACCGCGGGAACAGCAGAGGAAGTTTCAGGAGCGAAGTAGGTATAGAGTTGTGTGTGGGCGCTCGGCTAATTTGCCTCGGCCTTCCCGGTACGATGGCGGCGAGTGGACGACTGCCTGTTGTCCGCGCGAGTCGGTGTAATGAAATTTGCTCTTTGTGCAAGAAAAACAACAAAAGAAAGGCGTCGCTCGTGGTCTGTCGAGGACGCAGTGTTTATGTAGATGCCCATATAGCTACCTCGCGGACTTTCGTCCCGGATAACCGTCCGCTCAGCGCATATGCGGACCGAGGGAGGAAAGGGCTACAGAGAAGGCTATCATTGCCGAGCGTGCGGAGTAGCGTGCGTGTGGGACACGCAATGTGCTGGAAGGCGTGGAGAAAGTGTCCGCCTACATAATTGCCGGGCCGCACAGTTACGCGCTGCTTCTCTTCGATAAGTCGACGGGCGCTGTTTTCTCTGTTTATTTTTATGCGTATAGACATATATTTGTTTCTCTCTTATATCCGCCCTGTTTCTGGCCGCTCCGGTTCTGCGCGGGGAGGACACGACAGGTCCGATGGACACGGGTGTAATCGAAGGTTGCCTTAATGACGCCTAAGTGCCGTGGCAGCGCCATTGCAGCGCGCGTACCCGTGCGCGCGTGTGTGTGTGACGCGTTGATTTAGGCCCGTGCACATATCGCATTTAGTTCTGCTCGTTTCGGAGGGGTAGAACATCAAGCTGCGTGCATGCATGTCGGTAGAAAGAGGCAGCGGGAGGTGCTTGCGGAGGCGGAGAGATTGATGCGATATTTGCGCCAGAGAGAGAGAGAGAGATGAATATGGAAAGGCAGGGATGTTAACCAGTCAAAAGTAAACAGCGGGCCTATATATACTATAGCGGTGGAAGTGTTAAGGCAAGTGACTGGATGAAACCAGGGCCAGTGGTCCACAAAGCCGTCAATGAGCATTACGTTCAGACTCGCCAACTGTTAGCGCTTGTGATTCAGGACAAAATCAATATTGCGATTCAACTTGTCTGTATATGTATAGAATACGATGGTATATCTTGGAGGTTAAACATGCGAAATTAGGTGGTAAGGTTTTACATTAAACGGCAGAAAGCGGCTCGAGTTGAATATTCACGGTTTGAAAGCCGAAGCGTATAGAACACGGGCGCCATAGGAATGAAGTGAACACAAACGCCGAAGGGCCTTCCATCCTATATGAAGCGGCAGGTTGGCTATGAAGGAGGCCACGTAGTTCGGTTCTCTGGATAAGTCTTGAACGCCTGAAGGTCTTTAACGTGCAGCTAATGCTCGCTCTACTTAAGCGCTTTCTTTTTCATTTCGACTATATCTGAATACGGCCGCTACATTAACAAAGAAAGATGAAGAGAAGGTTTTTCGATGGATAGCTTAACGTTGGTCGATGGATAGGATAATAATAGACGTCACATTACGACGTAAAGTGTTACGGCAAGGCTATGCGACGAACCTGTCACGCATCCGAAAACGACGCCAACTTCTTCAAGCTATCGCTCGGGCAACGGTGACAGTTTCGGATGGTTAAGAAAAACGTCAAAAGCCCCGTGTTTCCAACGGGCGTGTGTAGAACGGGAACAAACGCGACGGCGCGTGTACGCGTCTGGACATGAGCTCGTGCCCCAGTGCGACGCCTTCTACCCTTTGTCTCTGACTCCCATGCCTCTGACTCCCGTGCCTCTGGCTCGCACCGAGCATGTATGTACCGGGACGAACCGGCCGCGCCGGGCCGCGAGCGTATATACAGTGACGATTCCTTCTCTCTCCTGGGCGAGAGCGTTTCCCGTGGAGCCATAAATGACTCCCCTCACCAAGAAGCGGGAACCTTGGCCTTCGTTCTTCGTTACGAGCACCTTGTCGAGCTGACCCCTCTTTAGTAGCGATGTAACTAAACATTTGGTTGTTCGTGACATCGCCTCGTCTCAGCCTGCAGGACTTCTACGCTGATCGAGCTGCATGGACAAGTTTCAAGCCGCTGAGTATAGCACTAAACCGAGGTACAAGAGAGAGAGAGAGAGAGAGAGAGAGAGAGAGAGGTTGACCACATTATTTGTCCGGCTGGCTACTCTGCCCAGGGGGGCGGGGTATAAGAGCAGCGAAGATGAGGAGAAAAGAAAGAAGTTGAAAGAAAGGAAAAGATGTGTCCGCACATTATAGTTTTTGTCAGTCGCGATGATTCAAAAAGTAGAAGGAAAAAGAAAGAAAACGTACTAGTAGTGCCTTTAAAGCAGTTCGGGACGACCTCGGCTGGGACCAGGGTCCAATTGTTCTGGTTTCCGTATAAGGGGACGGTTGTTAGTCGTGTCGAGCGTGGTGCCGAGGACGTTTCTTTGCACACACAAAAGGTGCGTTATACGCCGTGGACTCCGCGAACAACTTGTCGCGAACACGATAGAAATTTGCTCTCGACCAGTCGATAAAGGACGTGACATCGCACTTCGGTCGTTGCCAAGTCACTGTGGCGTTGTCGGAAACCACCAAGCATATATACGGCCGCTCGATATGCTCGTGACAGTATAGCGATGGCGTTGCTATCCCTATGCCAAGAACGCAGGAAGTCGAGAGTCCCTTTGCAACGAAAATGCACGACGGAATGATTACACATCAAAAGCGAGTGATAACATACTCGGGTTGAAAATATGACAAGGTTATGAAAGATATTTCGCAGCTCTATAGCGACGCATATAATAGAAAAACAGTAGTCGATATCAGAGGTATGATGGCTACTCTTCAATTTCCGTGGCACACACACACACACTGTTCCTGGAAGTCGTCCCGCGTGGATAGAATGTATTCGTATTTCGCATAATCGATCAACTGACTAGATTATAAGGGCTTTACTAACGAAAGGTACGGACTCCGGGCTTCAGAGTTCGACTAAGTATCTTAAGGACGGACCAGGGCCGCTATCTTGTACACGCTCGAAAAGCCGACGTTCGATTTCGCCTAGCGCGATTGTCCAGGCTGCGCCGATATCGCGGCCTATAGGTCAACCTAGTCCAATCGCGTGAGGCGAAATCGAACGTCGGTTTTTCGAACGTGTACAAGATAGCGGCCCAGGAAGACTTTTAGCGCGGTCAATAATAGCAGTCTCTAGAAAACTTGCCTATATACTCCGCAGTTGGCGTTTCCTTTGGTAAGCTTTGGTAAGCGAGCGATGTCAAACAGTATGTGTCCCAGCTGCGTACCATACATATCTCGGCTTGGATAAACTACAACAGCAAATGCGAACGCTTTGGTGCATTTACCCACGCTTATGCACTGACCAGAGCATTATAGACGCGCTTGACCAGCTAGCTCTTGGTGCGTAAGCGTGTATCTTCTTTGTTGCTCGGTTATTCTGGACGTTCTATGTCTTAGCGAGCTTCGGTATGAAATTATTTTTCGCATTTACGGTAGACTACCCCTAAGACAATCTGTTTCCACGAATTGTTTACACTCTTACCCCAGATTCAGTTTGTTGCCGTTGATCTCGACTTCTGATAGAGATTCGCCGAGTCCTTTCGTGTTCGTCTCCCTAGGTGCTTGTTTTTCTAAGCGGTCATTGTTGATCGTTTGTCTTTCGGCCTCTCCGATTCAAGAGTCGTGTGCGAATTTCCAACAAATGTTCGGGGAACTCAGATGCTGCACAAAAAAATTTTTTTTTCAACTTAGCTAATGAAGTCGTGGGCTACGATACCCGCGTGAGTATACCTGACCAATGCAGCGCATGTCCCAATTGCATACCGCAATACCGCGCATGAACAAAATTTAAATTTCTGGTTTCTGCCGCGTGATTTCTTGCGACTATTCCTCGCAATCGTACCCGTTGCCATCAGCGCGGTCAGCTGTTATTCGTACATCGTTTTCACAGTGTCAGGTACGTGGCAGATTGAAAGTTGCGTATAGAAGCGCCTTCCTGTATACGTGTTCGACATTGTTCAAACGTATCTAGGCCGTGCGTATGACGCGCATGAAGCGACCTTACATCTGCGTAAAGCTGGTCGTGTGTATATGTGCGCGAAATTTCCTCGGCTCGAGGCGGTTGCGGCACTCGCACGCAGTTGTGCTGACAAGAGAAGCAGGCCGCAGGATGATACCGGGAGCGCGCGAGTCGAAAGCGGTGTCACATGACTCATGTTGGGCTTGCATGCAGCGGCACCGTAGATTACGGTGTCAGACCTCGTAACGAGCGATGACGCAAGAAAGTGATTTGCGTAACGTTACGCACAGGGGAAATGATCGAGCGATGTGGATGGAAGAGCAAACGGGGGTAACCGATACGATATAGAGGTGACGTGAACCCCGCAAAGCCCGAAAACCATTTCACATCTAAGAAAAATCAAAACAACTCGTTCCCATTTATTTCTGGCCATAGAAAGTGTATAAGTTCGAAAAAACAATAGTGAAATTGTATAATTGAGTAAAGGTTAGATAGTACGGTAATTAATTAGTAATTGATTTGCTAAATTATTTACAACTGAGAACTCCCTCCAACATAGGCCTATCGAAATACGCTAGTATAAGCTCTACAGTGGGTGCACAGCGCTTGAATCGAAGTGTTTAGGTATCAAACTCAGCGCATCAAAAAGTATACTCTTGGCTGTGTGGGGTTCAGATGAAAAAAAAAAAAAAAAGAAAGAAAGGAGTTAAGCAAGCCATATGATGTGTGGGGCAGATAAGTGGTGGTGGTCTATGAGAGATTGAAAATGGGTTCCCAAAGCAAGGAAGAGCAGTCGAGGGTGGCAGATGACTGCAGGTGGTGGGATGACGAGAGGAAATTCGTAGTCATAGACTGGAGCCAGCTGACGCAATATAGGGGTCCCGCAATGACCATGAAACGGGATGTTGACAACGACCACGATGATACACAGGTGCACCAAGGTGTCTGTATACGTAAACGCAGTGTGTTTTCAGTTACCAAAATAGCCAAAATGAAAAAAAAAACCTTGTTCCAGTTCGGCAAAACCGCAGAAGAAAAGAAAGCGCTCAACGTGACCATCGATTCATCGAGAATCATCGACCACCCGATTAAGCAACAGGAAACCGCGGCCATGCACTGAGTCACCGTCGTGCGTGCATGCCTATTCCGCTCATTCTAAGCCGACTGACGGGAGGGGAAAACGACAAACCTCCGCGTCTCTGTGTGTCACCATCCCACGACGTAAGCGCTGGTCAGATCACGCACAGTTGGCGATTGACCAGAAACCGCTTTATAATCAACAGTCGGCTATATACTATAAGCTATGCTATAACCTTATACTATATATCAACCGTCGTGTATATATACCATGGCGTCGTCAATGACGACGACCGTTTCATGTATGTGACGATTTCGAAAGCACCACTGTTGTGTGGTCTGTACAGCAGGCGACATGCCATCTATAATGTTGCGCGCTTCACGAAACGAACAGTATATGGCTAGAGACCAACCGCGAGCTCGTACTGCTACACACGACGAGATTCCTTCTTCCGCGCGCTGCCGTCAGTACATGGAAAGCTGGACATCAGGCTGCCTGCACCTGCAGGCTTCTGTTTCGCAACTTCTAAATCTCACCAGGCACGCTCATTTATGAAAAAAAAAAAACAGATGGTGGGACCCACGTTGCCTGCGACCGCCAGGCTGACTATACGGACCGCTTAAACGAGTTCCTGCGATGCGCACCGTATCAGCTCCGACGGCCTGGGGATTCTCCAGCGTACACCGATTAGAGGTCCGGATCATCAGGAGTGCCACGGGAACCACGACACACAACTAAACTGCATGTATGGTGAAGGCAAGGGGTATATGTGTATATATAGCCCGCTTACTTTTGACAAAGTCTGTATACATGCACACCCGCGGTGTTAACTGTAACGCGAGGAGTATATCGCTGTCTGTATACCCGCGCGATTGCCCCGGCGCCCTACATATATTTAGACTGCCGCGTCCGTCACGCGTCACATGTAGGAACTTCACGCATATACTATAATATCGAATATACTGCAGTAAACCACGCACTGGGCACATATATGCACGCACCAGCTGCGCTTGTCCGCTGAAAAAAAAAATATATATATATATATATATATATATATATATATATATATATATATATATATATATATATATATATATATAGGCCTGGCACGTTGGTGGCGCGTGACAGGCGTTAACCAGCGTCAAGATCGCAGACGCAGGAAGACAAAAAGAATAGTAAAAGCGGCTAGCACAGAGCTGATTTGCAGGTACACGACTTGTACAATTTATAGGCGCGCTTTTTCTCGCGTCGCGCTCGAAAGCAAAAAAAGAGAAGCAACCAGATTGTCATTTCCTACATAAAGGCATTAAATTAGACCCTCCCGCGTCTACAGTGCGCGCCGTCAGAAAGCGGGCATACATACCGTGGCCTCCGAGATTGCAACGACGATGCAATTTTACTTGGACCTGCTTATCTGACTTCGGTATACGATGACTGCGTAAGATGAAAAATCCAGCCCCCTGTAAACGGGGAACCGAACCCGGGCCACAGGCACGGTAAGGAAGGAAGGAAAAAGTGGAGAAGGAAAGGCAGGGAGGTTAACCAGTTTAGCGTAACCGGCTTGCTACCCTACACATGGGAGAGGGATGGGTGCGATGAAAGATGGGGAAGGGGGAGAGAGAGAGAGAGCACATAGCACAGCACACAAACATCGTCCGGTAGAGTCTATCAATCTGGCATTGTACGTGATAACACTGTCAGAGCCGCTTGTCCAATCCCGTCTCTTTCAAAAACTGAAGTAGTCCCTTCGTCGCCTTCACCTGCGATGTTTTCTGTCGGCGGCATGTGAAAATCGTGTCGAGGGACAATGGTCTAGTGTCAAGGTGCGCCAGAACGGATGCCAGGGACTGTCGCTGAACATTATATTCAGGACAGTCGCACAGAATGTGTTGCAGCGTCTCCTCGCAAAGACAGGCATTGCAGAGAGCGTTGTCGGCCATTCCAATGCGGAATGAGTAAGATTTCGTGAAAGCCAGCCCTAACCATAAGCGATAAAGCAGAGTCGCCTCGCTTCGGCGGAGTCCAGTTGGCATATAGAGATGCATCAAAGAGGGCAGGTGGTATTGACGGTTGCTCTGGTTGGTCTGGCTGTTTGGTGTGCACCATGAAGAGAGCGTCATCTCCTGTGCAAGCACTCGAAGTCTGCTAGCTGCGTCGGATCGTGAAAGCGGTATGGCCTCTTCTTGTGCGTCTTCAAGAGCTGCCCGAGCTGCATTATCGGCGTCTTCGTTTCCAGTGACGCCGCAGTGACTTGGCAGCCACTGAAACGTCACGTGGTGTCCTTTCTCCTGTGATGTATGGAGTAGGCATCTAATATCGAATACGAGCTGTTCGAATGGCCCGCGACGCAGAGCTGATAGTACAGATTGTAGGGCTGCCTTTGAGTCGCTGAAGATGGACCATTGTCGAGGTGGCTCCCGACTGACGAAACGGAGTGCAGCGCGAAGAGCAGCTAGTTCAGCAGATGTCGATGTTGTCGGGTGGTCAGTCCTAAAGCTAATGGTAATAGCTTTTGCTGGGACAACCACAGCACCGGACGAACACTGGATGTTTGTGGAACCATCAGTATAAATGTGTTCACTGTCCGCGTACCTCTCGTGCAGAAGAAGCAGAGACAGTTGTTTGAGGACAGGTGACGACAGTTCAGACTTTTTTCAGATTCCTGGTACACTGAGATGGACTGTGGGGCTGATAAGACACCAAGGGGGTATCGATGGTTTAGATGCAGCGTTGAAGGCCGAGGGAAGTTTGTCGTTGTACTTGTTGATAGTTTTAGAGAATGATGATTGGTGCCTGTCTGAAGGTAGTGCTGCAAGGTGGTGATAGGGGGCACGTGCAAAATGTCTGATGTGCGTTCTCAGGGCTTCCACCGTAATGTGAGTTCGCATTGGATGGTCCCGAGCAATCGCAAGAGTCGCCTCTGTTGACGTACATCTGGGCAAACCAAGGCAGACTCTGAGTGCTTGAGCTTGTACTGCCTGCAGAACACGAATATTTGTCTTGCAGGTGTTGTTCAGTACAGGTAGACTGTATCTTAAAAAACCGAGAAAGAGAGCTCTGTAGAGTTTAAGCATGGCGTCTACTGACATCCCCCACGTCTTCCCTGTCAAGTATTTGAACAACTGGGAAGTAGCTGTCAGGCGCCGTTTCATGTAGGCCACGTGTGGGCTCCAACAGAGGTCTCGGTCAATAATGACGCCAAGGAATCTGTGGTTTCGGACATAGGAAATGGTCCGCCCATTGATTGAGATGATATAAGGCGTCATCGGTTTCCGAGTAAATGCGACTAGTGCGCATTTTTCAGGTGAAATGCTGAGACCCTGTTTACACAAGTAGTTCGCTGTCAAAGTGGCCGCTCTTTGAAGTCGCGCACGTATCTGAGGACGTGTGACTGCCGATATATAGATGTCGTCAGCGTATGTTGAAATCTTGATGGTAGTTGGCAAGCATTCAGCAAGTCCAACAAGAGCGAGGTTGAATAGCGTCGGGCTGAGAGCACCGCCTTGAGGAACGCCCCTGCTGGTATAGCGTCGCGTAGTTGGGCCATCGTCAGTTAACACATAGAATGATCTTGCAGACAGGTAACTTGCAATTCACAAAAAAACTCGACCACCTAGGCCAACCGTCGCAAGAGCGTCGAGAATGGCCTCATGTAATACGTTATCGTATGCCCCTTTCACATCTAAGAATAAAGCTGCAGATAAACGCTTACGGGACCTTTCGTGCTGGACATATGAAACGAGATCAACTACACTGTCGATGGAAGAGCGGTCACGTCGGAAACCAGCCATGGAAAGCGGATAAATCTTGTAAAATTCAAGGTACCATTCCAGGCGGCCAAGGATCATCCGTTCCATTATCTTTCCTACACAGCTGGCCAGTGCTATTGGGCGGTAAGAGGTGAGTTCTAATGGGGATTTGCCCTGCTTTAAGAGTGGCACCAGGCGGCTTACTTTCCATTCGTCAGGAACATTTCCCTCCTGCCATGAGGAGTTGTAAAGGCTCAACAATTCTATCCGTGCGGACTCTCCGAGATAGCACAAGGCCCGGTATGATATACCATCTGGACCCGGAGATGATGAGCGCCTGCAGAGAGCTAGTGCCGCTTCGAGCTCCTACATTGTAAAAGGAAGGTCCATGCGGCAATCACGGGAATGGGGGACGTCAGCTCGGGCTGGAGGATCTGGACGAGCCGCTTGGTCTGCGATCCGCGCACAAAAGTCTTCTGCGACATCGATGTCTTGCCGCCCTTGGAAAAGCGCTAGCGCCTTGAATGGAAAACGCTGTTCCGGAAGGCAACGCAGACCTTGCACCGTTTTCCAAATGTGAGACAGTGGCTTGCGGGGGTCGAGTGTCTGGCAAAACGTTGCCCACCGTTCCGACGCTAATCTAACCATACGACGCTGAATCTTCTTTTGCATCCTCCTGGCTGCCCTAAGGTCATGGATTGATTTTGTACGTCGATATCGACGTTCCGCCCGGCGACGAAGCGCTCGAAGTCGCTCTAATTCTATGTCGAAGTCATTTCGCGTGGAAGAGATCGTCATCATGCGAGTGGCGTTTTGCATCGTCATTTTAATCGTTTGCTCTAACCCAGAGGGTAGGCCCTCGCGGCAGGCATCTTCCATCTCAGATTTGAAGTTGGCCCATTGAATCGTCCGAATGGTATTCCGTGAGCCTGATGTAGACGACAAGCCTTTGATGTTCAGATAGGTGGGAATGTGGTCACTCCCATGTGTCTCAATGTCTGGAAACCACTTCACACATCTGGCGAGAGAGTTGGAGACGAAAGCAAGGTCGAGGCAGCTGCCGTATGTCACGCCTCGAAGAAAGGTGGGGCTACCATCGTTCAGGAGAGTAAGGCCATAGTTGTGGGCGATACTTGCTAATATTCGTCCTCTTGCATTTGTCCTTGTACTTCCCCATGCTGGATGGTGTGCATTGAAATCTCCTATGATGACCCATGGGGCGGGACAAACACTCAAGATATCCGCAAATCTTTTGGTATCGAAATTGCTGGAAGGCGATATATACACGCCTATGAGAGTAAACAAGAGTTTGTTCTTTTTAACTGTGATGCATATATATTGATTGTCGTCGTGGGGCGCAATTGGTTGCAAAACATAGGTGAGTTCACGACGAACAAAAACGACGATTTTGCTGCATGCACCGTTTGTTGATGAGATGATAAACTCGTATCCTGACAGTCTTATTGGTTTCGACAAGTTGGGCTCACAAATGACGATGAGTGGAAACCCATTGGTGTAGACAAACTGACGAAAATCTGAAATTCGTGATTTTAGCCCTCTGGCGTTCCACTGGATGACGGACGCTGCTTTGACTTCTTTCCGGAAGGATGGGGTAGGAGTAGCCATCTTTCTAGTTGAGGGATGCAAGCACTGGGCTTAAGGCGTCCAAAACTTTAAGTGCGCTTCGAGCAGATGGTGTCCTCATGTCCACTAAAAGCGCTCGAATGGCCTCCATGAGAGAACGTAGCACCGAGATGACTTGACGGTCTGTTTTAGGTGAATCATCCATGGCCGGAGAAGGATCAGGTGGGGCCCCGACCTTCTGAGGTTCTTTCGCAAGGGAGCGGCTCGGTAGCGTAGGCCATTCCTCTAAAGATAGAGTCTTTTCTGCTTCCTTCGTGGAAGTGGTGGGCCCTTTCGCGGCGCGGCTAACTGGCACCGCAGAGGAGTGGGTACTGTCACTTCGCGCATGCGTCTTCTTCGAAGACGTACGATGGTGCCGACGTCGACGCCGACGCCGGACTACTTTGGCTGCCTCCCTGTGGGCCGAATTGTCTCTGGCCATTTGCTTGAGAACCGCGCGTTCCCTCTTGATGCGGGGACAGTCTTTCGACGAGGCCGCGTGAGGGCCGCTACAGTTAGCACACTTCAGGACCGTGGCACCGCAGGTCTGTTCTGCATGAGGTTCAGCGCAACGGGGACACAGAAGCGAGTTGGGACACACGCCCTTGACGTGTCCTAGCCTGAAACACTGATGGCATTGAAGCGGCTTCTGGATGAATGGTCGGACCGGATGTCGAAAATGTCCGACTTTAACGTGGGATGGGATACAATCCCCCTTGAATATTACTTTTACGCAGCGCGTATTCCCAAGGCGGCGCACTTACGTAATGATCGTGCCTTCGTATGCCGGCTTGATGAGGCTAGGTAAGTCATCATTAGGAATGGCTATGTCGATGTCGTAAATCACACCGGCTATGGATGTGTCGTCGATCGGGATAAAGGGGCGCATTTTGATTCCGCCTAGCTCCGTGATCGCTTGAAGTTTTCCAAGCGCACTCGCGTTGTACACGTCTATGGCGAGTATATTCTTGCGTGGATTTATTCTTATATCTTTAATTTGATCCGGCACCGCACGTTCCAGAAAAATGGATAGGGCTTGCCTGTTCAGCAATCGTAGGTTGCTTGATGGCTCTTCCGGCATATAAATGATGACGTGTGGCCAGCGCGCAGGCCTTGACTTCATAGTCGTTGTGCTCGCAGGAGTTGACGGCGCTGTGTTGACGATTTTTCTTCTCGCTCTCTTATTCCGGACGGGTATGAAGCCGTCGTCGGATGAGTCGTCCGACATGGAGTACAGCTCGGTGTCTTCGGTGTCACTGGGGGAGCCAACTCGCTTCCTTGCGGTTGACGGCAGTGATGACGTCTGGCCAGGCGGGCCTCTAGCATGCTCCGCGTCCATGGCTGCAAGACGGGGAGGCGAGGCACCTCGAAAGATTTTACCAAAAATTCACAGAGCACAGAAACAAGTGTTCTGCCAAGAAGACACTTCGTCGTCTTTTCCGAGGTCACAGGCACGGTAAACGAGTGCTTATCCTCGGCGCCACGCTAGTATTGTTGGGAAGAGACACGGAAAATTATGGAGGATGCTTTAGCTTCGTCATTAATAGGGGAACGCGGTGGTATTCAAAGATCACTAAGTGCTTCTCACGCTTTTCCCCAATTGCAGCTTATGTAACCGTAATGTTTACTGGGAAACGCTGACGCCGAACGCTATGCACGAAGGCGAGCTTTCTGGTAGAGACGCGGCCTCTTACGTGGACCACGATGCGGCGGAGACGGGCGCCATCTGGAGGTATTGCAAGGAACCGGGCGCGCCGCTTTATCCCCAGCGCGCCGGCGTGCGCAAATCTCGGAGGCCATGGCCGCTCTGTGAATGGTAGGAACGTTAAAAAAGGGGCTTGCGTTTCTTGAAGTTTCCGCGTGACAGAATTATGTTTTCTCGCATATCCAAATCAAAGTCCGACGCTATCACGTCTATAGCGTGTGTGTAAGTCGTACTTTATGATTTTTGTAACGAATTTTACCTTGGGAAATTCAATTGGTTCAGCAACTTTCTTGCGTTACATGGAGGGCCTGCGTGTTTGGGTACGCGTGGTTCGAAGTTTATTTTTGCCGTAACGACGTCTGACGCTGGACGTCGACTCCGGATTTTCAGCGACGCGGGACCCTTAACGCTATCGCATTAGTGCGTGCGACGGTCGACCGGGTGAGCACCACCGCTGCCATCAACGCGCACTGTCAGTTAGCGACGAAGCTGAACGGACGCACCGGCATGCTCCGCCGAGACGGGCGCAATTGAAGTTAAATAAAAGCACGTGTGCTGTGTCAATGCTCTCGCACAAGTTAGACAGTCATCGTAAATGCGTTCGGGCACATTTATTTTCTTCTTTCCACTGCTGCATGCAGAAAACTGGCAAAAACAAAGTCCCGTACACAAGCGTGTTACACGGCGACTTAAAATGCGATAGCCAGTGACAACCTAAGAGTGAGTGGGAAGTGTATACGCCGCGCTCCAAATCGAAGATAGTTTGTTCGCTTGTACTACTGCAGCGACGTCGCGGCAGAGGCGAGCTATATATACTCCCGATATCGGCGCGGCTCGGAAGAACCATGTTTTTGCATCGCGAATCGGAGTCGCATAGGATATGTGTAATTGTGCTGCTTTCTTTATTTGGGTGCAGCTTCTGCTGGAATTCGTAGGTTGTCATCGAGTATAAGTACGAAGCAGAATAAGCTGGAGACGCAACACTATACCTGGGGAAGTATTCCGGAAAAGCTTCTTGATGCAGTTTTGGTGTTAAAGGTGGCGAAGAGCGTAAATATGGGAGGGGCAGTGTCAATCTGTGAGGCAGTTTTTTTTTTTTTTTTTTCCCACATGACGTGCGTCACGATATCCTCTTATATAGTTTATACGACCGTGCCTTCGTGAGTGCATGTTGCCGCTGCTGGCCAGCCAGACGAAGTGGCGTCCTGGATATATGTGGCCTCCCTAATACAAGAGGCGTTCGGGTTATGAGCGGCGTCCCGCCGTAGTTTGCGCGTGCGTGCAGACATACCAGCCGCGCATTAGCGCAAAGGCATGAGTTCGCGTCTCAGTGGCTGTAATGGACAACGCCTTGGCTTTCTTTCGCGGGTGAATGTGACGATGAGAAGGTGGGCTTGACTTTCACGACACGATTACGAGGACGACTACGACGGCCAGCCGTCACCGGCGTAACGAGAAAAAAAAAAAAAACGAACGGAGCGCCCTGGCAGATCCAATTTCCTTAGTGTTAAGCGCTGTTACAGTAGAAGAGCGCAAAAAACAGCAAACAGGGAAGTGATCACTCGCTAGCTTTTACGCATGCGTAAATTCTCGCACGTCGTGGCATTCATTGTTCAACAGAGCGGACCGTAGCAGTCCCCTTGCTGTGGCGCCTCACCTTCGCAGATCCACTTGCACCTTAATGATTTCCGCGTTCGTCGTCTCTCTCCCGGTGTACGTATTACAAACGCCCTAACGCCACTGGCATTCTCGCTTCATTGTCGCCTACTGTCGGACTTCTCTACAATGGATACGAACCGGTGTGCTCGCGTTTGCCTGCGACCTTCGTATCGCGTTAATAGAGAGTTTTAGAATTGGGGGCACAAGGCACTGGGCCCCCAAGCCGCGTTGCGTCGGTTGCTCTTGGGTTTAGATGAGCAGCAGAGTTCGAGGATTGGGTCGAACGCAGACAGCGTTGGGTTGAGCGCTCGGGGCGCCGCAGTGTGGAAAATAGACAGGTGCTTGAAAGCAAAAAAAAAAAAAAAAAGGAACCTTTTTTCTTACAAGTGAAAACGAACAGAATGCATTTTTGAGCAAAAAGAGCGAACAATGTAAGAAACGTAATCACTGTTTGTACCGGTTAGTATTACAAATTAAGTGTGCGATTCTAAGCCAAGCAAAGCCAATCGAAGCGAAGTGCTCTTAGTTGGTGTTTTCTTGTGTCGCGCTGCGAAAAAACTGAGTTCACTCGCGTGAAATGGCGAAAATCAGTTGAAGTAAATAAAGTTTGCTCTGCGACCATCTGCTGTACGTCATCACTGTCACCCGCGAGGGCGGCCCAAGACGGCTTGGGGGCCCACGCTAGCTTTCGATTCTTGGGTTAACGCGAACGCAAGAACCCAAGACTGGCTTGGGTTCTGCGCATGCGCACTTGTGGCGCGCAATTTTCTTGGGTCCCCAAGACGCTTGGGCCCCCAATTCTAAAACTCTCTAATGTTTCGCGTGCGATGACGCTCCGAACGTAATGCTGTAATGATAAGCACCCTGCTTGGTTTGAGGGAGGAGAGGAACGCAAGTTATCTAGAATGGCAGTCCATGTATCCGGTATACACTCGCCTCCGTAGTCTCGGACGATCCTGGATTAGAAGCTCGTCCATCCACTCCGCCGTGTTGCGCACGAGCGCCTGTCCTCGGCGTCTGTTGAACACGCTGCACTTCTCAAGAACTGTCGTGGATGACCATGAAGGCTGCGATGACCACTTCTGTCGAAGGGCTGGCGCTGCTATATCTACTTCCTTCAGGTGGAGGAATGTCTCAGAATACGGGAGACGGAGGAAGGGGGGGGGGGGGGGGGGGCGCTATAGTCCGATATATCTCCCAATGGATAAAAGTATCCAGCACGCGTATTTACAAAGGAGCCCTTACGCTAGAATCCTTCGCACAGAAGAGAAAGTTTCATCCAATCTTGTCGCTGCCCATATATATCATCAGCGCAAGCGACGGCCCCAAATTACCAAGAATACTCGCAAACGATTTTTTTTTTCTTTTTTCGGATTCGGCCCGCAGCTTACTTGACAGCAAATCGATTTTATGTGTGCATAAGTGGTTGGAAATCGAAGCCGCCGCCGTGCTGCCCGCGAGCCTGCCCGACGGTTATATCTCGGCATAAAGGGTCCACCGTCCGGAAAGTGGACTTCGCGTTCAGGCGGAGTGAATACTGCAGCCTGAGTGAAGGTCGGCGACGTATACGGGACAGGAACCCGGGCCTGCGGCCGTCTGGCATGCGAACCGCGCCGCCGCTGCCGCCGCCACGCGGAGAAGAGAGGCCTTATCCGCTAGATTCCGGCGAACGATAAGTGAGACAAGGGCAATTTACAGCCGCCGCCGTCGCGCTCGGCGGCCTGCACAGCGGCACACCGACGACTGCGACGACGACGACGACGAGCCGCGTCTCCCTTTCCGATCGATTCCCTGAAAACCGGCTGCCCTCTCTCTCTCTCTCTCTCTCTCTCTCTCTCTCTCTCTCTCTC
This sequence comes from Dermacentor variabilis, assembly GCF_050947875.1. Taxonomy (NCBI): domain Eukaryota; kingdom Metazoa; phylum Arthropoda; class Arachnida; order Ixodida; family Ixodidae; genus Dermacentor; species Dermacentor variabilis. The sequence goes on from NC_134570.1 coordinate 106,988,855, forward strand.
AATGGGCGCATTCGCGGGTGGTTCAGCGCGGTTTGCTAGCAAAGCTGCTGCTATATGCTATGCGTTGATGTTGCCGTCTGCTTGCTGCCTTTCTGTCCCCGCGCGCACCTACACTACAATCGCGAGCAAAAAGCAGCGATGATGCGTGTTGGCAGTCTTATTGCATCCTGCATTCAAAAAAAGAAAGTACAGATCGTTTTGAAATTTAGGGGCGAATGAAGGGAGGCAAATAAAGCTTAATAAGCGAAGCCACAAGAACGTCTCAAGCCACAAGCACGAGGACCAGACGAATCCGTGCGCAAACCGTCATTCCCATGTACGGTGGCTGAACAATCGCAGCGCCGCCAGGTTTCCCTCGAGTAATAATGGTAGGAAACGATATGCATGGCAGTACATATACATTTATGTGCACGGGTGCGCGAATATCCGAAATTTTCGAAGAACGAGTCGAACAGTCTCTCATTAACAAAAAAAAAAAGATGAAAATGAAAGATATCGTAACACTCTAATGGCGACGGCTACTCCTTTTGACATAATTAGGAATAATAACGAGAAAAATATTGCAAGGTGAAATGGAACGTCACAGTTCTATCAATTCTATGGTGCAGAGTAAGCTAAAACGAGTAAGAACGTCCGCACATTGTAGACACGCGGGGCTACATTGCAGTAGTGTCCTATTTGATTCGATTATTCAAATCGAATTAGTCACTATTCGTAAATAAGAATATTTTTCGAATAACTTTTAAAATACTTCGAATCGTCTGCTTAGTGCGATCAGACGTATAATATTGGCAAATTTAACGCTTGTAAATTTAATCCTGGCGGCCATACTTATAGAAGAGGGAAAACACGATGGCGGCTATGCTGTGCAGCACGCTAGACTTTGCCGGCTAAATAACGATTATTCGGAATCTATAAAGAGCCGCCATATATGTGCGAACAAACTGCTTATTTGTTTCTGACGCTGCACTTCTGGCATTTAATAAACTCTACGCTTCGCGAAACGCAACGTAATGGAAGCTAGGAACTTGCACGTCGTGAATATGCTAGGATATGAACGTTGTTTGGTGTAAATGATGGAAATGGCTGTTCGTTATTAAAAAAAAAAGAAAGAGTCGATTTAATTCGCTTCTGTTTCCTATTTGATACGATTCGATTTGCATCGGCCATAGCATGGTGGATCTTCGACATCGGCCACCATGTCCTTGACTGGCTATATTTAGAACGCACTCCCAGGGTATAAGACTTTGTGCCCATATATTACGTGACTACCCAAGAAATTCGCCGGGATGATCTGTATATCTCAATTGGTAGCTCATCCCAACGCTTAATCCTAGAAATGTGGCTTCGCCTCGCATCGGTGGCAAGTTCTTTTTTTTTTTTTTTGCTTGCATTTTTTCTTTCTCTTTTTCACTTATCACTTCTTCGTTTCGATTAAAACCACAGGAAAATTTTTCCTGTGTCGCACGTCGCTCCAGTGATTGTCACTAGGGGAGCTGTTGTCGAGTATCTCGTAACAAAAATGTCCCCTTTCTTCTATGTGCAAGATGATTCGAATTATACCGCACAATTTCACAAATGTCTAATTATTGAAGCAATTATTGAATAATTGAAGTATAATTGAAGTAATAGCAATTATTGAAGGCGCTCACATCCATACGCACTTAATTTTTCTTTTTATTCGTTCGACAGCTGACCCAGTTCGTATTGACTGTGCGAAACAGTATTACTAGAGTAACAGTTATGATCGTACAATAACTGTACACAGTACACTAGCAAATGGATAACGACAGACGAACATATCTGTCACTTTGCTGAAGAGGAACAAACGTGCACGCATATATATATATAGATGGAGATATGAGTGACCGTAGTTGCGTAGATTAGGACATTCCCAGATACGACAGTACATAACATTCGTTGTCACGAACTGTGCCTTTTATGTGCACTATAGCGATTCGCACGTATGCGTTCTACAATATCTCGCTCGACAAAACAACGGACCAGGCGCAACCGCTATTTGCCGAACCCATTCGTTTGTCCCCATCTTATTTTCTTTCCCTCGTCTTCCGTTACCTGCTCCTTAAGCTGTATACCCCGATCTGCAATCTGGAAGCTTAAATTCACAACGCCTGCTTCCATTCGAAATGCTGCATTCGAATCGCCGGCGGGATCTCGCTTGGCGCGCGAACACCGCCATATACCTACACCTCCATATAAGGCCGCACAGCACAATATAAGAAGAGACGAAACGTCTCACACATTCAGTCCGTGTCCACGGGCTCGTGTGTAGCGCGGGATAACGTGGGCTTCCTTCCAATGCGCTTGCAGTGCAAAGCGCGTCGTTCGCAGTGTCTGCACGTGCGTGCGCCAAAGCGCGAAGTATGCGCGAATGCAGACTAAGAGGAAGGGGGGCGACACGCAAAAACACGGAAGATTGCCGTCGCCGTTCGCCTTTGGAGATTAGTCCCAGTAAGCCTTCTTCTATCTTGCTTGGCGAGGAAGAGACCCGCCGGAGCTAACAAAACACCTTTTCGCGTGTGCCGGCCGGTGTAGTAGTATGAAGAAAGAACTTCGCGCCGCGAGGTCGCAGCCACGCGCTGTGTGTATACCAGCTTCCGCGTTCTGCGGGAAGCGCACTTCCTCGGATGTTGCTTGCGAGCGAGCGAAAACGCCCGCGTGCCCGACGCGTCTAACGTAAGCGGCTTTCGAGAAAGCTGCTCCCGCGAGAGTTTCGCGAGAGCGAATCCACGCGCTGTACCCGCTCGAACAGCTCGCTGCGCAGCCGGGTGCGTGATTTGAGCCGTCTTTCCTAAAAGTTTTTTTTTTTTTTTCCTTCTTGCGAAGGTCGGTTCACGATTCGGTGTAGTTCGCGGAGTCGCTCGGCGGATCGATGAATGACACGCGCGGCCGCACGCGTTGACGCGCCTTCGGTCCTGCCTTTCTCGGCTTGCACGTGTGGCGTTGTTAGCGCGTGAATGTGGGTGGGCTATATTTGTTATACGACGAGTGCTATGCGTGATTTGTTTTGTATTTGATAATAAGCCTATTTGCGCCTCTAGTGAGAAGGTGGGGCGGGAGCAGTTTGCTGGCAGCTTGTTTTGAATACCTTGTAAGTATTGGGCTCCCCGTATATATATATATATATATATATGATGTGCTGTTTTGTCAGCACAATATGTGAAGCCGGTTCGGCTTGTGGCCTCAGTCAACTCTATAGTGTCGCTTCTATTATATGCATATAGGGCTTCCTTTTGAACGTCGCCATTGCCTATTGAAAGGTCACTTGGAGAGCGTATTGGTTGCTGCGATTAATTAATCTAGGAGCTGCTCTGCCTTTTTTTTACAGACACCTTTTTTTTTCTCCACATATATAGCATACAGGCTGTCTACACATACAATTCTCTAATGAGTCAATTTATTTCAGTCCTATTGTTGCCCAAGTGGGCAGTTTTTATGGTATGTCAGTAGATAAAAGTCTAAAGAAAGCTCAAGAAGTGGCACAGGCATTGTGTAGACACCTTTTGTACCTTTAGTACGACATCTGTAGATTTCCTGTAACGGATATTCCTGACAGAACGTCAAAGCCTCCCCTCCCTTCCCGTAAATATGTTACTTTTCTCTGTGCAGCTCGTATGGTAACGAAATACTGCTCGGCTTGCAAACTAAACGTTGGCAGACGTTATTGCTCTCTTTTTTCGAAATAACTGTACTTTTATATTACAGCAAGGCACCTTTCCAGTCTTTGAAACGTGTCAGGTGTTCATCATCGCATTTATAACCGGCATTGTTTGCTCGCTCAGTAGTGCCAAGAAAAAAAAAACTCCCTCATCACCCAATATCACACCCCTGATCCGCGACGTTCGCGACTTCGTGCCGGCACGGTGTGTAGGTGTGTAGTCGTGCTATTTCTTGTCGTCGTTACCGTCGCGGCATCAATCGTTGTAGCGGGTATATACGCCTTGAGGCGCTCCTACAAATGTCCCTCTGTACTCCCCTGTTATTTTTTGCTTATTTATTAAGCTCTGCGCCCTTCTCGTCGACATTTGGGCCTCGAGCGCGGACCACCGGAGCCGCCGTCGCTAAACCGATCAAACGCTCCGGCGCCCTGATCCTCGGCACCTGACGTCAGCACCAGGACACAGCGAGTCGCGTGCGAGCGTCAGCGTTCGCTCTCTCTCTGTCGCCTATTATCGAGCTCCAAAGCCAATCTCTCGCGTCGCTTGAAAGAATGACGAACTTGAAACAGCTTGAACTTTCGGCCTCCCCCTTTTCCTTCTCTTTACACTGAGCTGGGGATGCGTGGCGTCAGGCTTGGCGCCGCGTTAGCTGCGTATGCAACTTTGCCTGGATTCGACTTCGCTTTGTGACCTCATTGCGTAACTTATAGTGCATGGTATGCGCAAGCGTCCATGCAACGGGCAAGCCGCCGTGCTGCTCTCGCGTGATTGAGCAGGGTCCTCATAGTTAGGGAAGCAAAGGTGACGGTTCACAGGGGCAGAAAGCGAGAGAGGCGCCTCAACCTGGCACGAGGTTCACAGGGACAGCCGAGGGGAACGAAGTGACGCAAAGAATGCAAGATTCCTTTCGAGGTTCGTGCAGCCTCGGTGTTGGCTCACCGCCTACTATATAAGCCCTTGACTTGATTGGGTGTTGTCGGGGTCCCTGAGAGAATTTGACGCCTGCGTTGCAGCAGAGCAATGGGCACCCTGCGCCTCTTATTCCCCACCCCTTTCATCCCCATCGTCGCGGATGAGAGCAAGGGAGAAAGGGCGAAGGGTTGGTGAAACGACTGCGTTCCGCGGGTGCATTGGGAGACCCGTGGAAAAGGGCACCGCAGCTCTTTCGAATACACAAAGTGCGCTGGCTTACGTATAATGCCGCGACCTGAAGCCCGAGAAGCTGCACGATGACGTTGGCTGCTTGCTGTATGTCGGCTTATATGCGGACACCTCGTGACCTTGTCCTCGTCGCTGAGCTCGCTCTGCGTTGTGATTCTTTGTGATGAAATTCACTCACGTGTATAGATTATTATTAAGTTTCTGGCATTTACATATATATGAGAAACATTTAGCGCGTGTTCTGCCTCTCTGTGGGCATATACTATACACAAAATTACACAGCAGTGCTGCGTTTGCTTTTAGAGGTCGCGGTTTGCATATTTCTTCCGACGAAATATGAACCGGCAGCTTCGAGAAGCGCGGGTACTGTTGGTACTTCGGCTGCCACAATGCCTCAAATGATGGTGATGATCCGCGCGCGCACGCGCGCGCGCGTGCGTGCGTGCGTGCGTGCGTGCGTGCGTGCGTGCGTGCGTGCGTGTGTGTGTGTGTGTGTGTGTGTGTGTGTGTGTGTGTGTGTGTGTGTGTGTGTGTGTGTGTGTGTGTGTGTGTGTGTGTGTGTGTGTGTGTGTGCGTGCGCGTGTGCGGCGTATGCTCACTAATACTTGATCACTGAATAAGCTTGCAACAAACATACGGTCACGCGATCCAGCGGCTGCAGTGGTCCTTAAATCACTGGACATGGACAGACCATTCGTCTGTTTTCACATTCTTATTCACGTCTTTGTTCTTATTGACATGAATAAGAATGTTTTCACATTCTTATTCACGTCTGTTATTCAACAGAAGGCAGCGTTGGTCTAAAATGCCTGTCGAACATTATTGAACCTCATTGTTACAGATTCGAATTCGCCAGCGCCTTCAAGCTTACCGCGCTTGCGTGCGCCCTTCGTGACTGATGTATACATTCTATAACGTGGCGGTCAATGTCCCAGGCTGTCGAGCCTGTCGTCGGCAGTCGTGGCAACGAAGTATTTCATTTCATGTGCTTCGTTTATCTGTGGGCGCTTAGTTCAAAAAATGTCCCGTTATACGTTATCTCGTTATACGTATACGGCCAGCCCTGTATACTCTCGGTCATTTTGTAGACATCCTCGTTGACAAGTGTACGGCGGCTTTGCTCAGCCACTGTCGCGCGCCGCGATCACAGCGCCGCAGCGTCGTGTTGTAGAAGAAGGCCGCCCCGGTGACGACGACGAACGCCGCTCGATCCGTATTACATAGCGAGGCCCGCGATCTTTCTCGGTCGACGAGTCCTGTCCGGGAGACTCTAGCAGGAAAGCAGAGTTCCCATATATATATATATATATATATATATATATATATACACGCACGACGCACACGCTCCTCCGAAAGCTGTCGACCGGCGCAGGATCGGTGCCATAATCCGGGCCAAATCCCATTAAGGCGCCATTTGCGCGTTCCGCCGTGAACCGATAACAACCTGTGTGCGCGTGTCCGGGAGCTGCCGCCCTCGCTTCCCGAACCCCGCGGCCGAAAAAGCGTGAACTGACGCCTTCCGCGCTTGTGCTTCTTGTGCAGGCGGCGGCCGCAGCTTAAGTTGTACAGTGTGCGTTTTACGTGATTACAAAACTTCCGCTTGCCTCCTCTCTTGATAGTTTCAATGGATCCAGTGCAGGCCAGCTCTTATTGATCGATGTGTATACAGGAAGAGAGTGAACATAATTCGTGACGAGGAGAAAAATAAAAATAGGAGCCATTTCACTCTGTTAAGGTGGGTGACTGCTGCGAAGCTGTAGCATATGACACAGGGTTAGAGAAGGGTGCATGCGTATATTTTCATAATTTCGTAATGATAGTGCACGATAGTTTTGTGATTACTGTGATATTCACTGATTGGTTCGGCTACAACCTTAGACGGAATCTTAACCAAAGTGAAATCTGTACACGAACGTTGTTGGGTACTTGAGTAACTTGGATTGGTGTGGCGCTTCGAGCCAAACTCTTCTAGCGCAAACTCAGTGAACCATTTCTTGTCTGGTTTCGATATGACCAAATTGAAGTCTCCAACGATGATCGTAGGGGTATACTGTCATCACGGTAACCCATGCAGAGCGCGGGGTCATGAACACCTCGCTACCACAGTTGGGTGCGCCTGGATATGTATATATACGCAGTAAATATCGAAATTCCGTCTTTAGTTGGTACGGCACAGACATCCCCACAGTCGGGGGCATTGCATCCTCCTGCGAGTAAAAGGTGTATGGTTGTACGGACATTTTCTCCTTTGCGTATATGACAGTGCCTCCTGCTCGTGAGTCCATGTGCTGTTCACAAAGGATTACAGTGTACCCGTGCGTCTTGATGTATTTATTTCATTTATTATGATAGTACGCGTTTAAGGTTAGATGCGCTCGGCGTTTTGTATGAATTGCCAGAGAGACAATGGCCGAGCCGGCCGAGCGCGAGCAACCACAACAACAACCGTCTTCTGCCTCTTCGTCTTCTGCTGGCTCCCGTATTTCGCACTACAATTATTATTATTATTATTATTATTATTATTATTATTATTATTATTATTATTATTATTATTATTATTATTATTATTATTATTATTATTATTAGGGGCGGAATGCTTGAAACCTGCTTCATCTCCGCCGCGGGTCAGTCCGGTATTCACTACCTCCGTTATAACATTTTTCCACACGGAGAGAAAGGACTGGTGCGGTGGTCAGTAGCCGAATACAATTGAGAAGACGGTTGAAGCCGAACGAAAAAGAATTGACAATGAAGAGAGAAACAGTTACTTACTTCGACTGAAAAAGTAATCTTTCAGAACTCTCTTTTTGTTAACCTCGTTGTAATATGTTGAGTGTCGTTCTTTTTTAATTTCGCCCTGGAACCCCAGCGCTGGTGCTTCAGCGTGACGTCATGTATTCCAGTGTATATCCTTCCGTATTTGGGTCGTTCTAGCTCAATAGCAGTCCTTCAAACTTGCCAGGCGCATGGCTCCTTTTGGAAACAATGTAGTTCATTTTTCTCGATATGAAGTTGACTAGGCTCGAACAGGCGATATCGATATCTGTGACGTCACTGCGAGTTGGTCCGGGAAATTTAATGCCGCGTTAGACACACCCATCTTTCGCTCTTGAGTCTTTCCTTGCTTGCCAGGTAAAGAGTGGCTTAATTAATTAATTAATTAATGAGAAAGTTTATTAATCTTAAAAGGGACCACTAAGCTACAGGTAGCCCTCAGTCCAGGGCTTCTCTGGGGAATTTCATGAACTTCTGGGCATAGTTCGCCAGGTGGCTATACCAAGCCTCTGTTATGCATTGCAGAAGCGCAGTCCGCAAACATAGGCAAGCTCTCTCTCTCTCTCTCTCTCTTACTCTCTGTAGTGTTTATATCCCATTTACGCGTATACCGCTGCTCTGTGTCCATTCAGCTGTACATTATATAGGTAACGTGAACGTCCCCTTCCCCCCCGCTCCCCCCCCCAAAAAAAAAGAAAAAGATCATAAAAAGGACAAAGGTACGCGTAAATTAGTCCTACTTCTTAGCTGCGCACACATTTTGCACCGACGCACGCCGTGTGTGCGCTAGTCAGCCACCAGGGGCGCCGTAGTAGCGCACGACCTCGGCAAATCGCGCGCTGCTCGTCACACTGTCTCCGGCGCAGCATCTCTGCGGCCGCCGCTCGTCTCGTATGCATATAATGCAATGCAAGGTCAGCGGAGCGCCTTCGCGGGGGTTTGCGACGCCGTGAACGACGCGCTGACTTCGGTGGTGGCGGTCTCTTTGAATTGCCGCTTTGTTGTCGCCGCGGCGTGTGTGCATATATATATATATATATATATATATATATATATATATATATATATATATATATATATATATATATAGCCACGGCCGCGCTCGAGCTGCTGTGGCGTTCCAGCGCAATTGCGTGGTGTAGCTTGCCCCAGAGAAACTGTATACCTGCGTGCTTTTGTAGTCCGCTAACTTTTGTCCGCCGACGACGGAGAGAGGTGGCGGGGTTCTGAGCGCGTGCGAAGTTCAATATATACGATCTTCCTTCGTTGCTTGACCCCCGTTGATGCAGGGCTTGGCTTGGCCGTATCCTTTTTTTTTTTTTTTTTTTTTTTTACTTCTCGGCTTACGCGGCGTCTCGCACTCTGGTCCGTTCGCGGTCCTCGTTAGGGAATGTCGCGAGAATGTCGTGGCCGCGTGGAGGAAGCGGTTTTAAGTGGCCTCGCGGCTACCTATATATAGGGACTGGCGCATTATGTAAAGTGTCTTTCCTGGAACATTTTGTATCTCTCACTGGGTTTCCTGTCCCCCATGCGTTCACGTCGAGTCACATTCGGGCTACATTGAAATGGTGGGCCCTCTTTTTTTTTTTTTTTTCCCTTCTTCGTGAACTGCCCTTCCATTTTCTCTCTGACAGCGTGCGCGCAGTTCTGAAGGTCATGCCGTGATGGTAAATGTGGCGCACGAGCGTCAGTACATATATATAGAACTCGTTACATTATTATTGTGCATTTTAGTATTTTTAGTAATACATTAGTATATTCGTCATCATTATTCTCATCGCCGTAGCCGCCGTCGTATAGTTGTGTCTGTGTATAGCAGCAGCAGTAGTAACAGCGTAGAAAATAGAGATATAAAGTCTATATCTGTAGTCTTGCCAGAGTATATACATCTTTGAAAGAGTGGAGAGAACAAAAGCTACGAACAGATACCTTTAAATAAAATCATTTCTATGCAACACCGACCCTTTTCATTCTTTCTTTACCCTAAAATGAAACGTGTATATCAGAAACCGCACCGGTTTTCGCGCTCGAGTCATGGGACAGTGCTTCGAAAAAAATAGAAAGGCTCCGAGTGTTTTTGTCTTAGCCGGAGTTTTCCATGTTCGCGGAACGCAGAAGCCCCACAAACTCGACGCCAAACTCTTTCAGAAACGCACACACACGCAGAGAAGAGAAAGAGAGCGATAGGGGGAATGCGAACGGAGGCACGAAAATCACTTTCCGGCGGCTGCTCAAAGGCTTGCGCTGTATACTACATAGTACATTCGCGCGCGAACAGCACCGAAAGCTTAGTTTAGCTCGCGCTCACTTTCTTGTTCTTCGCTTCTTTCTTTTTTTCTTTTTTTTTCTCTACCCACACGCAGATTACGCGCGGCACTGAGCCCGTTCCGAGCCGGGAGATTATCGTGCGCGCATGCGCGGTCGGTTATACTTTCACGAACGCTTTTACAGCCGCGTGTAAGGAACCTAGAGTGGGAGTGAATCCGAGGCGCCGCACTGGTATCTCGCCGTCCTGCTCCGCCGAGCGAGACGTCCGTCGCCTTCGCCACCAAATTCCTTTTTTGTGTGTGACTGTGTGTGACTGTGTGTCTATTTTCATCTCTCTCTCTCTCTCTCTCTCTCTCTCTCTCTCAGGAAAAGTGTTTCTGCAAACGCTTGCGCACTGTGCGGCACCTGTACGTGTATAGTGCGCGAATGCATATGCGCACGCACGCGTGCATCTATGGAAAACGCAATCCTGCGTAGCTCCCAGCTTCCTTGCCGCGTGGCGTGGATCTCCTCTGCCGAGGAAACAATCGCATACGTAGTACATACGTGCACTACACAGGCCACGCTGAGAACGAGTACGGGTTGATTCTACTGTTCCGACCTGGCGGTGATGGTGGCTGAAGCGGAAAGTTGGTCTTGTCGGGAGCTCGACGTGATTGAACATTTCGAGCGCTTTCAAGGTATAGAGGAGGAACGAAACGGGGGAAAAAAAGAAAAAGGAACGCGTCACTTTCGCTGTCACATACAGAATTCTGTTATTTGTGTCGGCGGCAATGTGTCTTCACATGCGTCTGGGCATGTGATGGGCACGTACGGGATCTGACGGTGCGTTTTTCCGTTGTCACATGATCTGAATTATGTTCTTTTTTTTTTCCGGGGTAACATCTGTTGAAGGCAAGCGTTCGTTTTGCTAGTTCTGGTGGCGCTGGCAGTGCTGGCTTAGTCTGGTATATTATGGTCTTCTCGTTGTCACGCAAATCGCTACCGCGAGTGCTCGACGCCCGAATGCCGGTTAATGAGAGAAACGCGTGTAAGACAAGTTTTGTGGATGCTGACACTCGGGTTTCGTGTTCACGAATAACTTTCCTACGAGCAGGCGACGGCCAGTCTGAATACAGCGAGCATGTGACTCGGCGAAGGCAGCTGCGACCAGTGGGGCAGAATTATTACGAACAAAAACTTTTTTTTTTTCAATTCGACCCACACTGTAGTTTCGATTCCGTTGGCGCACATTCAGCTCGTTGCACCCGTATTCGGTTCCCTTCTCCTCTGTTTTAAACGCCTCGGTTCCACTTTCTTTTTTTTTTCTCTCTCCCATATCGCTATCTCAAACACGCCGGAGAAAAGTAAGACATACACGTCCGTGGTAGTTCTCGCCGCTTATCTTCCAGCTCTAGCACGAACACCGCCGGTAACGCCGTCCACCCGGACAACACGTGGGTATCAGCATTTTCTCCTCTGGCCGCGTCTGTAGCTCCGTGTATGCCCGATTTTGCGGCGATAAACGGCGACTGGGATGCTTATCAATTTTAGCAGCCTCGCGCTCATTGATTTCCACAGCACTTCTCTTCTTTTTTTTTTCTCCTTATATATGTGAATATTGGCATGCTTATACTACTGTGCGCACATACAAATAGAAAAAGGGAAACAAAGAAGGAGAGGCAGGGGAGAATGAGGGAGGGAAAGAGGGCTACCGAAGACGTGCACGCTTATATAACTCGTCATGAACGAGCCTTCACAGTGTTTGCGCACGATCTTAGTAGGCATACCTCCTCTTTTCTACTAGTCTTTCCCACCTACTCTTACCCCCTTTTCCAGTGCGGAGGAGCCAACCGAACAGTTAGTCTGGTTAGCCTATCTGCATTTAGTTTATTATTCTCTCTACTTCTACATGCTTCGCGGTTACCGCAGAGTTTTCTACATGCTAAACTCTGCGGCCAGTCGAGGAGCGCTAGAAAAAAGCCGAGCCATTGGACCGCAAGCCAAGCGTTACAAGTGAGCTCACTGGGCAACGCTGGTCGGCGGACCCTTTCAGCGACGTTTTCCCCTTTCTCCCGGCACATTCGCAAAGGGTCACAGCGCGCGGCATACCGAACGGAGCGCGGCGCGGGATCGAGGGCTTCTTTCCTTCCGAATGGCAGCTGGCGTTGCCCGCGGCAGCCTCGGGGATTGCGGGCGCGATCGAAACCGAGGAGGTCTCCAAAAGCGTCCACGCCGCCGCCACCGTCTGCACATGTACGTAGGCCTGGCAGACTCGGAAGCCGACGCCGGTTCGTGCAGGATGCGGGGCTCCAGGCGGCGGCGGCTGCTTGGGCAGCGATGGTCTCTCCCTAGGCCAAAAAAGCTCTCTTTACGAGAGAGCGACGGCGGCATACGTGAGCAGCATGCTTATGGTATACGTGCGGATGAACAGCGGCATATTGAGAGAGCGCGCGAGGAAGAAGAGCAGGCACTCCACCTTTGCCGCTCACTGCGCCGCGGTCAGGTAAACACTAAACGCACGCCCTCTCTCTTCTCACTGCCTGTGGGGGAACTCTCTCCTCCACTTCTTTTTTCCTCCGAGAGCGCTAACGACACACATGCACATACACGGACGCACAACATGCCGCGAAGACAAAAAAGAAGCACGTAGGAGACGGCACTTCTTTCGCCGACGAAGAGACTGTGGGGGGGGGGGGGGGGGGCATGCTCGGAAGGTGGCGGCTGCGGTCGTCGTCTTTATCTCGCCGCCGCCGCAAGCAGCAGCAACCGCAAACGGTCTTAACCTTCGGCTCGCCTCCTCTTCGTCGAGGATCATGTGCCCCGCTGCCGCCACTGCCATCCATATCCGCGCGCTTCGCGAGGCCGAGGTGTATATCGGCGGCCAATCGACGACGACGACGCACTTGCACGCCGAGCCGCGCGGCACAAGGAGCGGCGGCGGAGAACGTAGCACGCAGGTCGTCTTCCTTCCGATTGCCTCTCTCCCCCCTCTTCATCCTCTCCGTTTCGCGTTCGTTTCACGTTTTCTCGCACTTGTGACTTGATTTTTGGACTTGCGTATGTAAGCGGGTCCCGATTGCTCGGCCGGTACTGGCGGCGCGGTCGGTCTCGCCCGGTTTTGTATGTGTGTACACACTCACACGCACGCCCGAAGATGGAGGACAAGAGTGTGTGCGGGCGGCAATAACGACCTCTTTGCGAACATATTTATGTATGAACACGTTAGCACCACTGCCGCCGCCAGCAAGAAGGCAGCGATCGCTCTGTATTGCTTACTTTTCATTTTCGTACGTATTTTTTTCCTCCGGGGTGTTTTCCTTTCTCCTCTCTCTCTCTCTCTGTGTTTCTCCCCCCCCCCCCGCTTTCACCCTCGTAGTCACTGGAGAGGGGGGTGTTTGGCTTCTGCGCCGCCGCGCCGTATCTCCACGACGGCCGCCGTTTTGCGAACTCGCGAAACGAGCGATATGCTTTCCAATTCGGAAGGCAAAAAGAAGACCGATCGGCGATCGGTCCGGACGCGGTGGGGTCCCGCAGGTGAGCTTTCGTTCCGCGCCGCAGTCGATCAATACAAACCCATGCGCCGAGGGAAAGAGGGTATACGTATGCGGCGCTGTTATACTATATCAGAACGATACGCTGCGGGCAGTTGCAGTGTATACTTCAGCAGCTTTGCCGTCCATGTAGTGCTATGGAGTAAGCAAACACTATACCTCCGTGCAGCTATACCTCAGGTACACCGAGAGCTTTCGATCGCGGTCGGGCTCCATCGCGATCGAATGCGCTTCGTGTGACTGGAGAATTACACCAATGCTTGTAGATGTTATTTCCCGGGGACGGTATTGTCTATAGATCGAACAGATTCTGGGATATTTTTACTTTCGTTTGACGTAAGATGCCGTACGTGAACCCGTATTCTCGCTTTTACGTTGCTTGTTTAAATAGCCGCAAGGAGTGTCGTGCCAACTCAGAGATGTGGTGGTGAGGTAAGGCAAGCTGGCGCTTTGTCAGGCATTTTATTGTTCCTTTTTTGTGTGTGTCAGCAAGTTATACAACTATACGCTCTTTTTTTTTGGGGGGGGGGAGGAGTAGTCTATCGACAAACTATCTACAAGCTCAATTTGAGGTCAGCACGTGGCCTCGCTGCAGTGGAACATCTCGCATCGTGCAAGGGCGCTCGATCGCTATATGCAACAACAACAACAACAACAGCAGCAAAAAATGCTTGCTCTCCTCTAATTGAGAGTAGATGTAAGCATGAAATGGGTTGCTGGCAAAGCACATTGTTTGTGAATGATGCTGCCACAATCTTAAGATGGGTGTAGTGCACGTTCGCAACGGCACACCCCACCCCACCACACCGCGTGCACACCACACCGCACCACGCCATACTGCGCACTGGTCCATGCGGACGCTTCCCACCTAGACGAAGAAAACCGGCTGAAGGCGGCGCGATAGGCAGCGACAGACGCCACGGAGACCGAGCGCGCAGTGCCCAGCTGGACGAAGAAAAGCGCCCGAAGGAGGCGCGACGAAATGTCTCAGCATAACTTCAGCAAATTGCTCGATAATTGCTACGCGATCTCGACGCAAGAGGTCGCGTGTTGGGCCGCCACTGAGTAAAGGGCTGTAGCGTTCGCTTGCCGGGACTTGCTACGTGACGTAATGCTCTCTCCTTTTTTTTTTGCCCCCTTCCTCCATGAAGTCAAAGCAGCGCTTCCAGACGCGTCCACGCCACACAGCAGCTCGGCGAGCGCAGCAGATCCGCAGCAAATTCCATTTCCCAGAATTGAAGTGTATATACATGCATGGTGCCCTGTATTTGTCTTATGAAAGGCGCCCCCCCTCCCCCCTATTGGAAATGACAAATAAAACTTCAGCGTACTAGAAGTTACAGCTTGAGTGATAAAGAAGAACTCGGAAGCAATTTTTTTTTTTTTTTTGTAAGCTGTTTGGGCAGTAACTATGCGTATGTAATGCGGTCCTGAACAAAGGTTTGGGGGCCAGAGAGAGCATTTTCTTGAATTGGTTGAATGGATGATATCGTTTTGCCCTCTGAACTTGCCCGGATAATGGCCCCAAGGTTGCTTGATGCTCGCGAACTCTGTTAAGCATTTCATGCTTAATAGAGTGATGATGCCAGGTGCGCGACATAGCCAAGTCAAGCGCAGTAAAGGCGACAAGCGCGAGAGGGGTCGGTCGAAAATTAACCTATATATGTTTCAGCGAAAATTTTCGCTGCGCAGCGTCACAGATATGATCGTCTGGAACGCCTTCTTTGAGCGTCTCAGGTGTCAGGTCTCGAAGGTCCTTGAAGAGTTACAGCGGACACCCTGATAGGTACACTATTGCGGATTCTCGACATCTTCATGAACAAATGCGACGTGATCATTATGACGCCACCGGTTTTCGTACAGCTACCTCGGGAGAATTATACGGGAAGGAGCTGCTACAATGTTTTAGTGTGCGCACTCTGTATGCGGCAGTTTTCTCTTGCTTCTTTTACTTGCCGGGATGACACAATTAATGGTGCATACGTTTCTGAACTGAAGCCTCCGAACAGATTGATCCCCGTAAAACAAGATGGCGTTTGAAGCCCGTTCGTACAAACTGCGGGATAGGCCATAACCGTGATGGTCAAGCAACCTTGTTGTAATGAGACAGAACAGTACATCAGTTATATATATATATATATATATATATATATATATATATAAGCTCTCGTTTTGACCTGCGAACGTTTATACATAGCTTCACTGCTACAGTTCCCAAGCGAACCAACGCGCAGGAATGTCGACGCCGTTTTCCTTCGAAGATGAACATGTATGCACGGAACAGACGCGGCTGAAATTCGCGAGTGTCCGATGCCTCCGGTTAGGTTTGCCCAGCCGAGGACACGGCCGGTATACACAGATATAGTTCGAAGCCGCGTCGTCGCAGCGCTTCCCCGCATTCGCACGCTCGTGCACGGTGTCTGGGACGTATATACGAACACGCGCCTTAACCACCTGCGCGCGGTGGTGTAAACCGGCAAGGCATGTGAAGTTCAGATAGACAGATATCGATAGCTTCGCAAGGCACCCCGCAGCACGCTGTACCGTACGAATTGCTAATTCGGAGAGATTAGGGCAACGTCTAAGCGAATCTTTTAACCGTTCCGTATATGTGGCGTTGGTATATTTGTTAGTTGTGCGAGCGCAGACCGCCGATAACGGGCCGACAGTTCCTGTCCGTCGACTCTGGGAGCAAGGCGCGCATATGCATATTAACCCGCACGCGCTATATATATATACCGGGGGTGGTAAGTGCGACACCTGCGGTGGCGAAGCGACGTATACCGCTTCATCCGCGTCGATGTGTGCATGTGTCCCAGCAGCTCGGCGGTCGCCGGGCTCCCATGTGCATCGAGCGCTCTTATCTCTCCCGCTGTGGCAGATGCGCCTGAAGTCCCGTGACCGCATGCTTCCTTTGCTTTAAAAAGAAATCCAAAAAAGACAGTTGATAATGAAACTTTAGATGGCGCCGTGTGGATGTTGGCGGTCGATCTCACCAACAGCGCGTTGTGTATGCATACTATACCGTGTGTATACGGTGTCCGGACAGCCGCTGTAGTTCACAGCGAGCCAAGCCAAGGCAGGAAAGATAAGGCGCTGCGCGTATGCTTTCCGCGTTAAGCGCCTGAAGAAGCATTCCGCCAGGCGGAAGCACGCTCGCGCGTCGCAGTTCCCGCAGGCTGCGCGTGTTACATTAACGTTGGCGCTTCCGTGGATGGCGGATCGCGGTGTAAGGCAACGCGGAATGCAGGCTTTCGCTGACACCAGCGAAATTATTAATTGTACGGGTTAACAACCTCGAATATCTCGATAGTTACGAGTACGGGGCGCCATACTCTCCGGATTGTAGTTTGATTACGTGGGCCTTTATGTCTTGCAACTCGGAGAACGGTAAGCAAGGTGGTGGGGTTTTCTTTCCTTTTTTTTTTTTTTTTTTTACTGCTAGCATTAAGAGTGCCAGTGTGGAAAAAAGCGAATGCGCGTGAATTGGGAAGGGGGGCTTCATTGGAAGTTGGTCACGCGGTGGAGGCAGATGAGAAATTATTTTATTTTATTTAGCAATACTGTAGGCCTTGGCAGGCCCATACAGGGGTGGCTTACAGGGGTATTCAGAGTTTCGATCACTATATACAGGACGTTTGCGCATCAATGTGCTTTTCCGCAACACATCATTCTGGCCAAGTTTCAAAAGAGCACATGGAAGAGCGAGCGTATGTATAAACTGCAAATTGGCTCGAGCGGCCAGTCGCGCGGCAATTTTGTGTGCATTCGCGGGCTTCGTTCACGCTGGGAAAAACAATTTTAAGTAGGTAGCACGTATTGAGCAACAGACAGCTGTATCCGAAGTTTTTCGTGCTGCTCTACAATTTTCTCATTGGCACTTTTCGTCTAACTATAATATTTGAAAAGTTGAATAATTAAGACTAATTATACAAGTGGGCGGAATGCAAAGAATAATCCGAGTACCTCCAAGCGACGGCAAACAACACCACCTTGGTACTGTCCAGCAGCTACGTGGCATTTACATACTTTTAAATCTTGTGCACGACAGTTGGGACACCCTGCGTACAGTGCAGCTGTCAGTAGTGCAACAGACAGTGTTCCGCTCCGGACCACCGTCAGCTGCAGTTCCCTCCTCGAAGAGTACGGACGTGTTTCGAGTGATCTGCAAAAGAACGCTTTGTAACGGGGTGAGCGCGCTTTAAATCACGGATCCGGGCCCCCCCAAGAGGTGCGACGTTAATGCTAATGGATTTACCGCTAAATCTCCATCTGACTTTTTCTTTCTTTTTTTTTTTTTTGATTCAGCCCCCATCGCAGCCGGGGATCGAACGCGCGACCTCGTAAAATTAAGGTATCAAATTAGTAAAACTAAGGTATCAAGTTTGTAAAATTGAGATTTCAGATTCGTAAAACTAAGGTTTAAGATTTGTAAAGTTAAGGTTTCTAATTCATAAATTTAAGGTTTCAAATTTGTACAATTGAGGTTTCAAATTCGTAAAATAAAGGTTTCAAATTTGTAAAATTAAGGCTTCGAATTTGTTAAAATTTCAAGCTCCTATTATACCAGCCGCGGTGTACTAATCAATTTTATTTCGAGCTTGTTTTTTTTATTAGCTGGGAACTGATTGATCGGATACTGATCGACCGGCTACGTGAAATTCTTAACGAAGAGAAAACGAAAGAAAGAGAAAGAAAGGCCTGAGAGTAGATATTGCGTGCGCGCATTGATATGCTGTGCTTTTTTATCGTGTCAGTGCCTTCGTTTTCCCGTCGGATAAGGTTTAGGCGCTACCTTACAGAATGGTACAAAAGTCAACTAGTTTCGAACATTGCATTACCGAACTGCAATAGCAGCCACAGTCGCTGTGCATAGTTTGAACATCGATAGGCATTGCGGGGCGCCTGCATGGAATTACCTCGCCACTACACTGTTTGAAGTCGGAGGCGATCTCACCGCTGCCAACCAGATGTTTGGGATCGCGACACTTGTACGATCTGTTGGGAACTCGGCGCTGACGCCCGTGGTTGTACCTGGGTCGCAAGCCCCAAGGGTAGCGTTGGCCTGGCGGCCTGGGGTACAACTGGAAGCATCCGAAGGTCCCGGCAAAGCATGAATCGACTGGTAACAACGAAACAACTTGTTTATTTTAACATCGCAAAGAGTAGGTGGTCAGGTTTGACCGAAGTAGAGAGACGGGAGAGCACTTCACTCAACAGAAGAAATCGGAGCCCTCCTTTTGGCGTCCGGGGGCAGCTGTTTTTATACTCTCGCAGTTGAGGGCAAGAAGGAACCCCTCAAAAGACGAGCACGTGAATGTACAATGGGCTAATGGTGACGCACACTGTCGTAGCGATGCCGTAGCACCATGTCGAGCACGATCTCGTAGCACCCTGTCGTGGCGCTGCGCACGATCTCGTAGCACCCTGTCGTGGCGCTGCGCACGATCTCGTAGCACCCTGTCGTGGCGCTGCCGGTCGGACACAATGACTGTAATGAGAGGATGGTCCCTGCTTTGGCATCGCCTGTTTCGGGCACAATGACTGGAACGAGATCCCTGCTTTGGCATCGCCTGTTTCGGGCCCAATAACTGGAATGAGATCCCTGCTTTGGCATCGCCTGTTTCGGGCACAATGACTGGAACGAGATCCCTGCTTTGGCATCGCCTGTTTCGGGCCCAATAACTGGAATGAGATCCCTGCTTTGGCATCGCCTGTTTCGGGCACAATGACTGGAATGCGAGGAGGATCCCTAGGCGGTCGCATCGCCGCAGACGCGCCTGGAAACACCTGGCGATGAGTGTTGCGGCGACGACGATCGGGCCAAAATGTCTGCCGCCCCGCCGCAGTCGCGCCGGCAAAACCACGTGTCGCAGGCGAAACGCAACAGACCGCCCCGCCGGGGGAAGGAGATCCCGATGGACAGGGGACTGCATCCGCTGTCCGGAGGGATGTCGCTCGATGATGCTCATAACCGAAGTCGGGCGTCCCTTGACGTTTCTTGAGCGCAGCGCACAGAGAAGGCCTCGTTCTCTCGTTCAGGTTCGCACGGGACACTGCAAAGTGACTTCGGGAGAGTTCACATTTTTGTTCTCGTTCCCGGCAAGCGTTAGAACTACGCTGAAAACTCAACCGCTCAGTCAGCAAGCACGGCACAACCCTCACTAAGCCCTGCCAGGCTCTTTCCCCTTTTTATACCACTGCCTAGTTCCTTACAGTAGTCTAGCATCACTCAGAACGCGTCCACAAATTGAAAAATTGCACTAGAAAGCATATCATCACTTTGAAACACTAAACAAAAGCAATATGTTAAAAAAAATCCTGCCTCAGGAAGAAAAACATCAGTAACAAACAATTTTGAGGCTGATTCCTACGTTAGGGGCTTCGACTTAAGCCATCGGCGTTACCGTTGAGACTCCCCTTTTTGTAACGCACCTCAAAGGAATATTGTTGTAAAGCGAGGCTCCAGCGCAGGAGGCGGCCATTTTTGGGAGAGATGGTCTGCAGCCATTGGAGAGGGCAGTGATCCGTCTCAATGATAAACCTCGAGCCGGCTAGATAGCATGACAATTTCTGAACGGCCCACACGAGACACGCACACTCTTTCTCGGTGGCGCTATACGCCTGCTCACGACTGGTCAGCTTACGACTAGCATACAGTACGGGGTGTTCTACTTCTCCATTTTCCCGTTGGCACAGTACAACGCCCATGCCTCGCTCACTAGCATCGCACTGAACAATGAACCCTTTTGTATAGTCTGGCGATCGTAGCACAGGCTGGCTTGTTAGGGCACTCTTTAGGGCGCTAAAAGCTCTTTCCTTTGTCTCGTCCCAGACGACTGTTTGAGGCTCTGTCTTTCTTAGAGCATCCGTTAGGGGAGCCGCGATATCAGAGTACCTAGGGATGTACCTCTGATAGTAGCCGGCGACACCCAAGAACGACCGAATATCGGTCTTTGTGCGCGGTTGCGGAAAGTCTCGCACAGCGGCCACTTTTATTTCAGAGGGGCGGCGACGACCCTGACCAATCACGTGACCGAGGTAGACAACCTCGGCCTGTGCTAACTGGCACTTAGGAGCCTTTACTGTCAAGCCTGCTTCGCGCAGGCGGGTTAGCACTGCCCGCAAGTGTGTCATATGCTCAGACCAGGATGCGGAGAATATCGCTACGTCGTCTAGATACGGTAAAGCGAATTCTTGCTGTCCCCGCAACACTTTATCCATGAGGCTTGAAAAACAGTATGGCGCGTTCTTCAAACCAAAACTCAACACTTTAGGACGGAATGTTCCCATTGGTGAAATGAACGCCGCATACTTACTAGCCTCTTCTGTAAGTGGAACCTGCCAATAACCCCTGACAAGATCTAGGGTGGAAATAAACTGAGCGCTACTAACTTTCTCAAGGCGCTCCTCGATGTTAGGGATCGGATAAATTTGATCCTTAGTGATGGAATTAAGCCTGCGGTAGTCGACGCAAGGACGAGGTTCCTTGCCCGGTACCTCAACTAAAATCAAAGGGGAGGTATAATCACTCTCACCTGCCTCAATAACACCGAGCTGTAGCATTTTCTTTACCTCAGCCTCCATAATATCGCTCTGGCGGGGTGACACCCGATACGCCTTGGATCGTACTGGCTCTGGGGAGGTAAGTTCTATATCATGAGTAAGTACAGAAGTCCTACCAGGCCTCTCAGAGAACAGACCTTGAAACTCTTGTAATAGCTGGTGTAGTTCGGTTTTCTGCTCAGGCGACAGCGGTGCTTTACTGATAAGGTCACTAATGACTTGACCGGTGTCTTCCCTGTTCGTCACTGAGCCTAGTCCTGGAAGCTCGACTGGAAGCTCTTCAGGAACGTTTATCATCATGCACACCACTGCTTCCCTTTGTCTATAAGGTTTGAGCAGATTACAGTGGTAAACTTGCTGTGCTTTCCGCTTTCCTGGCAGACTTACCACGTAGTTAACGTCCGACAGTTTCTGAACAATTCGTGCTGGGCCCTCCCACTGCACGTCTAGTTTGTTGTTTAGCGATGTGCGCAATATCATGACCTCATCGCCAACCTCAAAACGACGGGCCCTGGCTGTCCGATCATAATAAACCTTGGCCCTCTGCTGGGCCTTTGCCATTGCTTCACCTGACAACTCCTGTGCCCTTCTTAAGCGTTCGAGGAGCTTAAGTACGTACTCCACCACGACTGGGTCGTCGCCCCTACCTTCCCATGATTCTCGAAGCATGCGAAGCGGAGATCGAAGCGAGCGACCGTACACCAGTTCAGCTGGCGAAAACCCCGTAGCCGCATGCGGCGCGGTCCTTAAAGCAAACATCACCCCAGGCAGACACAGCTCCCAGTCAGTTCGATGTTCAAAACACAACGCTCTCAACACGCGCTTCATGACGGAGTGGAGCTTCTCAACGGAATTCGACTGTGGGTGGTACACTGAGCTGTGTAACAGCTTTACCCCACACCTTTCGAGAAAAGTTGTCGTCAAAGCGCTAGTAAACACTGTGCCCTGATCTGATTGGATTTCCGCAGGAAAACCAACTCGCGCAAATATGGACAGTAGTGCATTAACTATCTCAACTGAGCTGAGTTCTTTAAGCGGCACTGCTTCAGGGAACTTTGTCGCTGGGCAGATCACAGTCAAAATGTGTCTGTACCCCGTGGCTGTTACCGGCAGAGGTCCCACAGTATCAATAACGAGCCGTCTAAAAGGCTCCGTAATGATAGGTACCAATTTCAACGGCGCCCTCGATTTGTCCCCTGGTTTGCCCACCCGCTGACAAGTGTCACATGTCCTCACGAAATGGTCTGCGTCCCGAAAACACCCTGGCCAATAGTACTCTTGCAAGAGACGGTCCTTAGTTTTCTTAACTCCTAGGTGTCCGGACCACGAACCCCCGTGTGACAAGCGCAACAGATCCTGACGATAGCATTGAGGCACGACCAGCTGATCGAACTCCACTCCTCTGCGGTCTAGATACTTCCGGTACAGGACTCCCCCTCTTTCCACAAAACGCGCAGTTTTCCTGGCGATACCTTCTTTGACATTGCAGCGCACGTTTTCCAGGCTGCCATCCTTTTTTTGCTCGGCTATCAAAGCCGACCGGCTGACTTTTAGCAACCTATCAAGTCCGTCTGACGTAGGCGCGATGAGCAAATCTGTAGATAGCTCTTCTAACTTTCCCGTGTCGGGCGGTTCCTCTCCAGTATCTGGCGCCTTCAACGCTACAGACTCAATTTTATTTAGTTCGGGCGTGCTCGGAATATCAGCTTGCTGCGCCTCTGACCCTTTTTCGTTGTTTGATAACGTCGGCCCCGCAACTACCGCCTTTGCAGCGAGCTCCCGAACCTTCGATCTGGTTAAGGCCTGAACACTAGCTTCACCAAACAAAAGCCCCTTCTCGCGCAGGAGGTGATCGGACCTGTTTGAAAATAGGTACGGGTACTGGGGTGGCAGCATAGATGACACTGCGGCCTCCGTCTCAAGCGCTCCGAAAGGTCCTTCAATAAGCACTTTTGCTACCGGCAGACACACGCTATGAGCTTCCACGGCTTGCTTGATCCATGCGCACTCGCCCGTGAACATATGGGGTTCTATGTAAGATGGGTGAACTACATCCATCGTAGCTGCGGAATCGCGAAGCACTCGGCACTCTTTCCCGTTCACGAGGAGGTCTCGCATGTAAGGCTCGAGAAGCTTCATGTTCTCGTCAGTGCTGCCTAATGAAAAAAACACAACTTTTGGTGTTGTTTCCGGACACTGCGCCGAAAAGTGACCCGGCTTCTGGCACGTATAACAAACGCCCGCTCGCCTCATCTCGAACCGCTTTCTGCGTTTGGCTGCCGCGGTCTCTTTACGTTTGGTCGGACTGCTTTCGCTCGCATCCGCACTACGCGTGTCCCCCTTTAATCTCATGGGCGTGAACTTCGGCCTCTCAAATTTCGAGCCAAATTCACCCTTTTGACCGTCCTTAGCTCCGCGAGCTCGACGCGTCACAAACTCCTCGGCTAGCTCAGCGGCTTTAGCTACCGTACAAACGTCTGGCCTATCCAAGACCCAGTATCGCACGTTCTCCGGTAACCGACTATAAAACTGTTCTAGCCCGAAGCACTGCAGAACTTTATCGTGGTCACCAAACGCTTTCTCTTCTTTGAGCCACTCCTGCATGTTTGACATAAGCCTATACGCAAACTCTGTATATGACTCACTTCTGCCTTTCTCATTTTCCCGAAACTTCCGACGGAACGCCTCCGCAGACAGCCGGTACTTTTTTAGAAGACTCGATTTCACTGTGTCGAAATCCTCTGCCTCCTCTCTATCCAAGCGAGCGACTACGTCGGCCGCCTCGCCGGGTAACAAAGTGAGCAAGCGCTGTGGCCACGTTTCCCGAGAGAACCCCTGCTTCTCGCACGTTCGCTCAAAGTTAACCAGGAACAAACCAATGTCCTCTCCAAGCTTAAACGGCCGCATCAGGTCAGTCATTTTGAACAATACTCGTTCTCCTGCACCGTGTGCCTGACTTCCATTACGAGCGCGTTCCATCTCTACCTCAAGACGCTTCATTTCCAAAGCGTGTTGACGGTCACGCTCTTGTTGCTCTCGCTCTTTCTGTTCTTTACGTTCACGCTCTTCTTTTTCTTTTGCAGTCTCCCTCTCTTCAATAGTCTCAAGGCATTCCGACAGCTCGTCATCCTCAGCCTCTAACTCAAGAATAGCCTTTAGCAGTTCTGGTTTTCTGAGTTTGTCTGAGACATCCAGACCCAACTCTCTTGCAAGCTCCAACAATTTCGGTTTGCGCAACGACTTCAAATCCATGGCTGCTCTGAATGCTGCTTTCTCTACTGCTTACTATTGTCTTGCCGCAAACTAACCCGGCAGCAACGACAACCACAATTACCAGCTCTGTTTCTGACACTAACAAAAGCCTGGCAAAGCTCAGAAGAAGAAAGTCCCGCACTCACCAAACCTCGCAGGCAGGAATTCCGCGCAGTCGTTCCGCTGCAGGCAACCAGTCGTCACACAGGGCTCGTTGCACTGCTCCCGGATCGTCGTTGAGCTGCTCAGCATACTGTCAACTGCATCTCTTTGCTGCTGGCCTCCGTTGTCGCGATCTCGCCGCTGGCAGACCGTTGTTTGAAGTCGTAGGCGATCTCACCGCTGCCAACCAGATGTTTGGGATCGCGACACTTGTACGATCTGTTGGGAACTCGGCGCTGACGCCCGTGGTTGTACCTGGGTCGCAAGCCCCAAGGGTAGCGTTGGCCTGGCGGCCTGGGGTACAACTGGAAGCATCCGAAGGTCCCGGCAAAGCATGAATCGACTGGTAACAACGAAACAACTTGTTTATTTTAACATCGCAAAGAGTAGGTGGTCAGGTTTGACCGAAGTAGAGAGACGGGAGAGCACTTCACTCAACAGAAGAAATCGGAGCCCTCCTTTTGGCGTCCGGGGGCAGCTGTTTTTATACTCTCGCAGTTGAGGGCAAGAAGGAACCCCTCAAAAGACGAGCACGTGAATGTACAATGGGCTAATGGTGACGCACACTGTCGTAGCGATGCCGTAGCACCATGTCGAGCACGATCTCGTAGCACCCTGTCGTGGCGCTGCGCACGATCTCGTAGCACCCTGTCGTGGCGCTGCGCACGATCTCGTAGCACCCTGTCGTGGCGCTGCCGGTCGGACACAATGACTGTAATGAGAGGATGGTCCCTGCTTTGGCATCGCCTGTTTCGGGCACAATGACTGGAACGAGATCCCTGCTTTGGCATCGCCTGTTTCGGGCCCAATAACTGGAATGAGATCCCTGCTTTGGCATCGCCTGTTTCGGGCACAATGACTGGAACGAGATCCCTGCTTTGGCATCGCCTGTTTCGGGCCCAATAACTGGAATGAGATCCCTGCTTTGGCATCGCCTGTTTCGGGCACAATGACTGGAATGCGAGGAGGATCCCTAGGCGGTCGCATCGCCGCAGACGCGCCTGGAAACACCTGGCGATGAGTGTTGCGGCGACGACGATCGGGCCAAAATGTCTGCCGCCCCGCCGCAGTCGCGCCGGCAAAACCACGTGTCGCAGGCGAAACGCAACAACACGTATACACTGTAAAATAATTTACACCCTAAAATGTGAAAAAGGGTGTAAATGTGTCTATAACTCACACTCTTCGGGTGTTATCTATATAACGGACACCCTAAGGGTGTGAGTTATAGACACATTTACACCCTTTTTCACTTTTAGGGTGTAAATTATTTTACAGTGTAGGCTTATACGAATGCACCAGCAACGTCCTAACATGGCATCAGGTGCCGCAGGATGAGCACCGCTTACGTGCATATATAGTGTATCACTGCAGCGCTTCCGCATTGACTTGCGCCCTCGTATGTGGCTAGTGCCGGCTACTTCGGAGTCTTCTTGTATTATCCCCTTATATGTTTCTTGTCTACGTACGCTCCCGTAGATGCCATTAAGCACCTCGCAGGCTGCTGGGGCTGCGGTGCCGACAAGAAGCATTTCAGACGCTTGTTCATAATGAGGGCGTATACTTCGGAACCGTTGGCCTCAGTATCGAGATCTGGTTCACGATATTTCGCATTTACACGCGTTTTTCTTGCGCTTCAAACGGCGTCGTCGACTCTCGAAGGAGCTTTCGTAATCACTATAGTCGCGAACAGGTCGAAAAAAACCAGCATGCATGCCTTATCCCGCTTCCGTGGTGGTTAACCTGCGTCCGTAACAAAATCGTCGAGTCGAAGCTCCGACAGATGCACAGATTGATTACTGCGCCGCAGTTACCGAAAGGTTGCGCACTGATTATACATAGATGGCGCATACAGATTGCGGCTACACTGTGTATATAGAAATTTGACAGGCTGTACTGCATAGAGTGCGATTATACTTTGCATATGTGTTGCGAATGTACATAACTCCACATTGATTACATATCCACGCATGTACGCTTTCGGCTCATTGCTCGTATGGAATTTGTTCTGATTATTCTTTTTTTCTTTTCTCGCGTCATTGTCACTTTCTTTATCGTGCTACATTTGCACAAACGCTTATTTGCGTCAATTAGCGTTACATTGGCGTAACACTTGCGTAAACATCAAATAATCGTTCGCTTAACACCGATTCCCGTGCACGCATACTTGGGATCCGCCCGAATATTCTTTTTTTTTTTCCTCTCATTTTCATATTTCAAATTGTGCCGATCGTACAAGAACGACTCGCGTCCAATCCGCTTGCCCACGTATACGTATACTATACATACGCTATCGAGTTTCGGCAGCGAAGCCCTCACCGTCGCGAGTTCGACAGGGTCCAGGGACTCCCTTAGAACGACCGGGCGCACAACACTGATAGATGGGAGGCGGAGGGGGGCGTCGGTGTCCGAGAGATCCCGCGGGCCGCGAGCGGGACCGAAGCCGCGGGATGTGTGCCCGCTTCCAAATTGGTCCTATTATAGCGCTTCTGTCGGAGGAGATGCGTCGCTGCAGGCGCTCGCACGACACACGCGGCCATTACCGGCGCCCGCGCGCTCGCTGCGTGCGCTGTGTAGAACGCGGAGGACCCAGGCGCCGACCCGTGTCTCTGCGGTCGGGCGTGCGAGCCGGCTGCTCGGGTCCCGTGGACCTCTGCGGTGTCGTTACAGTCACGTCCGGCGCTGTCGGCGTCGTCCCCGCGCACCCTCTCTCGCGAGTTGCCGTGGTTCGCGACTCCTGTCCTGGCGTTTCACGCGTTCCAACTGTGAGGCTCTGTTTTTTTTTTTTTTTTTTTTTCTGGGGGAGGGGGGGGATCTCTTTGAACCCCGTCTGCACAGCCGTCTTGTTCCGGCCGTGCTTCGTTTGCGAACGAGCTCCGCCTGCGGTTGGAGTGGACACGTTCAGGTATCGGACTCCGGGTACGTGGCTCGTGCAGGCGCCGTGTAACGAGTCGTTCGTCGAGCGGCTGTAATGTGACTGGCGCCGTTGCGCGTGTGATTTGGGGAAAGAAAACAGGGGTGGTCTTACATTCCACTAATGATTCCGCGTATTTGCTTGTACAGGTCGATATGCACTGTCGAAGGGAACACTCGAATGAGCGACTCACTTTACTGGAGCTCTTTATAGACTTTTGAGTGTGTTCTATATATTCATTATCTTTTCTTTTTGTTCTTGTTGATTTTTCTAGCTATCACATTGGGATATATCTACATCCTTTCTGCGTGAAAGTTTCCCGCATTTTACATTTAATAGTGAAGCTATGCGTCGACGCACTGCGTATGCAGGAGTGTATAGAAGTGCCAGGGCCGCCAAATGCTAGCCATCTGTACTACGCGAAGCTAGATGATTTCACACTTACGAGAGGGCGAAAAAATCGCTCATCCTCTGCACTCGTGTGTTCCCCTTTAACAGCAGATCACACTGTACAGACGAAGGGAGGATGTGAAAGCGATCCTGTTTGCTCGCGTTTCGGCCATCCTGGTGTACTTTAGCTAAGAGCTTGGTCGACGCTGTTGCTTCTTGTCGTTTACTTTTCGAATGGCATTATTGATATACGTCACTGAAAACTCTAAGCAAGAACTTCGGCTTCCTTCAGCGCAGCAACTGGCAAGAGAGCAAGGACAGGAAAGGCAGGGAGGTCAACCAGACAAGCATCCTTAGCGCAGCAACGCTCTTCGAAGTGGCATACGTACGGGGTGGCCCAACAGTGCCCCCTTATCGCGCGTGGTTAGCCAGTCCGATGTCCTCATTTAGTTGCAGTGTATACGTGCAAGGCACGAGGCCCTCTAGCGAGCGAAATGAGGGCTTGGGCAAACACCAAACAAAAAAAGGTCACTGCCTTTACCACTTTGACACTTCTTTCTTTCGCTCTTTGTTTTTGTTTTTTCACAGTGAATTTTCTTTTTTAGAGATCGATTTCCAATCAACCCATTTCTGAACATGGTTTTGAACCCGTGGTATCTAGATCTCCACGACGCGCGCGCGTGCTGTAACTTTACGAGTTATGTAACAGACACCGACCACTTTACACCATCGGAGAACGAGATCGCCACCACGATGTTTCTTTCCGCGTTTTTTTTTTCCTCTTCTTTTTAATGCTCCGTGGTTATGCCCTGCACAACTACCAAGGACGCGAATTCCCTCACGTTACAGAACGCGAAGCTATAAGCGCCACATGAGCGTTTATGCGTGTGGAAACAGCACGCGTTATGTAATAGAACGTGCACTCCTTCCTCCTTTCAAAATATAGCGTCACCTTTTTTATTCATTTCTCTTCTCTCTTGTGTACATTTATCTCCATCTCATACCTTCAGTTTTTGTTTCTTTTTTCTCTTTCTTGCTTCTTTTTTTTTTTTTTTTTTTTTTTTTTTTTATTCGGCGCCACCACTATACCAGTGTATACCACACTTCTGCCGCCGCTCCGAGGCAGCGCTGTCTAGCTATAGCGGTTAAAAAGAAAAAAAAAGAAAATCCGTGGCTCGTTAAATGGGCACTCCTACGATGTAGACGAGGAGGAGCCGATATAAGCGTGGAAAGAAAAAAGAAGGAGTGGCAATAAATGGGTAGCGATTGCGAGAAAGACGGACTTAATGGCTCCTCCTTTGGTCTTCGTTTCCGCTAACGGCGTACACTTCGCTACTTCGGATCGCGTCACCAAAGCGGACGATGGGCAGAGATGAGACACGACGGTGAGGACATTTTCGCTTTGACCGATCCCGGGGCGTTCCTTATCGAATGTATATAGTGTGCGCGCTATCTGCTATATAGCTTCGCCTATACTTGCGACGCGCCACCTTGACATCCTTATGTATAGCTCGCTCTTTGACACTTGCGGCGCTGCGTCGACCATTCCATTCTGTTATCGTGTTTCCAACTCTCGCCAGGAAAAAAAGAAACGCGATATGAGAGTGTCTATTCAGGCTTTCCCCACACATTTAAGTTACTTGCCTTAATCAAGATGGCCAGAAGTCCCGCAGCACGTTTTGAAGCTAAGACATACGTTTTGAAGCATTTGTTGTATTGTGAGGAGGAGGAGGAGGAGGAGGAGGAGGAGGAGGAGGAGGAGGAGGAGGAGGAGGAGGAAAAAAGAAGGAAAAGCAAGGAGATCAACCAGACGCGCGTACGCTTTGCTACCCTACGTGAGAGAAGGGGTTTAAGGGAAGAAAAGAAAGAAATGAGAGGGAGGGAAGAGGGACACTCTCAGTGAACTCGTTCGCTTGTCCGTGACTTCACGCCTACAATCGGTCACTGAGGCCAGTCAATTTCTCGAGGAAGAACGAATGGCAACATGGAGTGAGAGTGCTATAGTGCACACTCTGACGCCAACGTGGATACGATTCTAGCCTGACGTCCGCCATATTGGTTAGGTCAGACTAGGTGTGCGCGGAGAAGCGCGCGCTCGGCAGGTTTTGCGTGTCGCCTTTTACAGCCAGTCTACTTTGACGCATCCAGGAAGACACGTCTCTGGACGTAATAATGTAGTAGCATTGATCGCTTTTGTAACGGATACATACAATATCATAGGTTCTGTCAAATTATGACACGTGGGCGTTCCGAGCCAATCAGAGAGGGCGATAGCCGCCCTCGTCAAGCCACTCGGAGCTGACGCGACGGCGAATTAAACAGTGTCGTGGAATTCGGTGCCTTCCATGCAGAATGGAACCCACGGAGGAAGGAAATAAGCTAATAGAAAAGAGGATCGTATCAGGCAGACAGCCTTTGCGAGTCAGGTCTCCGTCGAGCCGTCGTCTTCACTATTTCTCCCTATCTAAAGAAAAAAGAGGTCGGCCCACCACGTGATCCTGATCTCGGTGGACTCGGCCCAATGTGCTTGCTTCCTGGCGTAGACTTTAATCGACGCGCAGATGCATGGGGTGCTTAGCCAACTGCTCTGCGCACATTTTTCTCCCGATATGCTTGCGCAACGTCGGTCGTTTAGTGAAACGTATATACGCACTTATCGTCTTCATCGTGGTGCCCGCCGCGGTGTATAGCCGACCCAGTGGCTATGGCGCATGCACTGCTGAGATCGAGGTCGCGGGTTTGATCCCCGGCCGCGTCGGCCACATTCCGATGGCGACGAAACGCAAAAAGCAAAAATTAAAAAAAAAAAGGAACGTTCGCGTACATACGCACCGGTGCGTTGGATGCACGTTAAAGGGACACTAAAGGCAAATATTAAGTCAAGCTATAGTGATCGGTTAGTGCTCAAGAATCCCTATGGCGTCAATGTTATCGCGAACGGAGCCTTAATAACCTAGAAATTGAGGTGAATGCAGGTCATAATTAGAGACTAACTACCCCGGGACATGAAAGTACTTGCCCGATGACGAAAGCGCTCCTCAGTTAAACTCTGTCACTAGTACTCAACTACTCGTTGCAAGAAACATCACTGTGTTCTATTAGAAGACGAAATAAAATGCTACTTATCCAGTTGTAATTCATTTTAAGCAACAAGAACTAATTGAAATTTTCCTTCACATCGACGCGGGCGGTCGAAAGGTTTCGTTGTCGCTCGACTATGCGCCGCCCACGCTTTCGCGTTTCAGCAGTTTCGTTATCGCGCAGTCCTGCGCCGGTATGGTTGGCTCGCGAAGCTCGCACAAACTGCAAGTAGCGGAGAATTCAACTTCCATGTGATGTCGCGGGATGGCTGAACGATCTACGCCACTTGACCGAAAAGCAGCTGCATGCGGCGAATCCACCGCTCTGTCTTGGCTCGGTGCCGCCGTCTGTCGGGCGCCGTTTCACTCACCGACGGCATCAAAGGGCGGTGATGGCGTATGCAACGTCACCACTCCCCCGGTTGGGTGGCGGGATATTTGAATTTCGAAAAAAAAAAAGGTCTTCGGACCATGCATTCAGATGCAATTTTCTCGTAAGCTAAGTCCTTTCTTGACACAAAACAAGCGTTGCGAGGTTTCTGAAATGGTATTTAGACAGTCCACGTCGACTTATTGTTTGCCTTCAGTGAACCCAAGGCGGTGAAAATTGCTGCACAGCACCCCACTGTACGGTATGCCTCATTATCAGATCGTGGTTTCGGTATCATAAGATCCAGGCATTTTTTTTTCATTTCTTCGTTGCGACAGTGAGAGGGCAGCTGTCCCACGTG
Organism: Dermacentor variabilis; assembly: GCF_050947875.1. Lineage (NCBI taxonomy): Eukaryota > Metazoa > Arthropoda > Arachnida > Ixodida > Ixodidae > Dermacentor > Dermacentor variabilis. The sequence continues at coordinate 107,020,367 of NC_134570.1, forward strand.
GCTGTGGCACCCGTAGTCTCTCTTTCTTTCTTTCTCTCTTTCTTTTTTTTTTTTCAGAAGAGCGTGCGGTGAGCTCGAACCCCCCCCCCCCCCCTAATGCGGCGGTGGAAGTCACTAAAACTTTTTCTTTTCTGGCTTTAATGTTATCCTGTGACGCGCCCGCCTGTAGTTCTTGCCTTCTTCCATGATAGCATCCCTTTTGTCTCTTCCACTTGACGCCATCCAACTTTGACAAAAAAAATGTTATATTAAGAAAACAGCTGATATTATTGCTATATTATACAGGTTTGCGTGAGAAAACTTAAGGAAAAGGTAACGTGGCATATACTTAAAGCGCGTAAGAAAGCGTGACTCTACGTCATCTTGTGCGCTGGTGAACTTCCATCGGAGCTTCCAGGCAGGCTGGTCAGCCGCCATGTTGTTTGTATATCGAATACTGCCTGCATCGTTTATGACGTTGATGCTACCGTCGCCGAGATAGCTTAACTATCGCGACTTCGTCAGAAATAATACGAGACTTCTGACAACCACAGTCCGCTCTGCTGCCTGTCTAGCCGTCTAGGCGAGTAGAACTCATTCTGTCTTCAGTATACTCGATGAATGGAAATAGCGTATATAGGTGCTTACATAATGTGATTACGCAAACGAAAGCAGGATTTATTCGAAATCGTTTACTTAAGAACTTACATATTTCACTATACAGATATTTCATAACTTTTGTGAGGCTGTGCAGTACGACTTAAAGGCAACTTTCTGCGAGGCATAGCTGCGACATGCGCGATTAACATATTCCGTACGCACACACTGTTGTTCCGCGTTCACGATGTATCAGGAAGCGTCATTTTCTTTACCTTGTATGAGCGTTCTGCATGCATTGTGACTCTGTTTGCTTGCGCAAATTGTCTAACACGCTGTGCGTCCGCTGGAAAGGAAGACAAGAAGGTGGCCTTCACGATCCGCTTCCGCAAAGCTTCTCTTACCTTGCAGCGTTTCCACATTGGCAAACGATCGGGCGTGAGCCACTTAAGGCAGCGATCGGCGTGATAAAAAAAAGAAGCGTCAGGCCCATTTACGATGATTGTCGATGTAAGCGAATGGCCCAAACGAACGAACAAGCGTGCGAACGAACGAGCGAACGAGCGAACGAACGAACGAACGAACGAACGAACGAACGAACGAACGAACGAACGAACGAACGAACGAACGAACGAACGAACGAACGAACGAACGAACGAACGAATGAACGAACGAACGAACGAACGAACTAACGAATGATCGAACGAACTAACGAATGAACGAACGAACCAACGAACGAACCAACGAACGAACCAACGAACGAACCAACGAACGAACGAACGAACGAACGAACGAACGAACGAACGAACGAACGAACGAACGAACGAACGAACCAACGAACGAACGAACGAACCAACGAACGAACCAACGAACGAACCAACGAACGAACCAACGAACGAACCAACGAACGAACGAACGAACGAACGAACGAACGAACGAACGAACGAACGAACGAACGAACCAACCAACCAACGAACGAACGAACCAACCAACCAACGAACGAACGAACGAACGAACCAACGAACCAACGAACGAACGTTTTCCTTGCTGAGCGCTCCACTTACCGTATCTAACCCTTCAGACACCGTCAAAGATAACGCGAAATGGTACGTGCGTATCAAAGCGCCATATAGTTGCCGTTCGGCGACCACCGGCGATAACTGCCGACCACCATCAACGATCAAAACGGGCGTAAAAGGCAAAGAAATATATTCGCCGACAACCGCCGTGGTGACAGTCAATGAAGGATGATAGCTAGGTGAGGGCAGTCTTTTGATATCAACCCATGTCCACTCATAGCCTGGTAAAAAAATCGAAGCGGTCGAAGGAAAAGTCCCGCCTGTAAGCGCATTTCGTTTTTACTTCGATTTTCTGCGCCTTAGACTCGGGCGTATAGTCGTTACTCCAAAGAATTCGCTAGCCACATACGCCCATACCTTGTGCAGTCGTCGAGAACACTCTTTGGCCGTTTGTTTGTAACTTGTACAACTACGTTCAAAGTCAATGTGGCGCGCACACAGAGCTTTTGCAAGGACGATGGAGTTACTGAGAACACACTTTTGTATAGTGATGTTGTATTTTCAGTATTATGACGCAAGCGAGTGCTACATACCATCTTTGAAATGGAGAGTGACCGAGGATTCGCAGTTTCTGCGTTTCTTTCTATAGCCGTTCTTTGCAGTCATCGAGAGAGAAAAAATATTGGCGCATCGAACGGCGCACATCATGTGCTACTAAAGGGAAACAGGGCCCGCAAGTTCCAAGGCACTCAAGCTAGAAGCAGGTCAGAAAAATTTGGGAAGAAACATTATTTTGACGTGAGTCATGTGCGACGCGAAAAGCAGCCTTACAGATTCGAGTCAAGCGCTGAGTCCTTGTAAACGGTGCTGCGGCTACACAGCTGTAAATCACTGTCACTCGTGGCGGCTTCCCGAACACGTGACACGTACATCTCGAACGATGATGCGCGAACCGCCGCCGTGCTGAGCTATTTACAGCTCAAAGCATCTCTTTAGCTAGCAAAATATCATCATCATCATCATCAGCCTAGTTACGCCCACTGCAGGGCAAAGGCCTCTCCCATACTTCTCCAACTACCCGGTCATGTACTAATTGTGGCCATGTTGTCCCTGCAAACGTCTTAATTTCATCCGCCCACCTAACTTTCTGCCGCCCCCTGCTACGCTTCCCTTCCCTTGGAATCCAGTCCGTAACCCTTAATGACCATCGGTTATCTTCCCTCCTCATTACATGTCCTGCCCATGCCTATTTCTTTTTCTTGATTTCAAGTAAGATGTCGTTTACCCGCGTTTGTTGCCTCACCCAATCTGCTCTTTTCTTATCCCTTAACGTTACACCCATCATTCTTCTTTCCATAGCTCGTTGCGTCGTCCTCAATTTCAGCAGAACCCTTTTCGTAAGCCTCCAGGTTTCTGCCCCATATGTGAGTACTGGTAACACACAGCTGTTATACACTTTCCTTTTGAGGGATAGTGGCAACCTGCCGTTCATGATTTGAGAATGCCTGCCAAACGCACCCCAGCCCATTCTTATTCTTCTGGTTATTTCAGTCTCATGATCCGGATCCGTGGTCACTACCTGCCCTAAGTAGATGTATTCCCTTACCACTTCCAGTGCTTCGCTACCTATCGTAAACTGCTGTTCTCTTCCGAGACTGTTAAACAATACTTTAGTTTTCTGCAGATTAATTTTCAGACCCACCCTTCTGCTTTGCCTCTCCAGGTCAGTGAGCATGCATTGCAATTGGTTTCCTGAGTTACTAAGCAAGGCAATATCATCAGCGAATCGCAAGTTGCTAAGGTATTCTCCATCAACTTTTATCCCCAATTCTTCCCACTCCAGGTCTCTGAATACCTCCTGTAAACATGCTGTGAATAGCATTGGAGATATCGTATCTCCCTGTCTGACGCCTTTCTTTATAGGGATTTTGTTGCTTTCTTTGTGGAGGACTACGGTGGCTGTGGAGCCGCTATAGATAACTTCCAGTATTTTTAAATATGGCTCATCTACACCCTGATTCCGTAATGCCTCCATGACTGCTGAGGTTTCGACTGAATCAAACGCTTTCTCGTAATCAATGAAAGCTATATATGAAGGTTGGTTATATTGCGCACATTTCTCTATCACTTGATTGACTTGCTTAATCACTTGACTGTCAATCAAGCAAAATATAATAGCACTTTATTAGTTAACGAGGGATGGGCTGCTATATATATATATATATATATATATATATATATGTATATATATATATATATATATATATATATATATATATATATATATATATATAGAGAGAGAGAGAGAGAGAGAGAGAGAGAGAGAGAGAGAGAGAGAGGGAGGCAACGTATTAGGACGGCATCACGAGCCTTCGCACTTGCGGCAGAGGTTTCGTAATTCACCCGGAGGTCCTAGCCTTCCTTTATTATAATCCCATAATAGGCGCTCGCTCGCTACTGGTACTCGTAATAAGAGCTCAGTGGAATGAAACATGGCACGCGCTTACCAGTTCGCAATTCGCTCCGCTTCGCCGTTTCTCTGGCTCTGTGGCCGGGCGGTTGTCATGCGTCGTTTGAAGTATATTACACTGCCGCGGCAGCTCCCGTGGAGTGTGTATGATATACGAGGTTCGCACACTGGAGATGGTTTGCTGCGTGTCTGAGGCTTGGATAGCATAGGTTCGTCGCAGTGGACACGGGAACAGCTGTGCACTGGTACCGAAGCTGTCGAGACAGTAAATTGTCTCTGCGGTTTCGGAGCCCACAGGCAATACCGCACAAGGGACGAACACCACGTTGTAGGCTTAGCAAAGAACTTGCAATGAAAACAAAACAATATATCACTTTTCTTTCTTATGTTTGTTATGCCCGTGCTCCAACGTAATGCGAAAAGTAATCTTTGAAATTCTGTTTCGCAAGTTCGGCCTGGAACTGGCAATTCCCGTCATCCTTTCGTTCGCGGAGCTTCGACTCACGGGTACAGTCGTGGGGACGTTTGCGCCGCCGTCGCCGAACTTTGTTGTTGACCCCGAGCGATTGCGCAGTTAAATCTAACTATAGTTGTTTCCTTTATTATTGCTTTGTTCTTCTTTTCAGTACATTTCAATTCGGGTCAAGTAAGAAAAAAATGTCTTACATCTGTAACATTGACCGTGTCCTTTTTCGCAAGTTTCTACGGGAAATTTCATTTCTACAGCCATTACCTTTATTCATCCGAGCCTTGGGGCCAATCCCGCGTGATGTGTATAAGGTACGAGTTGAAAGAAAGGCAACAAGAACTTGTCCTTGAGGCGGTGACGTTGTCCTGCTGTCGCAATAAATGAGATCGTAGGTGGAGGAATGGTTGAAGTCCGCGGATTGTTTTATTGTTGTTGCTCTGGGACAACTGAAAAGCACGTAGCGTGGGCCAACATTTATTTTGTATGAGAATTTTCCCAGAATGTCCAATCAAGGGAGGGAGAGGAAGCGAAGAAGAAGTAACGTACACCAGAAATGAATCTTTCTGCTTCATGACATGGTAATATTCAAAATTTAAGAGCAGGAATTCGAGAATTTGGGTTTTAAATGCGTGATGGTCCCATTAACGTATTCCATCCTTGCTCTCCTTTATTTCTTTTATTACTTTCATTTCGTATCTTGTTTCAATAAGGTGGGCTACTGCAGTACACATTTCTATGTTTCACTTCTAATCGGGTTAGTTTGTAGTTTGTATTTTCTTATTTTCATTGATCATACCCTCATCGTACTATACCACTCAACTCCTGGCTTATCGCCCACTGTGCATTTCCTCCATTTCCGTAGCGCATTATCATAGTTATCATTCTCAACAATAACGCCAACAGCAGCAACATAATCATCACCATCATCCCTCGCTTTCTCTACTCTGTTCTACAATGTTTTACATAGCCCCGTCACGGGACAATGTGGAGGGGGGGGGGAGCAAATGATAAAGGAAAGGTAGGGAGGTTAACCAGGACTGAGCCCGGTTGGCTACCCTGCACTGGGGAAAGGGAAAAGGGGACAATGTGGAAAACTGGCAGGCACGTATGTACCAGATGGTAGTGGTGGTGGTAATGTTGATGAAGATGATTATGATTACCATGATGATGATGCTACAGGCGGTGTCAGCCTTACAGTACTTGACCGGGAATCGCTCCGCCTGCGTGTCTCCTTCCGTGTCATGCAAGCGCTTCCGAGTGTCCTGGAAGGAAGAGGCTTCCGAAGACCTAGCCAACATGAGTAGAAGAGGGTTTCCTCGCGAACCTGTAGAACAGATAGTTTTTTCCGGAAGGGTCGCGGATAGTGAGCAAGCAGGCGTCACGCATTCTACGTACATCGCCGCGAAAAACTGAACTGGTCGACTCGCTTGTCGACTATAAGCAAGTCGCAGTTTCCTGAGCGTTGCAACGACGGTAACGCCCGTGGAGCATGCTTGGTCATATGAATGGGATTGGTTGAGATTTTTGGTAGAAATTTGATAGCCTCCCCTCCCTCCCTCTTTCCCCTTACCTTAATTTGATCCGTGACCGTGGAGGAAGCAAAGATTTCTTATGTTAAAGTAGCCATTTTTCTCCTGTCTCACATTTGTCACCGCGTTGCACAAACAGACGTAAATATATATGTTTCTAAATGCCGAAGTTATCGGAGCACAGGATCCGAGAAAATAAATCGCGCTGTTAGCGTATTGTTTTGAGAAGGAAAAATCTTGTGTAATGTACACGTCCTCCGTACAATGCACATCGTGCCACCTATGTGAATTCATGCTTCAGCGGCCAAACGTTTCTTTCTTTTTTTTCTCTCTCGAATTCCGTGCTTCAAAAACTTTTGCAGTCGGCTGTATGCATTCGCGGACAAATTAAGGCACGGAAAGGACATATCTAAAATCACCAGAACAAGAAAAAAGAAGAGTAAGATTTCCGCTGATCGAATTTCACATGATGGCGCAGTCCATCTACCCATACCAGGAATTAACGTCCTGTGGCATCGTGGAAATTCCACGCGCACCACATGCGCGTGCTCTAGCTGTCTCTTTGCTCTAGCGCGTTCTTCCGATTTTCGCGTTCCGACGCGCAGCTTTGGTAACAATTTACGCGGGTCGCACTGAGCTAAAGCACTGACATTTTTCTCTCCCCGCTCCCTTCCACGTCGTTTCAAGCAGACCATCCTGAACTCGATGCACAAGTACCAGCCGCGGTTCCACCTGGTGCGGGCCAACGACATCCTCAAGCTGCCTTACAGCACCTTCAGGACGTACGTGTTCAAGGAGACGGAGTTCATCGCCGTCACTGCTTACCAGAACGAGAAGGTACGTGCCCTATTCTTCCTGGGCCACTGGCCTTCGAAAGTGCCTCGAGCGGCCAGTCGCGCGGCAATAATGCCCGGATATACGCGGGCTTCTTTCATGCTCGGAAAAGCACTTTTATGTAGCACGTATTGAGCAACAGCAAGCTGTATCGGGGGTCTTACAGGGAAGCTGTATGTAGCTACCCTCCGGCGGTTGTTGATGTCCTTCCGTCAATACGCGTCGCGTCGACACGAAAAAATTTTTCGTCCCCAGTCTGTCGCGAATGGTCTGTAGCTCTCAATCTAATCTAAGTATCTTGGAAAAAATTGTACTGAAATTGGCCACTAAGACGACTCTGTCATTACGCCGAGTTTCATTTACTCGTTCACAGTGAAGTTGTGAATATCGTGGAATTCCCGTCTGCCATGCGACGGTATTTGCACACGTCATTACTTCATAAAGGAATAAGAATATATCACTCCACAGCCAAAAAATGATATTCGATGTCTGTGTCCTTCAATAATAATAATAATAATAATAATAATAATAATAATAATAATAATAATAATAATAATAATAATAACACCTATATATACACAGATGCTTCGATTGAGGTAAAATACACCACACCTTCGCTGCTCGTTCTTCACAGAGTGGAAGGGCTGATGAATTTTTTCATGTTGCTCTACAATTTTTACATTGACACGTTTCATCATAATTATATTATCTGAGAATTTATTAATTAACACTAACTCTGTAGTTAGGCGAAATGCAAAAGAAATAATCTTATATCTCCAATCAACGGCAAACAACATTACCTTGGTTCTCTCCAGCTACGTTGCATTTGCGTATTTTTGAATCTTGGTGCATGATAGTTGGGACATCTTGAATATTATCTCTGTCGTGTTCCACAGGATCCCCAGTGCGTTAAGTGTACAGCGATTAGTCAAAATATACGTGCACTTTCTGTAGACTACGTACACTCACAACATTTACCTCAGGAGCGGATTTTGCCGAGGTTTCCCGAAGACCTCCATTGCACGGTTGTAACGGAAATTGCGCCATCGTCTGACTTGGCGGCGCCTGGCCTGCATGCCTAGGCTCAGAACAACTGAAAGTTGAGCAAGTTGATAGGCATTCATGTCTCCGAAAGGGAGGCGCGCAAACACGGACACAAGGAACGAAAACACCGTTCTTCTTAGTGAAAGACGTTTGGGCTGACCATTTTTGTGCTATCCGACCGGGCAACTGTTTTCTAACCCGTTTATGCCCTTCACAATAAGTAGGTGGCGTTGTAGGCTTTTGCTGCGCTTAATATCATCTCGTCAGCAGCGTTCGGGCGTTATCTCGGCGGTGTTCTTGAGTTTGGTATCCGGGGACGAAAGCGTAGCCCATATGGTCCCACACAGGCACCTTGCGATGTCACTACGAAGGAGCATTGGTGCCATCTGTCTCCACTACGGCAAAATAAGGTAAACACGCCACACGTTGACAGATGGCGCCACCGTACCGTTTCAGAGAAATCGCCATCTTTTCAGCCCTGTCTCCGCAGACGAAGTTTCGCATTGCTTAGGCAGCATGTGCTAGCATATATGTTTCCCTCGCTCGTGAATCTCGCTGCTTTGATGAATATTTCATCACCCTATAACGCATCCTACATGCGTGACCTCGCGTCTAAACTACACCTCACTCCGGCAAGAGCGATGGCTTCTGCGACCGAACATCGGATCGCCTCAGCTCGCAGCTGCTACGGTAATCTTCTTTGGTTCATAGGGATGACCGACACCCCAACCTGTGACCACTGCGGCCATGAAGAATCAATTGGCCATATTTTGTGCGCCTGCCCGCAGTACAGTCCACAGAGGGCATGCCTTAGCCACGAACTTGACCAACTGGACGACCAACCGCTATCCGAAAAAAGAATTCCGCAACATCGAAATGACCTACCGTCACAGAAGGCCGTGCAAGCGCTTTTGCGCTTCTTGCGATCTACCGGCCTGTGTGAACGACTTTAACTGGAACGCCTTTTGTGCGTGTGTCTCCATGTGTGCGCGTGCGTTTTTTTTTTTCGTTTTCCTCTCTGTCATCTTTCTAACCCCTATCCCCCATCCCCAGTGTAGGGTAGCAAACCGGAGACTCATATCTGGTTAACCCCCCTGCCTTTCCTCTTCATTCTCTCTCTCTCTCTTCTTTGGTTCAGAAATCAAACAGTTCTAGAACCTTTCTCTCTCTCTCTCTCTCTCTCTCTCTCTCTCTCTCTCTCTCTCTCTCTGTGTGTGTGTGTGTGTGTGTGTGTGTGTGTGTGTGTGTGTGTGTGTGTGTGTGTGTGTGTGTGTGTTTGTGTGTGTGTGTGTGATGGTGACATAAAGCGCGCGGAGACACAGGCATGCGCATTTCCAGCATGTTACTCTCTCATTTCGTGATGTCCTATCTGCCGGATGAGCGACAGGTGCCAGTTGTGTGATATCAGTGGTGTCGAGAACGCCTCGGAAGGTCACCGGATATGCGGTGTGCGCATGTGAACGTCATTCGCGCTGCGCGAGGACCGGTAAAATCTGGCTTGCATGGTCATAGCCGTGCGGCGAAGCTCGCTGGGTTTGTTCACTTAGCACCATTGGACAACTGTCGGAGCGCTTCCTTAGCTTATACGGCTTTTCAGGCTAGGCTGGCTTGATAGGAGAATGCGTGTACCTTACGGCAGGTCATTGCGTCGCTTAAAACTAAGCGAAGGTTGTATGCAGACAAGCGCATCTGTCCGGCTGCTTGAACGGACTTGAGTAGATGCCAGGTCCAGATGTAATACCTCAGATTATTGCATGTTATGGAAAGCCTCGATGCAAAACGGCACTCATGTCCCTCTTTCATTTACGTTCCAGTAGACACACGGTCCGGTGGTTATTTGTGTGATTATTTATGCATTCTTGTTCCAATGGATGGCAAGCTTTAAAGCTGAACACATTGTTCTCTTTCCTGCTACCGGCGTAGGGTAGCAAACCAGGAGCGACCTGGTTGCTATCCTTGGCTTTCCAAATATGCAGTGTGTTGAAAAGGTGGGCTATAGCTGGTATTTTATTCTCGTAAAAAACTTATAGAGCGCAGTAAAGACAAAAGAAAGACTCTCGTCTGCCCCGCGGCCTAAGCTTTTCCATACATCTCACTCTCTGTCTCACTCACATTGTCGTGCAGCAAGTTCTAAATCAAAGTTATATGTAACAGGTATTGCCACTGTCTTTTTTTTTCGTTTCTTATTTTCTTCTGTTGTTGAATGATAGAAAGCGTTGCTTTAACTGGGGCGAACGTCTTCATTTGTAAATGCACTAAAGTGCAAACAGTGACTATCTTTAATCCGCAAGGTTCCAACGTACAAAGAGTAAATGTTCCGTTTCATGCGCTTAGCTATTATACGTATACATGCAGCCCTCTGCAGAGCGCAGTCCGTGAGGCCGGCGTCATTATAGAAGCACGCTATCGCAGGTTATGAAAGCCGCGTGCAGAGCGCCTCAGGTCACTGAATATAGCCACAAAACAGAGTGTCTATTTAGCGCTACGGACGTGTACTTGCAGCGACGGTTAGAGGAAATGCCGCCGAGCATCAGCGAAATTTATAGTAATAGAAAAGGCTGCATATCAAGCGACGCTTAAATCACGTCCTGCCGTCTGCATGCACGACGGGTGCAGTCTCTGTAGGCCACAGCAGGATCATTGCAGTTCGCGTGATGTGGGCACGCGAAGTAATGCGCAGGAAACCCGCGGGACAACCTATAGAAACGAAATGGCATGAATAAGCGTTGCCGAAATGAAATGACTGGCTGCTGCGGAAATGTCGCTTAAAGTATATAACGCGTGGCGCGAAGAGCCGAGCGGTTTGGCAGCACGAGGCTTTATCATTATACTGCTGAAGTGGTGGCCGCTGCGGTTGAAACGAAACTTACTCCATCCTCCTGACACTCGTCATTAGTATAGACGGGGAAAATGAAACTGTGTGTCAGTTAGTTCAAGCGTTTTTTTTTTCTTTCCTTCTTTCTTTCTTTAACTTCTTTCTATTGTTTTCCATATTATTTTTTTGTTTTATCCTGCTCTCAGTGAAGACTCTCAAAAGCATGTGTGTGCGTGTTTGTGCGTGTGTGTGTTACGAGCAAGTAACGGATCTCGACCTCGACGTAATAGATGGTATACAGCGGCTGCCCTGGAAAAGAGGTGGTTCCGGGTGCGAGTTCGCGACCAGGACGAATTTTGCTTCAACAGCGAGGCTTTTTCCTTCGAGGAACCCGTATGTGTTTTCATTGTAGCAATTGCTGCGATTAGTAGGACGTCTCATTTTCCATTTATTAAAGATCTCGACCTCATTTTCTACATTCCTTGCATTCGCGATTTGGCGTCCGTTTAACACATTGCAGTGTTGTGTAGCTCTTTGCGATCTCCACTATAGCCCGACCTCTTCATACCTCTCAAACACATTGCGCGGCTTCGTTCTGGCGCATACCGTCAAACTTAGCGCGCGCAAACACGGTGAGCACTCTATTTCACCTCTCCTGCAGGCGGCGTTAAAATTTGCCCGTTAACGGCGCGGCTCTAAACAATATCATCGGTCGTTCGGTTTCCATCCGCGCCGAGAACACGCGTTTGCGTAAAGTCGCCAAGTAGGATAACAAGAGTGTCCCATGCGTGTTCGATTGAAGTATGTGCAGCAGACGGCTTTGCACTTTGCAGCAGACGGCTTTGCACTTTGCAGCAGACGGCTTTGCACATCTTCTGCCCAGAGGCAGAAGACGTGCCACATCTGCATGGCAACACGCAATATGCCTAAGCGCGCGCCGTAATATTGCGTGCGTAACGCGGCCGACACGGACGTATAGGGGCCCCGTCGTTGGCAACCATTTGACGACTTCGCCGCCGATGAACTCGGCTCTACATGGGCTTCGTCGTTATACGAGCGACGTCACCTCAGGACCCCGCGGCGCGGCGGGTTTCGGAGATGCCGCTTTATGAGACGATGACGAACGACCTGCCCTCGCGTGTACGCATGAATAATTCGCTCTGCACCATGTCGGCGGGTCACCCGCTACCTGCGTGAGCTGGCCGGCCTGACGGCCGTATACGAATGGCCAGAGAGGAGCCGTTTGTTTTCTTGTTTTTATATTTCTGCGCCGGTAATATTGTTTTATTATCTTTTCTTTCCGTTAATTTGCTTACTGCCTCATGCGGCTGCCATGTTAGCCGTAAAGCAACCACGCGTGTTCGCGTACGTATAAAAAATGATAGGCCCGGAGGGTTCCGCCTGCGGGCTTTCCTCGCAATAGTCTACTTGTAGAGCCTATATACGAAATGTTCGGTTATGTATAAAGGCTTCTTCGTTCATTATGTAGCTAGTTCAAGTAGAGTCACAATGAATGCGATTGTAGTCTACTTAGACAGCCTATACGACATGTTCGGTTATATAGATGCTTCTTCGTTCATTATGTAGCTGTAGTTCAAGTACAGCCACAATGAACGAGACTGAGCTGTTCCTGACATTCGCGATATTCGCAGCGCCAAACGGGCCGCATTCAGTACAGCCGAAGTGCTGGAATCGGCGACTTAATATAACCGTCATTCGAGGAGTAGCATCGAGACTTTTAACATAACTGCACGCAACGGGAAAGTGTTCAGTGCACTTCGGGTACCATCTTCACGTCTGCCACATGCGTAGTAAGAGAGCCTGCGGCGAGAAGAAATGAAAGAGAGGACAGAGGGAAAAAAAATTTACAGAAAACACGGTGCACTTTGGATACGCATCAACAAGCTCTTCATGCGTTCACTGAACGCATGGATGGTTGCGGAACAGTTCGAACCTTCGCTTAAACAGCTGTCCTCCCTTCGCGTCGTGCATACTTTATGTTAGCCTGTTATCAAACCTCTACAGGCGTCAGAGTCGTAAACACGAAGTTTATTCTGACCCTTTCACGTCCCTGCTTTCAACACGCCGAGGGCGTCTGCTCTCCGCATCCTTTTGCGAAGATAGTGGGAGAGTGGGGAGGTTGGGGGGGAGGGTACTGATGACAACCGCCCTGAGTGCACGTTAGACGGCCGTTTACTTGCTACGGGCGTTTGCCTTCGTTGCGTTATTCGCTCACTCGTGGTGCTTCAGACGCTGGCATAGCCGTTCGAAAGCCGCATGCACGCGCCATGCTCTCTCGTCAGAGGCACTAAGCTTTATGTTCCGGGTAATTGTGCTGCGTCTACGGGGGTCTGCACCGACGTCTTTGTATACAGCCGCCATAACTTTGCCGATAGAGCGCAGTGGAACCGGCACGTCATACCTAGATCGTCGTATCATCCAGCACCCGTGTGGAAGGTGCGAATTGGACAACAACATGACGCAGACGACGTCAACCTAGTTATACCACTGCGTTGTCGTTATATCGCAATTAGGCAATAGAAAACAGTTGCCACTGTGTCGCAATAGCTACGGATTTATTATTTATGCTCTCTGAGCCGGCACAGAGCTCGCTGAATCGAATCCCAGCCGCAACAGTCGAATTCCGAACGTGATATACGGCAAGAGTGATCTTAAACTTGCAATTATAGACAAACACCATTAATTTGACCTGCGTGACAAAAATTATTGCTCCGAGCCTGCCACGGGGTCCCTCATACGGACAAGCGCGCAGATGCTGGACGTTAAACTGTAGGGCCAGTATTCACAAAAGAGGCCTTACGATAAACCTGATCGTAAGAACAGAGGTCAGGCAGTGGTGAAGCTCGAGCACTTACAAACGGGAAACTCCATGGTGGTGGTGAGTCTTAGCAACAGGCGAGTTTAGCCTTGCGATCAAGGTCGGTAACTGCCCCGCTCGAGCGTCTCTCACTATATCACTGTGGTGTTTGTCCAGCAGACAACTGTCTCTTAAGAATGCGATAAGGAGACGTGAAGTTTCTTTGCAAGCTATAACTGGTCCTACGGGGAACGCAAGGTGTCGTAGGCGAGCATGCGGATGGCCCTTTTGTTGAAGATTTTCCAGAGGAGCGTCCCTTTCAGCTTGTAATTTTGGGGGCACGACCACAGAGAGTGTTCAATGTCTCCTGTCTCGTCGAATGTCGTACAGTTCGGCGAATTTGTAAATTCGGCCCTTGGGGCCGAATTAACAAGTGTTCTGGTTCGTAAGTGGTCATTGGCGCAGGCTGGTCGCCTTCGCTGATATGTCCAGCATCTAGATTGGCCGAAATTAGCTCTTGCGAACAATGCTGGCGCTAGATTCTTTTGCGAATATGAGTCCGGTATTTTTGTATAGCGAGGATAATTATCGGGGCTAACTATTTGCAGTCAAATTCCCTCGTATTCTGAAGCCCCGCTCCAAGAAAAAAAAAAACAAGGAAAGGTCGACTTTGTATTATAGGCCGTCTCTGTGCCACATGTTGTCCATTCATTTCAATTTCACAACTGTTCACAAAAGATCGAGAAAGGTTTCGAGCACCCTGATCGGTCGGCCGCAGTGCTTTTTGTCCGAACGACATCCACGCTCCATCTACGGCATGTATGCAGAAGACGGCGCGGCCACCGCCTCAAGCACGGCCCCCTCGCAGGATCGCGTGAGAGCACTGACTTGTGCTTCACACCTGCCACGAAGCTCCACGGGAGATCACGGCAGGAGAGCGTCTACCGTCTCTGCGTCCCCGATGCAAATAAAGACTCAAAAGAAAAAGGCGATGAAGAGGTCCCGGGGCGTGTCTCTGAGGGAGAGGAGGATGCCGATGTAGGCAGCGGGAACAACTCCATTCCCAGCGAGGAAGCCGCGCGTGCATCTGCGTATGCGGGATGAAGAAGACGCTGACGTGCCGGGGTCCGTCAGCGCAGGGCCGCTTCCGCTGGGCGCGCGTTCATTACCGGCGCAGGGCCAACGGCAAACACGGCCGGCGATTAGGGCGGTTGTTTGCCCTCCAAAAGCTCCTTCTTCTTCCGCTGCTGCTGCTCGAGACACAACAAGCTGCCCCGTAAGCGCACGGCATCTGCTCAGCGTCAACGTCGTGACTGCAACCTCGGAAAAAAAAAGAAGGCGCATATACATGAGCGCTGCTCGGCTGTGGATTCTCCCGGAGGTGGCGTGCAGGGACGTCTTATAAGCGAACACGGACGTCTTATAAGGTCATTGCTGCGCCGGGGCTCTTGATTGCGGGTTATGCCATAAGCACCCGACTACTCTTAAGATTAACTTTTCTTTTTCTCTCGTACGTGTACTCGGCCTGTGCGAAGTTTATGCGAAGCCTGCAGGTACTTCGCTCTATATCTATAACAAGCGATGCATCTGAAAGCAACATTTCGAATGGGAAATTTGTCTCTGTCAGGGCCACTATGGACTGCTGTCGATCTCTTCGGCTCCATCTTCCTGCAAACCTGTGTGTTGTTTGAATTTATAGTTTGCCATATATATATGGCGTATAACCGAAATTTACGTGAAAAAGGGCGCAAGTGTCTGAAAGACGAAATCATTTAAGCTTATGCAACTTTGAGCGTGGACAGACGATGCGTGTAGAAATACTGATTCTGTGGGCCTGCCAACATTTCGCAAAGCTGTACCTTGCCCATCTTAGGACATGTCCGTTCAGCTATCAACAAAAACAGCGCACAATTCAGAGTAAATGTACCATCTCTTTACTCTGACGTTTCATTGCTTTTGAGTCCTGCATTGTGCGCATACGCAGATGAAATCTAGTTGATTGCCAGTGAGGTGTCCGTGCCGTCTGAATACGCCCGGTGAGCTAGCACGATAAACTCGCGGGCACTTTTTAAGCAAACGAAAGAATAGAAATGCATCGTTCACGTTCATTCAACGAGCGGTTAGATTGACGCGTGGCATACCGTGACACCCAATTTGTATCACAGACGCTGCTCAGCACCTCACGCCGCGTGTGTCAGCTGTCGTGCGAGAAGTTGATCGATCACTTCGAGAATTTCTCGTCTGCTATTTAGAGTGCGTGTTCCCGATGATGGATCTGGTTGTCACATCTATATAGAGCTAGCGGCGTATAATGTTGCGAAAGTGTTCTGGGACTACTTTACAGCCGCAGTTGAGTCTGTTCACCGCTATAGTTAGACTTAAGTAATGTCCTTGGAGGTACCTTTACTCCCTGTGTCTGCTCTGGTTGGAAAACCCAAGGGAGTTCCTTCTGATGTTTCCGTTATACGTATATATCCTCAAGGATAAAAATGTTGGGATGCGCCCACTGCATGCGGTCGACCGAGCCTACCCTTACAAGAGTAGTTGTATAGAAGTGTTGTAGCGTTTCCACTGACATTCTTCTTTTTCTTTCTTTTTCCATTCTGTAGACTCTGCTGAAGTACACTTAATAATAATAATAATAATAATAATAATAATAATAATAATAATAATAATAATAATAATAATAATAATACTTTATTGATGACTTGAGAATCATACAACGGAAGAATCGGGCCTGCCAAAGCCGCAGTGGGCTTGAACGGCAGTGCCTGGCAGACAGCGACAGAGCCATCAGTAACACGTTATATTAGTTTGTAGACAATAGTGCGAAGAAAAAAAAAACACACACACACACACACGACAGGCTTCCGATCACGCATTAATGTGTCTAAGAGCCTTTCTGAGACCATATTTCGTCTTCACATCTTGGATGCTTTGGGGAAGTAAATTAAACATTGCTGGGACATAATAGTTACGGAGTATTCGACCATATCTCGTCTTACAGCGGGGTGTAACATACGGATTCTTTGGTCTCAGGCAACGAACAGGCACACAAGGAATTTTATACCGGTTTATCCGAATAATGCTTTAAGGCAACTGTTTCTAGCAGCAAAGAATTGAAATCAGGTAAAGCCAAAGTTTTGAACACAGCAGATTTGGGGGGAGGGGATAGGGGGGACATCATAAGCAACATGCTTCAGAATGCCACGAAGGACGGAGTTGACCCGGTTTACCAAATGTTGAGCGCCATGACCATATGTAGATATCCCGTACCGGATTACACTGTAGCATAAGGCATGTACTACAAGCTTTCGGACAGACAATGGCATGTACAATTCAATATTATACAAAACACAAGACATTGCGCGAAGTTTTTGACAAATATATGCGAAATGAAAGTTCCAGGATAAATCACTGTCAAAAAAAAAAAAAACACCAAGGTATTTAATTGAACAAGCGTATTGCACAGGGTCACACGAACAGGGATTGCAATGTGATGTGTGCAAATATAATGGGGACGATAGGGTAACTTGCTTGACAGGTTTGTGTAACCAGATTAGTTGAGTTTTGGACGCATTGATGTGAACTACATAATTCCGAAACCAGTCCATCACTTTTGTTGTTGCCATTTGTAAAGAAGAGATGGCATCAGTGTAACTTCAAGTGTGTGAAACAGGGACAGTGTCATCCGCATACTGATATAATTTGACGTTCACAACATTAGATAAATCGTTAAAATATTAATTAAATAATAACGGACTTAAAATTGAACCTTGGGGGACGCCAGCTTTAATTTCGGTCAGGTTGCTACGAAATTTTCCAATAGACACAAGTTGGTGCCTGTGAGATAAAAAAGTTTTTCAGAAGCCGCAAAAACGCACCCCGAAAGCCTAGCAAAGAAAGTTTGGTTAGCAGTATACTATGGCAGACGCTGTCAAACGCTTTGCGGACGTCGAGAGACAGTGCACAAGCAATCTGATTGTGTTCAAACGCAGAGTTTAGTGTATCGGAAAAATCTTCAAGCAGCAACTGCGTACACCGTAAAATAATTTACACCCGTAAAAGTGAAAATGGGTGTAAATGTGTCTATAACTCACACCCTTAGGGTGCCCGTTACATAATAAACATCCTAAGGGTGTGAGTTATAGACACATTTACACCCTTTTCCATTTACACCCTTTTCCACCTTTAAAGGTGTAAATTATTTTACAGTGTACCCCGATTCGGCACAAAGCCATACTGGCTAGGCGATAACATACCATGATTGTTTAAAAACTGCTCATTGTCTTGGCAATGATGATGCTTTTCAATATCTGCCCAATGCATGAAAGGATTGAAATAGGCCGGTAGTTTTCGATATTGTTGCGTTCGCCACTTATAAAGAGAGGAATGACCAGCGCATTTTTCAGATTATCGGGAATGATACCAGTGGTAATATAATAGTGTTTAAAATGAGTAGTAGCACATCTTTTATTGCTTCGAAAGTTCTACGCAGCTCTAATATTGAAATACCATCAATTCCTGCAGACTTATTTGGTTTTAGACTGAAAAGGATTGATTTCAGATCATGTTCCGAAAACATGGGGAGAAAGGCGGATTCTGAAATACTAGTTTGCAATGTGCAAATATCTGGATGAGGTCTCGTTACACCAGACACTTTTGAAAAGAATGAGTTAAAATCATTAGTGGTAGTAGTACCATTCGAAGAAAAACGGGACATCAGATCAACATGGCGATTAGCGTTTACATCACCACCTCTAAGATTGTTAATTAGGGACCATGTTTTCCTGCTGTCACAACGAGCGTCCGTGAATTTTGCTCGTATGTTATTACGTTTTGCTAGGCGTATCATAGCATTGACCTTATTTCGATGCTCTTTGAACCGAAGCCGCAAAACAGTACAATTAGGACTTCTCTTTGTTTGAACCCATAAAAAGTCTTTTGCTTTTAGTGCCCTCGAGTATTTCTGTCGACATCCATTTTTGGTCCAAGTTACGTTGTTTAATTTTACAGACCCGTGTAGCTGCAAGCCGGAAATCGGTGAACAGTGTTACAAAGTTGTCATAGGCGTCGCCTGGAGGAACTGTCATCAAAAAGTTATGGCAGTCGTGATTCATTACAAATTTGTCGAAAGCCAAGGGGTCAACAATTGAGATTTGTTTGACTTCGTTTGGAGCGACCAGGTGAGTAGTGTCATCTGTTAGAGAGCAGCAGACCATGTAATGATCAGCAAGTTTCGCTGTAATAACGGCAGATTTGACACTCAAGTTACGTGCACGTATATTTGTATGATCTATGCAAAATGTGACAAGATGACCAGCAAGGAATTCTTCGCGCGTAGGTTCACAGATCGTGTTTTGTAAGCCCCATTTGGAAATGACGTCCAAATAATTACTAACTGTCGTCGCTGAAGGGCGTAGCGTATCTATGTCGACATCCGCAATTAGGCAAACATGGTCCATTGATGACATCGAGGCCAGGGCGACATCCAGTTCATCCAGGAATATACGACCGTTGCAACACGGTGGGCGATAAACCGCAAGCAGAATTAGTGACACGGAAGGTGCGCAAAGACGCACTGCCACAATTTCAGCTTGGGAAAACGAGAAAGTCAGCTCAGCTGTCGCCCATGTGTCTCGGATGAAAACTGCCACGCCTCCTCCCTTCTTAATTGGCCTAGTGTATGAAAAAACTTGGTATCCAATTATCTGATGCCGATTGATGCAGGCGGACGGAATGTTAATCTCGGTAAGCACGATCGCATCGAAATAGGAGTTCAAAGGGGTAATTAAGGCCTGAAAATGGTCCCAATGTTTTCTAACACTGCGAATGTTGACGTGAACAGCACGGAAGGCGCAACCATTAGAATTTGGAAAGAAACTACAAACGTCGTTCAGATTAGTACATGTTTTGAAGGCATCTTTGTTCATGCTCATGCAATACTCTCGAGATCAGATGCCTTATTGATATACAGAATATGTGCATGAAGTATCAGAAGTATGCGCTTTAGAATAATTCGTTCGGTTACCACCGATTGTCACCGAACAAATGCTTCTGTGATGACGAACGAACAAGGCACACTTCAGCACCTCCAGAGCAGTCATCTGCATCTTCATCCCTCTTAGCCAGTATCTTGCCGTTTTTGGTCCAAACGAATTTATATTTTGTTTCTTTGCCTTTCTGCCTTGCCAGCCGATACAGCTACCGTTGGGAACGCGAAAGATTGTCGTTGAAGTAAAGCCGCGGAAAGGAACTATCATGAGCAAGTTCACATAGGATTCCTCGTGCAGCGAGCCATTGCTGTTTGGCCGAGACAGTGTGCATCTGCACAAGGATTACAGGAATGGTATTGCTGCGTGCGGGAAGCCGGTGAACGGCAGGAACATCGGTCGGTTTGAATTCGGAAATGTTTAGCTTCGCCGCCAGTCCTGACAAGAAGGAAGGCAAATCCTCGTGTGAGTTATATTGCACGCCATGAGTCTCAAAATTGCAGCGACGGCTATATTGCTCTAATTTGCTAAATTCAGAGCCAACCTTCTCAAGCAGCTCAGCCTGAGCAACAATCTTAGAGGGGAGTGTCTATACTTGCGTGCCAAGCTCGCCGACTGCTATCTGGTTCGCAATCACAGTGGACGACACCGATTCATATTTAACGACAAGGAAATCGAGCGACCCCCTGTATCTGCAGAACAGTTCGTGCAGTTTTTTTCTCCGATAGCTTTGAAGGTCGGTAGTTCTTCCACTCGACTAGCCAACATTTCGACTGTAGTCGTCAGCCGGTCCAGTTTGCATGCCGGGCATACCCAAGATCCCCGTTTTGCTGCCGACATTTTCGGAAAGGTGGATTCAGCAACCGTCGAACAGTTTTTACCCAGGTGAAAAGCTTCGTTGGAAACAGAGCACGTCAGAAACTTATCGTCTCGCGGCAATGGCTCAGCACAAGTGGTACAATCAGGCATTGTGGTGCAGTCGGCGGCAGAGAGCAAAATACAAAAAGGAAATGCAGGCAGGTGGTCGTTTGAACTCTCCTGTCGACAGAAAAATAACGGATCAATACATGGTACAGCCTTACCGCCGACTGCGACGGGAGTCAGCGAGAGCAGTGCTTTCGTAGTCGGTAGTCAGACTTGATTGGGCTGCCGAGATCAGGTGGCAAAGGCGATGGGAGCGACGGTGGACGACAGGGAACGAAGCCGACGTTGGTCCTTCGGTATCTTGATGCGAAAATCGGTGGATCCAGGCAGCCAACACGCGTCGATGCGTGTTCCCTGATAACCTGATTGGTAGCTTCGAGTGCGTGCGCTAACCGGACAGCCTGTCGACAGCAAAATAACGGATCAATACATGGTACAGCCTTGCCATCGACTGCATTAAGGCTGTACTTGAATGTCGTGTCGTAGTACAGCCTTGCCGCCGACTTGAATGTCGTGTCTGATTCTTACGACGGCGTAGCATTCCGGAGCTCTCGGAATCGTGTCGTGGGATCGGATACGACGCTGTTAGGATCGGCTTGCAGCTATTTCAGCCCGCTGCACGTGTTCCGATCAACGGAGACGGTGGCGCACTTCAGAGAACTGCGGATAACCGGCAGCCACGTGGTGAGGGGTCAGCTCAGGGGAGTTCTCGAGGGGAGGTAATTGGCAGAACCTCCCCATGCGCTTTTCGAGACACCAGACAATGTGCTACCAGAGCGCGCCACCCGGGACGGCTCCGAGTTCGACGAAACAGGCTTTGTGCGCAACACGACAACGCCGCCCTGTTCTGCTATGAGTGGGGGAGTTGCCGCTGGAACGCCGACGAAGGCTCCTTCCCATGCGCCGACCAAGACGCAAGACAATGTGCTACCCGAGCGTGCTACCCAGGGCGGCTCAGAGTTCTACGAAGCCCCTCTGACGTCGGCTCCGGACTATTACACCTGTGTGTGTGTGCGGCACGTGTATGTGAGCCCTCCTCCTCCAAAAGGGCGGGTCATCTTCAATGACGTCGAACTATGACGTCGAGCGGAGTGCTTATAAGCAGCGATTGTTGGCTGCTAGTGTGTGCTCGTCGTCGTGCTCGTTGTCGTGCTCGAAATGTACTCGTCAGCTGTGTGCTCGTAAGCTGTTTGCTGTATGCTCGTCTTGCGCGCTCCATTTGGGAGTCACACTAGACTGTCGATGTATCTCATGTTCAGCTGTAAATAACATGTAAATAAATCCTGCTATCCTAAGTCCCAACGAAGAGTCAAGCTCCTTCCTACAGCCACGACTGCCAAATCTTACATCTGAATGGCAGCGGTGAGATCGGCCTACAGCTCGTAGATCGTCCGAGAACTCTAGCAAATGGTGGCGGCGGCGAGATCGTCCGACGAATCCTATAACGCGCGATGGGGTCGCCACAGCACTGATACACCGATTTCTGATGCGAATCAGAACGATGTCGTTGTGCCGCTGTTTACATCGGTGAACATAAAGCAAACGTTTCCGATAGGAGAACGCGTGGAACCGGATGTGAATTATGACATCCTGTGCATCGTTTTGAGGCACGATACAGGATCCGGAAATCTCTACTAACACACACACACACACACACACACACACAGCGATATCTCCTTTGTACGCTCCACTTTTTCTTTAGTACCGCAAAGAGCTGCACAAAGATCGGCCCTTGCACGACTGTCGGCACCGCGCCCAGGCAGGAAGCTCAAGAGGGACTTCGCGGCCAAGGCATCAGCGCTTCTATGCGGGAGCAACGCAGCACATATATAAGCGACACGCGTCGGGGGGGGGGGGGGGGGGGGAGAAACAAAGATATAATCGAAGCGGGAAAAAAAAGAAGCAACGGGCAAGAAGATCTCATGTGCTACCGCTCGCTCTGCTGTTCCGTCATTAGGCCTCGGGTTCAGGCGCCGCGCCAAATGACCGTGGAGGCTCACGCGATGGCGCCGCGACACGACACCTCGGCGGAGAAGCGAGCCTTGGACGAGGAGTCAGCAACTGTCGCGCGGGAAGAGACGCACGGCGCGGGCACGGCACCATCCTGTCGGGGACCTGTCGTATCTCCCGCACGATCCTCCACCTCCTCCTCCCGTGCGCTGTCGCCTCCTTTTTTTTTTTTTTTTTTTTTTTGTTGTTTGCGTAACACGACGTTCTTTGCTTCCGTTGAACGCGTGTTGAACAGCGAAGATGTCCGCAGGGATACGCAAGCGCCGTCCAAAGTGCACGGTGTGCGGAGTTTCTCGCTGGGGCGTCTGCAGGAGCTCGATAGAAGGGTGCTGTGTCTCGGACCACGTGGCACGCACGGAAGGGGACAAACGTGCAAGTGCGAACTGAGGTAGCGAAGACAGAAAGAAAGAAGAGCAAGCTGATGAACGATGTGAGAAAGAGAGAGAGAGATAAATGAAAGAGACGAGAAAGGCAGGGAGGCTAGCCGGAAGATAGATATCCAGTTTGCTACCCTGAACTGGGGAAGGGGTAAGGGGAGACAGAGCTTCAAAAAGAAGTGCACACACATAAAAAGGGTGAGAGAGCGGAAAGAAAAATGTGTGAAATGTGGGAAAAGTGTTTAGGGGATACGCGACAGAAAAAAGCTAATAATAAGCGCACTGATTCACACGCACCAAACACACCATAGCAGAGCTGTTGTATGCTGTAGGAATGTATACTATACCGCCGCTATAGGAATGTGACGCAGGACAACAAAATTTTGCACTTAGTTGTATGTCAGCATGCATATGACATTTCAGACTTTAGCCAACACGTCACGAGCTTGTGGTCGCCTTAAAGCAAATTTGGCGTTGTTTGTCCTGTTGCTCACGCGTGCACCCTCTATAGCGTAATATATATATATATATATATATATATATATATATATATATATATATATATATATATATATATATATATATATATATATATGACGAAACCCGAAGCCCGAACTCTCCCTCTATACCGTACACTGGGTAGCTGACGCTTCAGGTCCCACTACACAAATGTTCACGGGACGTCGTTCTTTTTTTCTTCTTTTTTATCCCTCGCACTGCGATCCTTTCTTCGTCATTCAGTAATCGGTGCAAGATGGGTGTAAAGACGTCGTATATATGCTGTGAGCCTATTGTTATATAGCCCCGTCTATTGCAGAACTTGGAATTCCTTAGATCACGGAAAGCGGCGCATAATCTGTTTGCGTGTATATATGTGTGCGAGAATCCCAAAGGTGGGGGTCTGAGGCTAATGCTGTACATACAGTGGCACACATGACGCGAATACTTCCTGCGGTTTCGTCTGACCAGAACGTCACGCGTCCGTAGAGAGCCGTCCAGTTGCAACTCTTGAATGCTTTCGTTCGCCTGATGATGACTTGCATTCTTCTTACACGTTCGTTTCTTTGTCGCAGATAACCCAGCTGAAGATCGACAACAACCCGTTCGCCAAGGGATTCCGGGACACTGGCGCCGGCAAGCGGGAAAAGAAGTGAGTGTCGCGCGATCCCTCGTAATAAAAATAAGATACGTTAGCCCGCGCTCTATAGAAAGTCTATTAGGTTTTTTGCTTTAAGGTCTATGCAATGTTTTTAGACAACCTGTGAGTCCTGGTAGTGCACGATTGGCTAATGCCATTATATGCAGTATATATGCTCTTTCTGCTAACAGCCAGTTTGGTAGCCTATATGGACAACAATAGACGAAAGGAAATAGACCTGTTAAGGTCTTCTATCGAAGGATAATCCGTACATTTTTCTTATCTTTTACAGCTTAAATGGAATTTATTTATTTATTTATTTATTTATTTATTTATTTATTTATTTACTTACTTATTTATTTATTTAATATCTCGTGGGTCCTGATAATTGGAACGATACATGAAGGGTGGGCACAAAAACACATGACCTATCAGATTATAAGCTGGCTTGTCTTGACAGACAGTCTTCTTTAATAGCAGTCCTGCATTGAAAAGGGAAATGTCGGTAACGAGGGCGATGCAAATGACCGTGTGCTGTGTTTATACTAAGTCTGTTTGCTCTGCTCGGCCGTCTCTGTCTGGACATCGCGCTGAGAGTTCCAACTTCTAATACGCCGGCGACTCCAGTGCTCGTCAACTCATTTAACGTTCCCTGCTTTTCTTAATACGTTTCTTTTTTTTTCTTTATTTATTTCCCACTCTTTCGTCAGGGCATGTAGCCATCGTAAGGCTCACTTCTGTTTACGTCCCTGCCTTTTACGTATTCTTTTCTCGTATATTTTTATCT
Organism: Dermacentor variabilis; assembly: GCF_050947875.1. Taxonomy (NCBI): domain Eukaryota; kingdom Metazoa; phylum Arthropoda; class Arachnida; order Ixodida; family Ixodidae; genus Dermacentor; species Dermacentor variabilis. The sequence continues at coordinate 107,045,170 of NC_134570.1, forward strand.
GCGTTATCTAAGAGATTCCGGGCTGTGTCACAAGTTCTGACTGCGCACTGCGTGACGTTGAATGCATTAGTGGAACGTCGACACTGCGTATGACTATGTGACGCCTTCGCAGAACAGTTCTGTATTGTTTTCTCCTTTCTCCTTTCTTCTCTCATCTTTCGCACCCCTTACCCGGTACAGGGTAGCCAACCGAAGATATTCTCTGGTTAACCTTCTTGTCATTCCTTTTATCTCTCTATCTTTGTCTCATTTCTCTTTCTGAAAAATCATGTTTTTCAGCTTGCCGCTTTAAAACACACCATAGTTATCGTCCTTATAATAGCGGAGCTAAAGTGCACCGCAGTTAACACTATAGTTGAAGATTGCGCGACTGCACCAACGACGCACTATTTTGACCGGCAGGTGAATTTGAAACATATACATCGAGATTACGTCTGGAGTCACTGGGCTGTCTATAGCGTCATAAAGCCCCGCCCAGGCTTCCTTTGAACTTAGTTGGTCATTGCCATATAGTCCTCGTGTTCACTTCCTTTCTTCATTACCTTTGTCGCTTACACATCCGGACCCGCCTGCTCCTTCTCTTGAGCGCGAACGCAACATAAACCTACTGACTTCTGTTGGCTGCCGACGACTCTAATAAAACAAAGTGCCGCGATGGCTCAGCGGAGTAGAGCGTACACGCATGGCGGGGGTCGTAGAGGGCAATTATCCGCTGGGCTTTAAGCTGGGAGTTTGTCATTGTAGCGAAAGTCACGTAACAACAAAACCGCGTGCTTTCGGGCTCCATTTACACCCCGTGACTCTCGGTTTCCCCGTATACGTGGTCGTTACCATGGCGATCGAGACGAGTGCGGTCAGCATTTTAACTCGGTGAACCGTTGCGCGCAGCACGCTCACTCCTCGGCGGAGCTGCAGCAGTGCGCATGCGCGTTTCCCGTCGAATACTGTACCGTCAATTTAGAAGCCGAGTACTTAGTTGTATTTGTTGGATTGGGTCGTTACTGTCGTTATCCATATCCATTTGCTTCCAAGCGGTCAGTCAGTGTCAAACCGCCGCGAACCTGTAAGCCGATTAATGGCGTTCAGACGCGCTGCGCCGTAGAGCCGACCAGTGCCCTCTGTGACTCAGCCCTTTTGCTGCAGCATCCGGTACACTTCACAACTGGCTGTTGTTCCTCCGGTTACTGCTCTAAATGATGATCGTATCCCATAAACAGTTAAGCTTTGTGCCGCTTGAAACCAAACAGAATAACGACGCTGAAAAAGTATAAGAAAGCTTCGGGATGTATGCTACCTTCTGTAACTGTGCGCGTGTGCGTGCGTATGTATGTGTGTGCGTGGGCGGAGGGGGGGGGGGTTAGATAACGACAGAGTTGACAGGAGAAACATGCCACAGAATTTCGAATGTCGTTGGGCACATCGCGTGCATAGAAGCCGAGCTCTGATTGGCATATGCACTTGCGCACTGACTGCCGGTGACCTCCGCGACGCGGCGCATTGTCGCGTGCGGAGTGGTGGGCGGTTTCCATTTTTCCACGCCCTATCGCGCTCCCGAGCTTTCTTCCGTCGAAGCGGCTGCCGTTATCGCGTACGCACGTATGAGGTTCTGCGTCCTTGCGGGAGACGTACTACTACACCGCGTGTACACGCGACGGGCGCGTGTTTCACCGCGCGCGATAGGTCTTGCATCGACATTAGTTTCGACAGTGGTCGCCAAGCGATTCGTCGCCTGTTTCGACACGCCGTCGCTGCATGTGTGTCAAAACGGGCACGCGGTGCGTTGCCTCGCCTGCTGCAACTGTAATGGCGCCAGAGAGAGATGGAAAGAGAGAGAGAGAATGTGTGCTTCGGCAGAACTGTCGCGCCGTTTAAGCGCGCTCTCCGATCACGTACGTCTGTCGCCGCGGTGTGCGTGTGTGTGTGTGTGCGCACGCGCGACGCATGTCGTGTGATTACACGCCGCGCTCGGCACCTCTGCACTGCACGACGTTCGCGGCGCCGCCGTTGCGGGATCGCCGATGAATATGCGATCAGATGCGCACGCAATGCTCCGCGAATCCCGTTAGCGCCCAGTAGTGCGCGCGCGCGACGCGGTTATGTATACCCGACCGCGCCCATTAAGCTTTAAAAGGCACCCGCGACGCGTCGTTAATTAGCTATAGCGCCGGTACCTAGACATATATGCGCTTCGTTCCGTACGAGTGTCACGTATATTCATTACGAGCTGTTAACGTCTGGCGCGTAGGCGTACATTATACGAGCACTGCGCTGCATACGCACGGGTGTGCGATATATGGGCCGTTCTTTCTCCGCGGGCGCATGCATCCGCGGGGGCGGCGGCCATTATTGAAATCGCGCCTCGCCTCCTCCTCGCGGCTTCCTGCCACTCGCGGGTCGTTATTCTTCTCCTTGTTCTATAAAGTTGCTTCTGCGTTCTAGTTGTTGCCAGATTTCCCTTCTTTGCTTGTGTCTGCTTATCTCCTCGTCTTTACGTACTTTAAAGCACGCGCGCGTCGCTTTGGCGCGCACTATAAACTAGATGGTTGCGGAACCCTGCAAGCCGTGCCGTTAATCAACACCCCACCCCTCTTGCGCGACCTCCGGGGTCGTTCGTTCTGCTGCGGGGGGTGACGCCCCCTAACGACGCCGACGTGCGCGGCTTGCCTCGTTCGAAGCGTAGACGCGCAGCTGCTTCGCCTGCACGCATTATGCGCAGACGCGCGCGCATTATCGCCGTGGCGCTCCGCGACGCTTCGTCCCGTATACTGATCTCGCACTGTGCAGCTCTAAGGGACGGGTGAATCGTGACCCCGTTGTACCTTCAAGCTTTTGAAAAGGCACGTGAAGAAATGTGGGAGGAGCAACGCAAGAAGCATATGTGAGAAGTTTCGGCCCACGAAGAAGCAAATCTTCGTAGCCTGAATTCGCAAAGCGTTTCGCTTATAAGTTAGTTTTGCTGTTAGCCGGTCACCTTTGCTAAAGATATGTCCAATTTCAGTATTGGCTCTGACTGGCTCTTACGAACAACTCTAGCGTAGGAGCCTTCTGTTAATACGCGCTCATAAAATTGGGGTGGGGAGTATTATTATTATTATTATTATTATTTGTTTTGAACACATATACACATATATACAGGTAACAGGAAAGGGAAGGCGAGGAGCAGGCTGGCAACTGCCACCGGAAGGGGCACAACGCCTGCCTACTCTTCTGAAGGGAGGTGACAGCAACACAGAAATGGAAGATAGGAAGGAAGGGAGGAAAGAGGAAAGGAAGAGCAACAGGACAAATCTAAAGACTAAAGTAGAACACAGTACACTAGCACGTTGTTCCGCCGAGTTTCGACTCTGCAGCCGGAATTAAAGTGACGCCGCATCGAACAGCCTCCACAATTATCAATCACATCCATGGCTAGTTTGCTACGCGGCTAATTGTGCGCTCCACGATGAGACGCCAAGTATAGCTGCACGCAATCACCGTTTCACTGGTAGTCGGTTCACAATATACACTACAAGGTGTTTGAACCCGCCACTTCCCATCTTCGAGGGAAGAAGCGTTAGGACACTGTACAGATCACACACAGTAGGGCCGGTCACTGAAGGTCACGCTACTACAGAATGTTCAACGTTCACGCTACAAACGTGAACTTAAGTTAGTTAGCTCTAGAAAGGTTAGTAGGGCGCGATGGGCCTGATCACGTTTAGATGCACAACCACTGGGGTATAAGCATTCCTCGAGTGTCGCACACCGCAGGCCAAGGAGGTGATAGTTTCTCACTAGCGACATGCGCTGCGCACTGAAAGCGGGACACTCAAATATAAGGTGCTGAAGTGTCTCGTAGCAGCCACAAGACGCACAGAATGGACTTGCCACACGCCCTTGTCTGTAGGGTGGGGGAACGGCGACTTTCACACAGGGTGACAAGTCGGTCAGCATTGTCCGCAAACAACGGCGAGCTGTCACCGTTTCTGTTGTTACAGCGAGGCAGCACTTGTTAGGATCACTGGCAACGACGTGTTCTCGATTTTCGTGCGACAGGACCGCCTATACAGTACGCTGTTTGCGGACAACGTCGTTGACCAGCTTGTTTGCCGTGTAGTGTGACAAGCTATGCGATAAAAAACTAAGCTTTAGGTAAAAGTAAGAACGCCCGCAGTTTGTCGGTCACAGAGAGTCGCAAGCGTATACATGCGCCGCACATCTACAGCTCCAACTGTTTTTCTCCATACTCGTTTATAACTGCCGTGTACCCTGTTAATGGCAGTTATGCTGCGCCGCAACGTCCACGTGACCTACGCCGCAGTCATCCTGCTTGACGAACGTATAGCGTACTTTCTTTTCCCTCGTCGCCTTCACTCCCTGCCCCGCTCCCACCCAATTAAGCAGGCTGGTTAGTATACTTCCTGGCCTGCATGCAGACCCTTTTCATAACTGTAAAGCTAGCTTTCCCGCGAGCCAGTCTGGCAAGCTAATTGCGGTGGAGTCGTTTTTGTAGTTGTGCTTCTCTCGGGATAAGGTAGACCCGGCTCTCGTGGTGATAACCGTTAGCGAGCGAGATACAAGCCGCCGCACGTGCTGCCACATCACTTTCGTCTTTGTTTGAGACTGCGAGTGGTTGGATGGATGGATGCAAAACTTTAATAAGGTCCTGAGGTACGCGACTCAGCGCGCTGCGGGCCGCTCCCACGTTGGGACAGTCAGGCCTTGCCCGACCGCCGCATCGTGGGCCCTCTGGACAGCCCATAGTTGCGCCCCGGCATCGGGGCTCTTGATAGCGGAGAGCCACTTGTCCACATTGATTTGTTCCGTGCCTCGTAACGAGGGGCAACGCCAGAGCATATGGTCTAGGCTAGCGATGTCATTGCAATGCCTGCAAGAACTAGTGGCATAGGTGTCGGGATAAATTTTGTGGAATAAAGCCGGGTTGGGATATGAACCTGTTTGCAATAATCTGAGGGTCAATGCCTGCGCTCTATTTAACTTCTTGTGGGGAAGGGGAAAGTCTGCCACACCATTACTTGGGCAAACGTGTAATGCGGAGAAGCGCGCTCGCGAATTTCCTGCATTCGCGCGCACGACTTCGCAGGGCCTCTTCCAGAGAGCGAGGGAACGTGTACACGCTATTATACAGAAACGGATTTGCCGCATACACGCCCTGGAGGTTGTTCCTCGCCGTAACCGCTCCATCTGGTGTAACGAGGCGCGGCTTTGCTAAACCCTTTTATACGACTATTAGACGCGCTCGTACGCACCGTACGTCAAGCAGTGCCAGAATTGATGGAGCTGGCGTGAGCGAGCGCTTTAAGCGTACACATATATATAGTTCGCCGCTCTTGTTCATGCGCCGTACATCTTTCGTTGCTCTTTCTTTCGCGCTCCATTGTTCTCCGAGTCTAGCGCTGGCAAACCGTCATCACGTCGCCCGAACCATCAGCGCGCGTAGGCGGTGTGTGTTTACGTACGCGTTCGTTAAAGGTCCGGAGCCTCGCTAACCCAACGTACATACACGGACTCATACACATGCACGTCCCACATAGCTTCTTCCCTGCCATCGGTTTTTCTTTCTTTTCTCGCTACGGTTACGCGTGGTTCTATTAATAAGCGGTCTGGTTTTGGGGGGCTGCATGCCGCGTCACGTTCGCGTGGCTTCGCTGGTGGCCTCTCTCTCTCTCTCTCTCTCTCTCTCTCTCTCTCTCTCTCTCTCTCTCTCTCTCTCTCTCTCTCAGCGTGCGCGGGCGCGCGGCGTCTCGACTCCGGAGCTATAAAACCGACGCGCTCCTGTCGTCGCCGTCGTTCATGACTCAAAGGGGTAACCATTAACGAGGGCGTTCCCATGGAAATGAGGTTTATACGTACGTGCTGCTGCCCTGACGAGTGGTTCGTTCTTTCTTTTTCTTTCTTTCTTTCCTTATATTCGGGTTTCCGGGTGCCCATTGACTTCCTCAACTGCGTGCGTTATACGGGGAGATCGAAAAGCAAGCGCTTTAACGGTCCTCGTTAATGCCGCTGTCTCGTCAGACGCCGTCTTTCGGTTCTCTGATAAATGAGTTGCTGCGGAGAGATCGAAGTGGGAAACGCCTGGGCTATATATATATATATATATATATATATATATATATATATATATATATATATATATATATATATATATATATATATATATATATATATATATATATATACTCCAGTTTGTTTTGTTTGAAAGCGGAAAAGAAAATAAAACACTCGAAAAATGTCGGGGCTTTCTAAAAAGTTTCTTGTAAGGCGCATCTGTACATTGATACAATCGGGAGCCTAAAATTGTTCGAGCCATTTCTGCAATTCGAATGCGTATTTGCACGAGTCAGAAAAGCTTCACTCGGTAATCTGGAGGCTTTCACTGAAGCAAATATTGCAATCTGAAATAACTAAAAGAAGGAAGGTCATGCAATATTACTAAATGCGATTGTTATAGTGCGCATGGGATGCAGAGCCGAATTCGAATCACATTTGGCATAATAGTGAAAGGGATCAAATTACTACTCACCTATGTATAGCTACTATATTTTTTATTATCTTTTAGCGGGTGATGCGCGTATTCGGGAGAAAAAGGAAACCTGATTACGCTTGGTTTCATAAACCTGACGCGTGAGTAACACGACGGCACCATTCCAATGTGGGCGCTTCTACAAAGCGCCGGACAGCAGGTTTATTTATTCACTAGGATCAAATTGAAAGCGTTCTCAACGTTCTTCTACGTCCCTGTGAAACAGCAAATCGCCGCGTCTTTACTTTAAACCATTGCTTTTTGGTTGGGACCGTTCCGAATTCTTGTCATGTAAATGAGATGACCTCACCCTTGAATGAAGGTAACGTGGGACGAAGGCATACCCCAGTTCAGCATTAAAACCACAAAGCGTACCTGAGATGTTGCAAGCGCCCCGTTTCTCTGCAATGAGTTTTCTCTAAGCATAGCAGTGGGGTGGGCTTGTTTTCGACGGGCAGTTGTAGCTGCGCGGTTTAATGCGTTCTTTGACTTAGAGCACCGCAAGTGTTCAAGTCGCTCAAAACCATCTTTGACGTGCACCGACCTTCTCAGAGGTCAACCCTATTCGACGCCATTATTGACGGTGGCGTCACTTGCCCGTTCCTCTCGATCAGGTCAGTTTCCCATCGATCCGCCCGCGTCCAGACTAGATAGCGTGTTCTTGAAACCTCCGTCGATTTCGCGTTTCTTTTTTTCAATTTTTGTTTTACCTTCCTGGTCGATGTTCCTCTGGTGCCGTGCAGTTATAATGTGTGCTGTAGATGGCAATGAAAGATTCAAGTCATGTCTAATGGTGACGTCAGCTCCGTTTCAGATTCTGGCCGGAAGTTGTTTGGCGGCTGAGCCTGAACATGCACTACTGCTTTGCGATTATTATTATTATTATTATTATTATTATTATGTTGTTGTTGTTGTTGTTGTTGTAGCAGCATGGCTCGCTGTGTCGAGGGAAAGGCTCGCGTTGTTTGCACACGGCCAGTGGCTATAGGAAGACCCTCGTCGGGTTCGCCCTTGTGCTTTGTCGCAGGAGACAGGCGATGCTGCTGCAGCAGGCGCCGTCTTCCCTGCACGGGGGTTCCCAGGGGTCGTCGATGGGCGGCCGCATGTCGGCCACCAACCACCACCACCACGCGACGCTGGTGTCCGGCCAGGAGGACTCGAGCGACGACGACGATAAGCTGGACGTCGGCGAGGCATCGGACCTCAGGCCGGACGGCGTGCTCGGCTCCAGCCCCGGTCGTGACTCCGGTATGGAATCTCTCTCTGTCTCTGCACGATGCGCACATTCGCCGTCTTGCGCAAACTTTTGCGTCTGGCGTGCCCGTAGCTTGCGAAAGGCGCCTTAGCATATAGTTACAAGCTGGAAGCCGAGACTCTGAGCGCACTCTTTTGCGCGTATACGAGTACGCCGACACCATCTATATATATATTACTCGTTATGATTTCAAGAAAGCATATTTATACGTAAACAGTCGGCGTAATTAAAGAGGGGAACACAGCTATATGCTTTGACACAATATGTAGCTTTCGTATACAATATACAACATCCCACGCTGTATATATCTCGGACCCAAAGTCAGAGTACAGCGGAACCGATGGAGTTCTACAACAGTGGTGGCGCTATACATCGTTGAGACAGCTGCTCAAGTCGTATGCGTGAGTACATCAGAGCAACTCAATCGAATAAGGGGATTTTTTAAAGTTGTCATAATTCATGGAGCTAACGTATTCAAGCGTTTCTTTTTCTTAGTATAAAAAATGCAATATATGATACCACGGCGGAAATAGCGAGGCTTTTGTTTTCGTGATCGCAATTCCGTTCCTCTGTACTCCGCCACCGCAGAAGACCGGCGCGACGACCGCCTCGACGGCCGCTCGCCCCTGAGCAGCACCGGCTCCGTCGACCTGCACGACCGAGGCGGCAAGCTGTCCTCGAGCGCCGCGGCCTCGGGACTGCCGCAGCCGTCGCCCCTGCTGCCGTACTTCTACCCGCCGTCGCTGTACCCGCCGGGGCTGACGCTGCCGCAGCTGTTCTTCCCGGGCGCGGCCGCGGCCGCCGCAGCGGCAGCCAACCCCGCCGCGCTCTCCTTTCTGATGGCGGCCAACCACCCGCTGCTGAACCCGGCCGGCTACTCCGAGGTAGCCGCCAGGCTGAAGCAGCACCGCTTCTCGCCCTACGCAGTGCCGGGCAGTCCGTTCGGGGCGCCGCAGTCTCCTTTCCGGTTCCGGACGGGCGGAGGCTTCCTCGACGAAGACGGCTCCCCGCCGCCGCCGCCCGCCCCGCGGTCGCCGCTCGAGACGGCCTTTCCGAGTCGGCTACTCCAGCGGCACCCGACGCCCCCTTCCTCGTCGACCTCTCCGCCTCCCCTCATACCGGACTGCGGGACGTCGTCCGCCGCTCCGTCGTGCTCGAGCAAACCCGGCACGCCCGCGAACTCGGACGACGGCTGCAACTCGTCCTCGGAGGGTTCGCCCTGCCGGAGCACCTCCGGGGGGTTCCCCTGCGGCGTCTCGCTGGCTGCCGCGTCGGTGTCGTCGACGAGGAAGCGCGCTTCGTCCCCGCTCTCCTCGCGGTCCACCTCGAGCGACCTGAGGAGCATCGAGAACATTGTGAACGGACTCGAGCAGCGTCGCAGGGACTCGATGGCCGCCGCGGCCGCGGCTGCCATAGCGGCCGCGCAGCAGGACAGCAAGGCCGGCTGCTAGTTGACAAGATCGTGTGCAATGCGCGTTGTGCTTAGACGCTCGGCTGTGTGCGCCTCTACTGCACCGCTACCCTCCGTGTCGCGGTGGCTTCGCGGAGCACCTCGTGGAAAGCTTCTGGCTTAGGTCTCGCCGTTACATGTACTGGTGAATGTCCTACACGCGTGCGTGAACGTCGCTTGATCTGTTTGTTGGCGCTGCGACAGAAGCCAACAAAGGTGTTGGACGTCGTTATGTAACAGTTCAGGGGCGGTAGAGGTTATTAACGGCGTAAGAAGAGAAGAAGGAAGACAGGGAAGTTCACGATGCATGTCAGGGCGTGTTTACGTCAAACGTTTACGTCATTTTGTGAAGCAAAACGTAAACGAAGCAACCGCAGGCTCCCCCAGACTTCTTCTTTTATCCCACCCTTTTTCCTCGTACCCAGCGAGGTGATGCGAACGAAAGGCATTATCATTATCCACATAGCGCCTCGATGAAACTCGGTTTTAACCAGTGATGCTTACTGCCGCGCAGACGCGAGCATGCATAGGGTGCTTCGCGAAGCCAGTGAGGGCGGAGTGTGCGAGTGTGCATTGTTCGCGTCTGCAGGATGTTCTATAGAATTTTCTTTTTGTGTTTGTACGTCTCTGTGCGTGTGTTTGTGCGCGACGACGCACGTCCGCAAGCATCGACGGACCGCAAAGCTTTGCTGGTCAAACTTTCTGCCCGTGTGCCGATGATGTGCGTGAAACTGTTGCTGTGGACTCGGGACGAGTTTGTGTGCCGTATACGTGAACGTCATTCGTACGTGTGCCCTGTGTTATTATTATTATTATTTTTTGAGGATGTTTCAACTGCTGGGAGCGCTTGTCATCTCTCAGCTCCGCTACGAAAGGAACGTATGTATACGTAACTGTATAATGTGACGATGATGGACTCGAACGTGGTGCGTGACTTGCCTTAAGAAGGTTTTGTTTACGAAACCGCGCGTATACTGAACGGAAAACGGATTTATTGCGAGTGCGTAACTAGAAGCTGCGCTTCCTTTACTCGCTCGTAGTGTGGGAGTTGGCAAGTTTGCTGGCCTTGTGTTACCGAGATAGCACAGAGCATTTCAGCGCGTAAAGCTGAGGTTGGTTGACGTAAGTGTGTTGCAAAAGCTAAAAGGGCCACGCCGACTTGCGTGGACAGCAATTCGAATGACGGAAAGAATGGTCGGTAGTCGTTGCATTCCGCTCGCGACAAGAATTCGGTGTTGTCCTCGCGACCAAACTCACGCCAAATGTCTTTTCTCGGTGAAAATTGTGAAAAAAAAAGCGACGTGTTTACGTTTGAAATTCTGAAACCATTCTTCTACACTCGGAGCAATGCAGTCATTGAAGTAGTTCAATGCTATATCACACCGCAATTTATTTCTTATAGAAGAAAAGGTCTGTGGTGGTAATTCGTAATAATTTGTAGCCATTGCGACCCGTCTCTTTCCGCTGGCACTCGCATCGCCTAAATTCAAGAGAACGTACTGATTAGCTATAGAATCATTGTGTTTTGGTGTGCACTGACGTCCTGTTGCTTTCTCTCTTATCTAAAGCAAATGTCGTCTAGTTGTTGCGCGAAGCATACGTTGCGTGACCACACATGTGCGCCACAAGTAGGCGCGTTGCCTGGAAGGCTGCGCACGTATTTCTGAACAACAATTTAAAAAAAGCCGGTTGGCGATGGTTAAGGCTTGTTGCCGCAGGTCGCGACGCTATTTCCAGCCTCAAACCTAGATATCTTTTTTTTTTTTTCTTTTTTTCTTTCCTTGTCTCCAGACAACGCTGCAATCGAGTGAAACGAAGACGAAGTGAGGCCTGCTATGTGCGTTTGCTGTAATGCTTACAACGCCAGTGTCAACAGTATCGCTGCGACTTTTCTCCCACAGTCAAGGCCCCGAGAGAACTTAAGAAGGAACCGTGGGCACACCGCCAATAGTTGATATGTACATAGATATAACTATATATAAAGTATAAATATATAAATATGTATACAGATGACACAAAACAGCTGCAATATCTGCGCATATGCTTCAGCTGCATGTGACGCTAGAAACTCGCCAGGCCATGTTGTGTGCATTTTACAGCACCCTTCCAGAGCGGTTCTTTCTTTTTCTTTCTTTTTTTTTTTTTGTAGGGATCCGAAGATTGCAGGAATGAGAGCTAGTTTTTAAACTTGCTGCGCAATCTTATCCTTGTCTTCAACTTAATAGAATTACCTGTGCGCCCAGAACAGTGCTTCGCGTTTGCGAGAGCGTTGTATTTATTCCCCGAAGTTTCGCCAATCTGAAACAGCATGTGATCGTCTGCGGTCGTTATTCAGGTGCAAGCAGTAGTATACAGAACAATTCAGCGCTTACGCGTCAGCTGACCTTGTCTGGTCTTGAATGCATACCCCACTCGGGACACTTTACACCTTGCATATATAAAAAACAAAAAAAAAAATACGTCGTTTCCTTCTTCACCCGAAGCAAGCCACAAGTATAATTCTCTCTCTTTTTTTTTTTTTAAGAAGTCCTGACTAAATTTCAGTGCGCGCTGCATCGCCAAATCCGCAATAAAGCTGTGCAACAGAAACGAAACAAGCTCGATGCGAAAGTGTGCTCACCTTGTCGATTCCCATGCAAGTGTTTACGCAGCAGCGATCACTGAATTTTGCTCGCGCGGCGCGTGAATCGTGTATTCATCCGCGCCTAAATGTGTGGTCTCGCCGGGCGGCCGACACCGTCTACAGGTTTTTTTGTTTTGTTTTACTGCTGTGGGATATAAATAGGTGTAATGCGCGGCCGTAAAGACCAAGATACTATGTGGGAAAGCTGAAAGAACCTCGAAAGTGATTTCCTTACGCTTTGTTCGAAAGATATACGACAGGCGCGAATGTGCGCTCACGTATGGCTGTCAGCAGTGAACGCCCATTTGTGTCTTACCAAAGACGGTCCCTTGACTGCAAGGGATCGGAGACATCACAATTTCGATTGCGTCTTCTATGTACCTTTTATATATATTGCGCTTCCACTGACTGATTGCAAATGAGGGACAAAAAAAAAAAAAAAACTCGTCAAGCGTGCGATAATTATTTATGAGCTAGCTTTTTCTTGCTTTTCTGACCAGACAAGCTTACCGTCAGTGAAAACCTAAGAATTCACTACACAAGCTTCCGCCCAGAAAGCCGCACTGCACCGCGCCTCTGTGTCTGCGCGCTCCAAAACATAGTTCCCGAGAGACGCCGGCATCGATCGACGTATGCATCCTCCGCTGTGACGTCACCGAAATGAGTGATTGCAATTGAATGGAGCACCTACACAAATATTCCTTGTTTTGAAGAGCGGTTCATTCACCGCTGCATTCTTTGATTTGAACTTGTCGCCTATTATTGTGCAGTCGACGGCAACGTGACGTCACGGAGTGGGCGTGTGTAACGTTATGACGTAAACGAAATCGACTGTCGTTACGCACTCACAAGGTGCTGGGCGGAGAAGAAATGTATATCGAGCAGTGCAAAACATCATTGCTTTTCGAGACTGCGCAATCTACGCTGTTTTGCGAACTGATAGAAGCTTACAGAGCGCAGGATCAGGCGAAAACACTGGAACGAATGGACATGTAGACAGAGCACAGTCTTTCGACTTTATTCGCTGTATAGCGTTCGCACACACAGATAGACATTCGTGGCCTTTTCAAGACTAACCAAATTTGCCCTACCAAAGGACTACGAGCCGTGACACGTGACGAAGCAACGTGAAACCAACATCACGTAGGACGCCCGACTCATGAGCGTGAGCGGCCGTTCTACATATCAGAGAAAAAACTTTCATTCCGGTTACGGCCGCGTGTACATGCACGACGTATATACATACAGGGTGTGTCAGGTGATGTTCGTTTCACTGTTCTTCGTCCCGTGTCGCTGCTCTATTTATTCTTTGCGTCTGCTTGAGTTCTTGGTTTTTGCATCGACTAAAACATTGCCTGACAAGGTCGTAGCATGCATGCTTGTGAATAAATTTGGAGGAAAGCGCCCAGTGGGACGTTTTCTTGTTCCAGTGTTTTTCTGAGATTCCGCGTTTAAAGCTAGCCATAGATCTCGTTCTATATGTTTTTGTTTTAATTATTGTTGCTTATCAGCAGTGAAGTGACATCTGACGGAAGCTAAAATTCTGATGTCTCCGCTCCTTTGTTCCTTTCCTTTGTATGTTCTTTTCTTTGTTTTACTTTTTTATTTTATTTTATTTGTATGTGTGAATACGCACTTTCCCGTGTGTTCGTGTCACTGTGTGAGCGGGTGCAAATCCAGGAAGGGGAAAAACAAACATTTCTGTGGCTCGCTCTCGCCTCCATTGCTCCATGCAGGAGAGACCCGCATCGCTGTACATAGATCCACCTGCATGCGCTATTGTTCAAAGCGGAGCGAGAAAACAAGGGACAGAACACTTCTGGATGAGCGGAGTGATGCGTGTCTGAACAATAAAATGAACTACGACTGTACAATGAAACCAAGAACGATTCTACATGCCTGGTTATTTCTTTTGCCTTTCTCTCACTCTGCCTTGCTCTTCGGAGCTACGACGTTTCTCTTTGCGTGCGACGGACACGTCATGGTGCACAATGGGCATTAGCCAAAAGAAATTTGCGGGACTTTTTAATATAGTGCCGCTGAGAAGCCTCAAGAAGGCTCAGCGGAAGTACGGCTCGCGTGTGTCGTGCGGCCATTATTTCACGTCGGCAAGGTAGGAATAAGAACATTTTTACTCTTAGAAGAAAAACAAACAAACAAAATGTTGCGTGGAAGAAAATATACGTATTTGCAATATACACAGTTACGAGGTTGTAGCTCAGTAGTCAGGGTACCACCATCTACCGATCGTCGAGACACTTCAACCTCCTCTTCCCCTCACAAAGTCCTCTTGTCCACAGCGGCACAAACTCGTATGCGTGACAATATATACGTTTTTCATGCTCAATCCGCATAAGTTTGTACGGCTTGTGTGAGTGACTGGGTAGTCCACAGGCAAATAAACCCTTCACACATACTGCCCGGTCTTGGCAAAGTGTGCAATAAACATGGCCTTCTGCCGTGCGTTTATTGTAATCGTGTGGGAACAATAGAAAAAAAAATTGCAACGGAAAACCAAACATCCTGTTGTTGTGTTCGGAGCAGTGTTTTCGGGAAAAAATGTTTCGCAGATCCAGCGCTAATGTTGGAATCTATATGTGAAGCGAAGCTTTGGCGAATGGGTCAATTAAATGCTCACTGATTCAGTGCGACGCGTACAACTGACGTTTCATTGTGCTTAGATTTAGGTGCAAGTTAAGGAACCCCAGGTGGTCGAAATTTCCGGAGTCCTCCGCTACGGCGTGCCTCATAATCAGAAAGTGATTTTGGCACATAAAACCCCGCAATTAAAAAAAAACTGACCTTTCATTCTAACCAGCGTATAACCTCAAGCAACGCGTGTGTCAAGCAAAGAATCTCAGAGGGGAAAAAAAGGGGCTTTGCTTTAAAAAATACAGTATTTGAATTGTCGCTCTTAATTCGGTCTTGACTGTAGTATAGCTCCAATAACGACTACGAACTGCAGGAGCGTCGCAGTGCCAGCCACGTCGCACTTTCCAAAGCGACTCTGTGTACGCTATATAAAGACGTCGACGACAGCTAGGACAACCTAATTATAGTGGAGATACAAAACAAAAACACACAGAAAACAGGAGGCAGTGAGAGAGCATATATTTTCGAGGCAGGCGCCAGGCAAAATCGGATTGCTCGCCGAAACTGGAAGTTCACGGGACGTCCCAAGGGAAGGAAACACGATCCCACCAGAAATCTCGGTCCAGGGACTCGGTTCGCGCGACAACATCGCACAGCCGTGCCCACATGTGCGCGCAGCGCCGTCGGTGGCGTGAAAGTTGACGCCGAAATGTGCGTCCTTTCGTCGAAGGTCATAAGGGGAAAGACAATCTGCGACAAATCTTTCCTCGTCGTCCGGCCTCTCGCTGTAGCCGGCTTCTCGCGTATAAGTACACTGCGCGCTGGTACGCGCACCAAGCGTTGCCTGCGTCGGTACGGGCGGCGCGCGGTTGTACAGCCACGGCCCAGACAGGCTACGCGTTCTGTCTTTCGAGACGAAAATGAGGCGCGTCGACTTCCTTCCGGGACTGCGCGTATCATTCTCGCACGCCCGGATGTTGCCTTCTGCCGTCCGACACACACACACACACACACACACACAACGCACACACATGGAGACGCGCACGGGCGCTGCAGCTCGGCGGCGCCGCGTCCACGCACGCTGCAGACGACAGTTCATGCGTGGCGCAAGCGCGTAACGCGCGTGTCCAATCGCGACCGCCATTTCACGCCGCCGCTGGGAGGAGCGCCGGCTGCGCGCCGCGCCTCCGCGCGCTCTTGGCGAGACGCCGCCGCGGTGGAGAGGGGGAGAGGCGAGGCTCTGACTGCGCGCCGCCGTGGGTTTGAACTTGCGGCAGCGCGAACTTCTGCGGATGTAAGCGAGCGTCGCTGTTTAACCGAGTCTGAGGAGCATTGTGAGATCGCGTGCAGCGGTGGGCCCTCAGCGCGACCACGTCGGTCTTATTAAATATACGATAGATTTCTGGCGGATCTCGGGTATCGGCAACTATATCATACTACAACAAAGCGCACTAGAATAAGTGGTTTGTGCGTGTGTTTGTGTGTAGGCTACTTGAGTTTAGTGATAAATCTCTTTCCTTTTTGCACTCTTTTCGTTCTTCGCAGTTACTTCTGGCGCATCGGCCGACCTTCTGTTCTTCTATATCGAATTAGTCGCTCCAGACACTGATGCACTTGCTGGAGCTATGGCGATGGTAGTGCACCTACTGCCGCGGTCGCACTTGTTGGGCAGCATATGTCATAGTGGTTGAGCCAGACTTAACCGCAATAGTCTATGTGCCAGTGTTGAGTGTAGGCGGCGCTACCGTTATTGAGGTCAAGTTTGAAACCTAGCTTATAGTCGATATGTTCACAGGCAAGGTAGTTCAACGCTGTTACCTGTGACACTGTGAGGAAGAAAGCAGCGGAAAGCAACGCTTTCTTGCTTCGTGGCAAGCAAACCGCTGTTCTTGAAGCCTTCGCAGTTTTACCCCCTCCCTCTTCCCACCCCCAGCTCTACAGCAACTCCACTTTAGCTAACTACTATGCAGTTTCGCGAGATAACTTTGCCATACTGCTAAACTAACAGCAAAGTTGAAAATTGCAGAGCATCAACAGACGTGCTACGAAAGCGTGCACATTGAATCTACTTGTTGCCGGATATTATATACTTTCTCGGAGAATATTGGCACGCCGCCTCTTCTGTAGGCTGCCCACGCTGCTTTCACGATCAAAGAAAGCAGCGGCAGTTTCTTCGGTTGCGCATTTCTTTTGTTCATTCGTCTTTCTTTATCCACCAGGCAGGCACGAGAGGGTAAGAAATGTACGGCGAGAGGAAAGGGGAGGGCCGGTTGGACAAAGTGACAAATGGTTTTCTCCGCGCGCAAGATGTCTACAGCCTCAGCGGTTGTACTAAAAACAACACTCCCGAGAAAAGGCGCCGTTCGTTACACGGTGACAGAACGCGAAAAGAGAAAACACGATAAAAAAAAAGAGCGACACAGAGACGAGACCAACTTTCAGGAGAAGCACAGGAGGGGAAGCTTTTCTAATTGCAACCGGCTGCTGCTGCTGCTGCTGCTGGCTGCATGCGTCGGCTTCGCAGTTTCGGGGCTGACGCTGCGACTTATTCGGGTGCGGAAACAGCGGGCAAAAAAAAAAAAAAAAAAAACGAGACACGCATGTTTCAAGCCAAAGAGAAAAACGGCGGCGTAAGTGAACCGGAGACGCGAAAGTTCTCGCGCAGATAGCAGCGACATCTCGACCACGCGATAGCGCCGCGCGGGACGTGATGGAGGGACCGCGACAACGCGAATTAGCGCCGCGCAGCGCGGCGCGTGTTCTTTGTGCGCGTCTGGTCTCGCACGTTTTTTCTGGTCGCATCTGCCTTCAATGTAGAACACGCACCAAAATCTCTCTCTCCCTCTCTCTCCCCCCCCTCTCTCTCTCTCTCTCTCATTCTGCATGTCGTTTTAGCGCTGCGTACATAAAGAACACCATATAATTTCCTACTAAAGTTCCCCCAGGGAACTGCAGCGTAACTATCGTCCAGCAGCTGGTATTTAATTTAATTCTCTCTATTTACTAGAAGATATCCTGGCTGAGCACTTGGTCTAAAAGCTGCAAGAAAACAGCTTCTACACATACATGGCGACATGTGACAGGTAGAATGATAAAAGATATTTATAGAGATATACATATATACATATAGAGATATACGCGTAAGTTATTTACACCGATAGTAGAATATCATTATGCATGAATTAAAAACGTGCACTATTACTCAAAAAAAAAAAGAAGAACAATGCATTTGCGTTGCAATGCACAACAAACATAAATTGAAGAAACTTACAAAGCACAATCAATGCTACCGTAATACGTAACACTAATTTTACTAACAGAAAGATACGGTAACACCACTAATACAAGAACAAAGAGCAATAGTATAATATAACATCAGTGATATCAATACCAATTAACAAGAATAAAGCAATAATACATAAGGCATCAGAAACCAGAGTAACCTGTTTTGTAGAATAAAGTCCATTACTAATGAAGACCCTATATTAATAGACAATTGAATGAATAAATAAATTAGTAGTTCATAAATATTTCACGTAACATATATACTGTGTCTTTGTCCAAGTCATTATGTTTATTTAGAATAAACGGAAGGTTATGTTTCAAAGACTGGTGTATATAGTCGGTACGAAAACGGGGTATACATAAGCCCCTCACTATGTCATGTACTAACCATTGATGGTTAGTACATGAATGTGTGTCATAAGACTGCGCACGCGTGACTATAATCATTATGAATCGTTGCATATATAACGTAATATTTTGTATATTATTGCGCTCGAGTAGTTTATATACGATCAGTTTGCAAAGTCACCAGATCATTCGAAGCCAGAAAATGGAAGGCAACTCCAGTTACAGCGCACATATTTCCCTGCATGCCGGCTGAGCCAGCATGCTTACAACTCTTGTAGACACTAAATCGCCAGAGATCTATCTATCTATCTATCTATCTATCTATCTATCTATCTATCTATCTATCTATCTATCTATCTATCTATCTATCTATCTATCTATCTATCTATCTATCTATCTATCTATCTATCTAGCTATCTATCTATCTATCAACGATATCTCTTTATTGCTCTCGCCCCCGTGTTAAGTATGCCGAGCATGGACTTGTTTCTTCGGTAGGAAGCGTACATTCAGACTTGCATCCAGAGCTCGGGGCCGTAAGCCGGCCAAGCCTGCCAAGTACGAAACAAGTCATGCGAGAAAGCCATCAGGTGCTCCCATGGAGCGACCCTGCGCGATCTCTCCGTGGCTCCAACGGGCGCGCTGTAATCCAGGAAAACCTGCGACCCATTTCGCTGACCTCCTGCTTGGGAAAAGTATACGAGAGAGTTGTGCTTCAGAGGTTGGAGACCCACCTGGAGGATAACGAGCTCATGCCACACACTATGTTTGGATTCAGAAAATGCCTCTCAACACAAGACATCCTCCTGCAGGTTAAGGAGGAGGTGCTTACTATCATCCCGAAATACGGAGAAAATATCTCGCGTGCACTCGATCTCAAGGCGGCCTTCGACAATGTAAGTCATAAGGTTGTGCTGGAGGGTCTCAGCAACATTGGTTGCGGGCAGAGAATACACATCTACGTCAAAGCTTTCCTCAGCGACAGAACCGCCACCATTGGTATAGGAGGCATCAGGACTGACACCTTCAACGTGCCCAAGAAGGGAACACCGCAAGGCTCTGTGATATCCCCTACGCTTTTTAACATTCTTATGATCGGGTTAGCACGGAAGCTCGAAAAAAATTGAAGGGCTCAGGCATGCCATATACACCGACGAAGTCACAATCTGGGTCACCAAGGTCACAATCTGGGTCACCAGAGAAAAGCAAGGCCTTGTGCAGAGTGCAGCAGATACAGTCCATGCATACACTGAACACTGTGGACTTGTCTGCTCCCCGGAGAAATCCGAGGTGCTCAGAGTCTACAGAAGAGGATACAATCTGCAAAACTCCATAGACATCTTCATAGGGGGGAAGAAGAGTCCGGAGGTATCCCAAGTTAAGATCCTTGGCATGTGGATTCAAAGCAACTGTCGTGTGGATCACAAAATCAGACAGCTGGCAAACACTACAGCTCAGATCACGAGGATGATCGCAAGAATATCAAACAGACGACGAGGTATAAAGGAAGAGGGCACATGTAGGCTAATACAGGCCCTCGTGGTCGGTAGGATTGTATACAGTGTCCCCTACCAAACACCGCTCGAGCAGGAAAAAGAAGAATTAGAGGCAATCCTTAGGAAAGCTTACGAATGCGCTCTCGGACTGCCGGTCATCACCTCGACAGAGAAATTATTTCAATTGGGCATAAACAACACATTGCAAGAACACATCGAAGCTCACCTTCTCGCGCAGAAAATGAGACTCATGCTGACCCCAGCGGGCAGGAACACGCTAAAGATACTGGGTAAAAGGGATGCTTGCAGAGAAATTAACCGCACGCAAAGCATACCTAAAGAGATTCGAGAGATCATTGAGATCAGCCCGATCCCGAGAAACATGCACCTTAAATTACACAAGGCCACAAGGCAAGATCAGAAGCACACAACAGATATTTGGCGGCGAGAAAAGACGTGTTATACGTCGACGCGACCACATACAAAGAGCACTCCGGGGCGGTAGTCAGCGTTGTTGATCACCAGCTTAGAGAAATAAATTTCGCTTCGATCAAAGGCAACAACATCCTCGAGGCTGAGGAAGCGGCAATCGCACTCGGCATCACCCACCAGGGGCGAAGAGGCCACTACAGCAATACTTACGGACTCGCAAGATGCGTGCAGAAGGTACAGCAGTGCACGAATATCCACTGCGGCCATCCGCATACTCAAGACCAGAAAAATAATCTTTTCGAGTTGCTTCATTACGTGGACACCAGGTGATGAGACTGTGACAGAGAACCAGCGTGCCGACGACAACGCCCGAGCATACGCCAACCGGAGGGCGCACCACGACGGGGAACCGGACACAGTCACCAGACGCTATGGAGCAATTTTAGAAAACCAAAGAGCCCTAAGGAGTATCTACCCACCTCCCCACAAAGACCTTAGTAGAGAGCAGTCGGTTGTCTGGAGACTACTGCAGACTGATACACACCCCAATCTGAGCCTACTCAGCAAAATCTATCCGTCAACATATGACAATAAATACCCGCTATGAGGGGAACACGCAACGCTCTACCACGTTACATGGGCCTGCCAAAAGCCATAGGTAGCGCCAGTACACGAAACACCAACACCGGACCAGTGGGAGGCTGCGCTTCCCTGCTCGAAGCCTGAAGAACAGCTCAAGCTGATCGACAGGGCTAGTAAGATGGCAAAGGCCACAGGGGTCCTGGACTGAGGGCTCCACCTTCGCCGGTATACCTCCTTTGGGAAAATAAAGTTTTTCATCGATTCATTGATTCTGCATATCCAAGCCACTTCGACAGACTGTGTCGCTAAGCATTTGCGGCAGAATTATGGCCACTAGCGGAACATGGTCCATCAAGAAGGCACCCTCGACGCGAGCACATCATGCACCACCCACCGCAGGCATTATAACGGTCTGCGACGTCCCGCCGTCCAGCCTGGCACCTCCCTTTGCTTGAGTGACTGTTATGTATTGTTTGCATGTTTGTTGCTTAGTTGGTATGTCTGTTTGTTTACTTGCTTGTTTGTTTGTTTTGTCTTCTAATCGATGGGGCATTTTGGAAGTATATGTTAGCGCGTTTCATTAACCACACGGCAAAATATAAGACAGCTAAGCAGTTGAGTTCACCAAATCATACATACCTAGGAACCGGAACAGTGCTTTTGACGTCTTGTGAGCAAACAAGTGCCAAGGTATACACCATCCTTAGTCTGTAGACTGTCGCGCTTGAACTGCTAAGCATCCAGGAGCGATCCTTCCTGTACTCTTATTGGCCACACTGGTACAAAAGGTTCTCGTGCACCATACATGCATGTGTCCCACCTAACGTTAGCCAAGCTGTTCAAAAAAAAAAGAAGAAAAGAAAAAAAGAAATTAAAAATCACCAAGCAAGGCACGATCATAAAACCTACGGTGTTCGGTTGTCAGAGGTCTTACGACTGATTATCGCTGGTTTTATTATCGTATCTTGCACTGTGATATATTTTTTTTCTTCTATGAACAGCTTCGCTAACGTTAGCTGGGGCACACGGTATATGTCCTTACATGTAGCTGCGGACGTCGCTGACGGAGCTATCAGCCGATATGATGAAGGCGAAATACCATTTCCTAAAGGCTCTATAACTTGTAGGTCCAAAAGTAATATTTTAGTAAATTGTAACGCAGCGGTCACTCATATCGGCTATGCTGGGTTTTGGCGCCGCCGCTACAGCAACTGCGTCGACAGTGATGTCATCTTCGCGGTGGCCTTTTAAAACAAATAGCTTTCTTTGGTTGTTTTCGTCCGTTCTCGCGGCGATCGGTAATGGTCGAACTTTCACCGCTGATGCCACGGCACCGATGCAAATAGCGCGTGCTCCCACGTAACCGAGCTGTGCCACGCGTTCGTCATCGACCGACAACTGTATTGGAGCTCTTTTATATGCATGTTGTTACGTTTCGCCTACGACGCGCGGTTTAGCCGGCGCGACTGCAAAGAAGCGGCAAACATTTTGGCCCGTTCGGCGTCGCCGCTACGCTCCCCGCCAAGCGCGTCCAGGCATGTTCCGATGCCACGTGTCTTCATGTGCGTGTGTGAGTGTATGTACCATTGTGCCCGACCGGCGGCGATACGACAGCAGGGGTCACCTTCTCCTCCCAGCCATTGTGCCCGACCGGAGGCGATACGACAGTAGAAGTCACCTTCTCCTCCCAGCCATTGTGCCCGACCGGAGGCGATACGACAGCAGGGGTCACCTTCTCCTCCCGGCCATTGTGCCCGACCGGAGGCGATACGACAGTAGGAGTTACCTTCTCCTCTTTGTGCCCGACCGGCGGCGCCACGACAGTATGCGTCACCTTATCTCATTGTACAATCACGTGCTCGTCTATTGAGGGGTTCCTTCTTGCCCTCAACTGCGAGAGTATAAAAACAGCTGCCCCCGGACGCAAAAGGAGGGCTCCGATTTCTTCTGTTGAGTAAAGTGCACTCCCGTCTCTCTACTTCGGTCAACCTGACCGCCAACTCTTTGCGATGTTAAAATAAACAAGTTGTTTTGTTGTTACCAGTCGACTCATGCTTTGCCGGGACCTTCGGATGCTTCCAGTTGTACCCCAGGCCGCCAGGCCAACGCTACCCTTGGGGCTTGCGACCCAGGTGCAACAACGGGCGTCAGCGCCGAGTTCCCAACAGGTCGTACCATCGGTGCGACCACAACAACCGTTGCCATCGGTGGGATTCAAACAACTGGTGGCAGCGGTGGGATCGCGACAACGGAGGCCAGCAGCGAAGAGATGCAGTTGACTGTATGCTGAGCAGCTCAACAACGATCCGGGAGCAGTGCAACGAGCCCTGTGTGATGACTGGTTGCCTGCAGCGGAACGACTGCGCTGAACTCTTGGCTGCGAGGTTTGGTGAGTGCGGGACTTTCTTCTTCTGAGCTTTGCCAGGCTTTTGTTAGTGTCAGAAACAGAGCTGGTAATTGTGGTTGTCGTTGCTGCCGGGTTAGTTTGCGGCAAGACAAAATTAGGCAGTAGAGAAAGCAGCATTCAGAGCAGCCATGGATTTGAAGTCGTTGCGCAAACCGAAATTGTTGGAGCTTGCAAGAGAGTTGGGTCTGGATGTCTCGGACAAACTCAGAAAACCAGAACTGCTAAAGGCTATTCTTGAGTTAGAAGCTGAGGATGACGAGCTGTCGGAATGCCTTGAGACCATTGAGGAGAGGGAGACTGCAAAAAGACAGGAGAGCGAACTTAAAGAACAAAAAGAGCGAGAGCAACAAGAGAAAAAAGAAGAGCGCGACCGTCAACACGCGTTGGAAATGAAGCGTCTCGAGATTGAGATGGAACGCGCTCGTAATGGAAGTCAGGCACACGGTGCAGGAGAACGAGTATTGTTCAAAATGACTGACCTGATGCGGCCGTTTAAGCTTGGAGAGGACATTGGTTTGTTCCTGGTTAACTTTGAGCGAACGTGCGAGAAGCAGGGGTTCTCTCGGGAAACGTGGCCACAGCGCTTGCTCACTTTGTTACCCGGCGAGGCGGCCGACGTAGTCGCTCGCTTGGATAGAGAGGAGGCAGAGGATTTCGACAAAGTGAAATCGAGTCTGCTAAAAAAGTACAGGCTGTCAGCGGAGGCGTTCCGTCGGAAGTTTCGGTAAAGTGAGAAAGGCAAGAGTGAGTCATATACAGAGTTTGCCTACAAGCTTATGTCAAACATGCAGGAGTGGCTCAAAGAAGAGAAAGCGTTCGGTGACCACGATAAAGTTCTGCAGTGTTTCGGGCTAGAACAGTTTTATAGTCGGTTACCTGAGAACGTGCGGTACTGGGTCTTGGATAGGCCAGACGTTTGTACGGTGGCTAAAGCCGCTGAGCTAGCCGAGGAGTTTGTGACGCGTCGGGCTCGCGGAGCTAAGGACGGTCAAAAGGGTGAATTTGGCTCGAAGTTTGAGAGGCCGAAGTTCACACCCATGAGAGCAAAGGGGAACACGCGTAGTGAGGATGCGAGTGAAAGCAGTCCGACCAAACGTAAAGAGACGGCGGCAGCCGAAGCCGAACGCAGAAAGCGGTTCGAGATGAGGCAAGCGCGCGTGTGTTATACGTGCCAGAAGCCGGGTCACTTTTCGGCGCAGTGGCCGGAAACAACACCAAAGGTTGTGTTTTTTTCATTATGCAGCACTAACGAGAACATGAAGCTTCTCGAGCCTTACATGCGAGACCTCCTCGTGAACGGGAAAGAGTGCCGAGTGCTTCGCGATTCCGCAGCTACGATGGATGTAGTTCACCCGTCTTACGTAGAACCCCATATGTTCACGGGCGAGTGCGCATGGATCAAGCAAGCCGTGGAAGCTCATAGCGTGTGTCTGCCGGTAGCAAAAGTGCTTATTGAAGGACCTTTCGGAGCGCTTGAGACGGAGGCCGCAGTGTCATCTATGCTGCCCCCCCAGTACCCGTACCTATTTTCGAACAGGTCCGATCACCTCCTGCGCGAGAAGGGGCTTTTGTTTGGTGAGGCTAGCGTTCAGGCATTAACCAGATCGAAGGCTCGGGAGCTCGCTGCAAAGGCGGTAGTTGCGGGGCCGACGTTATCGAACAATGAAAAAGGGTCAGAGGCGCAGCAAGCTGATATTCGGAGCACGCCCGAACTGAATAAACTTGAGTCTGTAACGTTAAAGGCACCAGATACTGGAGAGGAAAATCCCGATGCGGGAAAGTTAGAAGAGCTATCTGCAGATTTGCTCATCGCGCCTGCGTCAGATGGACTTAATAGGTTGCTAAAAGTCAGCCGGTCGGCTTTGATAGCCGAGCAAAAAAAGGATGGCAGCCTAGAAAACGTACGCTGCATTGTCAAGGAAGGTATCGCCAAGAAAAATGCTCGCTTTGTGGAAAGAGGTGGAGTCCTGTACCGGAAGTATCTAGACCGCAGAGGAGTGGAGTTCGATCAGCTGATCGTGCCTCAATGCTATCGTGAGGATCTGTTGCGCTTGTCGCACGGGGGTTCGTGGTCCGGACACCTTGGAGTTAAGAAAACTAAGGACCGTCTCTTGCAAGAGTACTATTGGCCAGGGTGTTTTCGGGACGCAGACCACTTCGTGAGGTCATGTGACACCTGTCAGCGGGTGGGCAAACCAGGGGACAAATCGAGGGCGCCGTTGAGTTGGTACCTATCATTACGGAGCCTTTTAGACGGCTCGTTATTGATACAGTGGGACCTCTGCCGGTAACAGCCACGGGGTACAGACACATTTTGACTGTGATCTGCCCAGCGACAAAGTTCCCTGAAGCAGTGCCGCTTAAAGAACTCAGCTCAGTTGAGATAGTCAATGCACTACTGTCCATATTTGCGCGAGTTGGTTTTCCTGCGGAAATCCAATCAGATCAGGGCACAGTGTTTACTAGCGCTTTGACAACTTTTCTCGAAAGGTGTGGGGTAAAGCTGTTACACAGCTCAGTGTACCACCCACAGTCGAATTCCGTTGAGAAGCTCCACTCCGTCATGAAGCGCGTGTTGAGAGCATTGTGTTTTGAACATCAAACTGACTGGGAGCTGTGTCTGCCTGGGGTGATGTTTGCATTACGGACCGCGCCGCATGCGGCTACGGGGTTTTCGCCAGCTGAGCTGGTGTACGGTCGCTCGCTTCGGTCTCCGCTTCGCATGCTTCGAGAATCGTGGGAAGGCAGGGGCGACGACCCAGTCGTGGTGGAGTACGTGCTTAAGCTCCTCGAACGCTTAAGAAGGGCACAGGAGTTGTCAGGTGAAGCAATGGCAAAGGCCCAGCAGAGGGCCAAGGTTTATTATGATCGGACAGCCAGGGCCCGTCGTTTTGAGGTGGGCGATGAGGTCATGATATTGCGCACATCGCTAAACAACAAACTAGACGTGCAATGGGAGGGCCCAGCACGAATTGTTCAGAAACTGTCGGACGTTAACTACGTGGTAAGTCTGCCAGGAAAACGGAAAGCACAGCAAGTTTACCACTGTAATCTGCTCAAACCTTATAAACAAAGGGAAGCAGTGGTGTGCATGATGGTAAACGTTCCTGAAGAGCTTCCGGTCGAGATTCCGGGGCTAGGCTCAGTGACGAACAGGGAAGACACTGGTCAAGTCATTAGTGACTTAGTCAGTGGAGCATCGCTGTCGCGTGAACAGAAAACCGAACTACACCAGCTATTACAAGAGTTTCAAGGTCTGTTCTCTGAGAGGCCTGGTAGGACTTCTGTCCTTACTCATGACATAGAACTTACCTCCCCAGAGCCAGTACGATCCAAGGCGTATCGGGTGTCACCCCTCCAGAACGATATTATGGAGGCTGAGGTAAAGAAAATGCTACAGCTCGGTGTTATTGAGGCAGGTGAGAGTGATTATACCTCCCCTTTGATTTTAGTTGAGGTACCGGGCAAGGAACCTCGTCCTTGCGTCGACTACCGCAGGCTTAATTCCATCACTAAGGATCAAATTTATCCGATCCCTAACATCGAGGAGCGCCTTGAGAAAGTTAGTAGCGCTCAGTTTATTTCCACCCTAGATCTTGTCAGGGGTTATTGGCAGGTTCCACTTACAGAAGAGGCTAGTAGGTATGCGGCGTTCATTTCACCAATGGGAACATTCCGTCCTAAAGTGTTGAGTTTTGGTTTGAAGAAAGCGCCATACTTTTTGTCAAGCCTCATGGATAAAGTGTTGCGGGGACAGCAAGAATTCGCTTTACCGTATCTAGACGACGTAGCGATATTCTCCGCATCCTGGTCTGAGCATATGGCACACTTGCGGGCAGTGCTAACCCGCCTGCGCGAAGCGGGCTTGACAGTCAAGGCTCCCAAGTGCCAGTTAGCACAGGCCGAGGTTGTCTACCTCGGTCACGTGATTGGTCAGGGTCGTCGCCGCCCCTCTGAAATAAAGGTGGCCGCTGTGCGAGACTTCCCGCAACCGCGCACGAAGACCGATATTCGGTCGTTCTTAGGTGTCGCCGGCTACTATCAGAGGTACATCCCCAGGTACTCTGATATCGCGGCTCCCCTGACGGATGCTCTAAGAAAGACAGAGCCTCAAACAGTCGTCTGGGACGAGACAAAGGAAAGAGCTTTTAGAGCCCTAAAGAGTGCCCTAACAAGCCAGCCTGTGCTACGATCGCCAGACTATACAAAAGGGTTCGTTGTTCAGTGCGATGCTAGTGAGCGAGGCATGGGCGTTGTACTGTGCCAACGGGAAAATGGAGAAGTAGAACACCCCGTCCTGTATGCTAGTCGTAAGCTGACCAGTCGTGAGCAGGCGTATAGCGCCACCGAGAAAGAGTGTGCATGTCTCGTGTGGGCCGTTCAGAAATTGTCATGCTATCTAGCCGGCTCGAGGTTTATCATTGAGACGGATCACTGCCCTCTCCAATGGCTGCAGACCATCTCTCCCAAAAATGGCCGCCTCCTGCGCTGGAGCCTCGCTTTGCAACAATATTCCTTTGAGGTGCGTTACAAAAAGGGGAGTCTCAACGGTAACGCCGATGGCTTAAGTCGAAGCCCCTAACGTAGGAATCAGCCTCAAAATTGTTTGTTACTGATGTTTTTCTTCCTGAGGCAGGATTTTTTTTAACATATTGCTTTTGTTTAGTGTTTCAAAGTGATGATATGCTTTCTAGTGCAATTTTCCAATTTGTGGACGCGTTCTGAGTGATGCTAGACTACTGTAAGGAACTAGGCAGTGGTATAAAAAGGGGAAAGAGCCTGGCAGGGCTTAGTGAGGGTTGTGCCGTGCTTGCTGACTGAGCGGTTGAGTTTCAGCGTAGTTCTAACGCTTGCCGGGAACGAGAACAAAAATGTGAACTCTCCCGAAGCCACTTTGCAGTGTCCTGTGCGAACCTGAACGAGAGAACGAGGCCTTCTCTGTGCGGTGCGCTCAAGAAACGTCGAGGGACGCCCGACTTCGGTTATGAGCATCATCGAGCGACATCCCTCCGGACAGCGGATGCAGTCCCCTGTCCATCGGGATCTCCTTCCCCCGGCGGGGCGGTCTGTTACGTTTCGCCTACGACGCGCGGTTTAGCCGGCGCGACTGCAACAAAGCGGCAAACATTTTGGCCCGTTCGGCGTCGCCGCTACGCTCCCCGCCAAGCGCGTCCAGGCATGTTCCGATGCCACGTGTCTTCATGTGCGTGTGTGAATGTATGTACCATTGTGCCCGACCGGCGGCGATACGACAGCAGGGGTCACCTTCTCCTCCCAGCCATTGTGCCCGACCGTAGGCGATACGACAGTAGAAGTCACCTTCTCCTCCCAGCCATTGTGCCCGACCGGAGGCGATACGACAGCAGGGGTCACCTTCTCCTCCCGGCCATTGTGCCCGACCGGAGGCGATACGACAGTAGGAGTTACCTTCTCCTCTTTGTGCCCGACCGGCGGCGCCACGACAGTATGCGTCACCTTATCTCATTGTACAATCACGTGCACGTCTATTGAGGGGTTCCTTCTTGCCCTCAACTGCGAGAGTATAAAAACAGCTGCCCCCGGACGCAAAAGGAGGGCTCCGATTTCTTCTGTTGAGTAAATTGCACTCCCGTCTCTCTACTTCGGTCAACCTGACCGCCAACTCTTTGCGATGTTAAAATAAACAAGTTGTTTTGTTGTTACCAGTCGACTCATGCTTTGCCGGGACCTTCGGATGCTTCCAGTTGTACCCCAGGCCGCCAGGCCAACGCTACCCTTGGGGCTTGCGACCCAGGTGCAACAACGGGCGTCAGCGCCGAGTTCCCAACAGGTCGTACCATCGGTGCGACCACAACAACCGTTGCCATCGGTGGGATTCAAACAATGTGATGATGTCACGCGAGAGCTTTGGATGGGGTCTGCAGGTTTAGGTGTGTGCTGTGGTGGAGCGCTCGGGGAGGAGAGGTCTGCCTACGCCCGCCGCATTTCCCCCCTCCCCCCTTTTGGCGGTTGCGGGGAAGGACCCTGGCGCTAGCCAGTGATGCGTCTGCACCAGTGAATGCCCACATCAACATGATGATGATGATGATGATGATGATGATCTTCTGTCATGGCTCGTACCCACTAAGGGGGATAGCCCAAAAATCGGGCGGCAGGAGGTAGCTCAATGAAATTCTTATATGAAAAGGACAAACGCAAAGCAAAGAAAAAAAGAAGGAAAGAAGGTATTGGAATAACTAG
Organism: Dermacentor variabilis; assembly: GCF_050947875.1. Classification (NCBI taxonomy): domain Eukaryota; kingdom Metazoa; phylum Arthropoda; class Arachnida; order Ixodida; family Ixodidae; genus Dermacentor; species Dermacentor variabilis. The sequence continues at coordinate 107,074,382 of NC_134570.1, forward strand.
ACTAGTATGCGAGCTAGCAGTCGAACTAACTGAAAGGTGAATTTTAAAGGAGGTTAGAAATTGAAATTAAATCATGGGGTTTTTGCGTGCAAAATACTGATTATGAGGCACGCGCGAGGCACTCCGGAAATTTCGACCACCTGGGGTTCTTTAACGTGCACTTAAATCTAAGTACGCGGGTGCTTTCGCATTTTGCCCCCCATCGAAATGCGGCCGCCGTGGCCGGGATTCGATCCCGCGACCTCGTGCTTAGCAGCCCAACACCATAGCCACTAAGCAACCACGGCGGGTGGAGCTTAGAAATCAAGGAGAGTAAATACAATATTAAAAAGAAACAGAGTTTGGAGAAACAAATTTTAGCGAAATAAATGATCCTTTGATAGGTAGAAAAAAGTTGCAATAATCGCAGCTCATCTGTCTTCTCCTTCTTCTTCTCCTCCTCTTTCCTCGCGCTTGACGTGCCTTCTCTTCGGGTTATTTCATCTTCGCCTTCCCTTTTCTCGTTTACATTCACACATTCCTTCTCTTTTACGACCGGCGTCGTCATTTTCTTCACCCGAGACGCACGCGGCTCTCTTGTCGCTCATGACAATTGTCCATGAGCGGAGTGCCGACCAGAAAGTGGACTGGTGGGGAGACGCGAGTGGAACTGGGCGGGCGAGGTGGCACTGTCAGTACCAAGGTGGGCTCGCTTCAAACGATCCACGGAAACTGTCTCTCGCTGTGCATTGACTATAGAATAGAGAAGTGCTCATAGGGTCGCGCTTGAGGACCTTGAAAGGACCGTCGTATGCTGTTTGCAACGGTGTGCGGATAGCGTCGTGGTGGAAGAATAAGTGGAAGGCATGCAGCAAATGTGGTCTCACGTAAGTATAGCTTTGGGGTCGTGGCGAAGAGGTGGCGGTGGAACGACGGTAACCGTCGCAGTTCGCGGGCGACTAGCGGCAGGAACTCCACGTCAGCAGCTGTTGGTCCCGAGTCGGACAACTGGCCAGTGTTTGGATCGGACTGCTGGTACGATCTGTTGGGAACTCGGCGCTGACGCCCGTGGTTGTACCTGGGTCGCAAGCCCCAAGGGTAGCGTTGGCCTGGCGGCCTGGGGTACAACTGGAAGCATCCGAAGGTCCCGGCAAAGCATGAGTCGACTGGTAACAACAAAACAACTTGTTTATTTTAACATCGCAAAGAGTTGGCGGTCAGGTTGACCGAAGTAGAGAGACGGGAGAGCACTTCACTCAACAGAAGAAATCGGAGCCCCTCCTTTTGGCGTCCGGGGGCAGCTGTTTTTATACTCTCGCAGTTGAGGGCAAGAAGGAACCCCTCAAAAGACGAGCACGTGAATGTACAATGGGCTAATGGTGACGCACACTGTCGTAGCGATGCCGTAGCACCATGTCGAGCACGATCTCGTAGCACCCTGTCGTGGCGCTGCCGGTCGGACACAATGACTGTAATGAGAGGATGGTCCCTGCTTTGGCATCGCCTGTTTCGGGCACAATGACTGGAACGAGATCCCTGCTTTGGCATCGCCTGTTTCGGGCACAATGACTGGAATGCGAGGATGATCCCTAGGCGGTCGCATCGCCGCAGTCGCGCCTGGAAACACCTGGCGATGAGTGTTGCGGCGACGACGATCGGGCCAAAATTGTCTGCCGCCCCGCCGCAGTCGCGCCGGCAAAACCACGTGTCGCAGGCGAAACGCAACAGACCGCCCCGCCGGGGGAAGGAGATCCCGATGGACAGGGGACTGCATCCGCTGTCCGGAGGGATGTCGCTCGATGATGCTCATAACCGAAGTCGGGCGTCCCTCGACGTTTCTTGAGCGCAGCGCACAGAGAAGGCCTCGTTCTCTCGTTCAGGTTCGCACGGGACACTGCAAAGTGACTTCGGGAGAGTTCACATTTTTGTTCTCGTTCCCGGCAAGCGTTAGAACTACGCTGAAACTCAACCGCTCAGTCAGCAAGCACGGCACAACCCTCACTAAGCCCCGCCAGGCTCTTTCCCCTTTTTATACCACTGCCTAGTTCCTTACAGTAGTCTAGCATCACTCAGAACGCGTCCACAAATTGAAAAATTGCACTAGAAAGCATATCATCACTTTGAAACACTAAACAAAAGCAATATGTTAAAAAAAATCCTGCCTCAGGAAGAAAAACATCAGTAACCAACAATTTTGAGGCTGATTCCTACGTTAGGGGCTTCGACTTAAGCCATCGGCGTTACCGTTGAGACTCCCCTTTTTGTAACGTACCTCAAAGGAATATTGTTGTAAAGCGAGGCTCCAGCGCAGGAGGCGGCCATTTTTGGGAGAGATGGTCTGCAGCCATTGGAGAGGGCAGTGATCCGTCTCAATGATAAACCTCGAGCCGGCTAGATAGCATGACAATTTCTGAACGGCCCACACGAGACACGCACACTCTTTCTCGGTGGCGCTATACGCCTGCTCACGACTGGTCAGCTTACGACTAGCATACAGGACGGGGTGTTCTACTTCTCCATTTTCCCGTTGGCACAGTACAACGCCCATGCCTCGCTCACTAGCATCACACTGAACAATGAACCCTTTTGTATAGTCTGGCGATCGTAGCACAGGCTGGCTTGTTAGGGCACTCTTTAGGGCGCTAAAAGCTCTTTCCTTTGTCTCGTCCCAGACGACTGTTTGAGGCTCTGTCTTTCTTAGAGCATCCGTCAGGGGAGCCGCGATATCAGAGTACCTAGGGATGTACCTCTGATAGTAGCCGGCGACACCCAAGAACGACCGAATATCGGTCTTTGTGCGCGGTTGCGGAAAGTCTCGCACAGCGGCCACTTTTATTTCAGAGGGGCGGCGACGACCCTGACCAATCACGTGACCGAGGTAGACAACCTCGGCCTGTGCTAACTGGCACTTAGGAGCCTTGACTGTCAAGCCCGCTTCGCGCAGGCGGGTTAGCACTGCCCGCAAGTGTGCCATATGCTCAGACCAGGATGCGGAGAATATCGCTACGTCGTCTAGATACGGTAAAGCGAATTCTTGCTGTCCCCGCAACACTTTATCCATGAGGCTTGAAAAACAGTATGGCGCGTTCTTCAAACCAAAACTCAACACTTTAGGACGGAATGTTCCCATTGGTGAAATGAACGCCGCATACCTACTAGCCTCTTCTGTAAGTGGAACCTGCCAATAACCCCTGACAAGATCTAGGGTGGAAATAAACTGAGCGCTACTAACTTTCTCAAGGCGCTCCTCGATGTTAGGGATCGGATAAATTTGATCCTTAGTGATGGAATTAAGCCTGCGGTAGTCGACGCAAGGACGAGGTTCCTTGCCCGGTACCTCAACTAAAATCAAAGGGGAGGTATAATCACTCTCACCTGCCTCAATAACACCGAGCTGTAGCATTTTCTTTACCTCAGCCTCCATAATATCGCTCTAGCGGGGTGACACCCGATACGCCTTGGATCGTACTGGCTCTGTGGAGGTAAGTTCTATATCATGAGTAAGTACAGAAGTCCTACCAGGCCTCTCAGAGAACAGACCTTGAAACTCTTGTAATAGCTGGTGTAGTTCGGTTTTCTGCTCGGGCGACAGCGGTGCTTTACTGATAAGGTCACTAATGACTTGACCGGTGTCTTCCCTGTTCGTCACTGAGCCTAGTCCCGGAAGCTCGACCGGAAGCTCTTCAGGAACGTTTACCATCATGCACACCACTGCTTCCCTTTGTCTATAAGGTTTGAGCAGATTACAGTGGTAAACTTGCTGTGCTTTCCGCTTTCCTGGCAGACTTACCACGTAGTTAACGTCCGACAGTTTCTGAACAATTCGTGCTGGGCCCTCCCACTGCACGTCTAGTTTGTTGTTTAGCGATGTGCGTAATATCATGACCTCATCGCCAACCTCAAAACGACGGGCCCTGGCTGTCCGATCATAATAAACCTTGGCCCTCTGCTGGGCCTTTGTCATTGCTTCACCTGACAACTCCTGTGCCCTTCTTAAGCGTTCGAGGAGCTTAAGCACGTACTCCACCACGACTGGGTCGTCGCCCCTACCTTCCCATGATTCTCGAAGCATGCGAAGCGGAGATCGAAGCGAGCGACCGTACACCAGTTCAGCTGGCGAAAACCCCGTAGCCGCATGCGGCGCGGTCCTTAAAGCAAACATCACCCCAGGCAGACACAGCTCCCAGTCAGTTCGATGTTCAAAACACAACGCTCTCAACACGCGCTTCATGACGGAGTGGAGCTTCTCAACGGAATTCGACTGTGGGTGGTACACTGAGCTGTGTAACAGCTTTACCCCACACCTTTCGAGAAAAGTTGTCGTCAAAGCGCTAGTAAACACTGTGCCCTGATCTGATTGAATTTCTGCAGGAAAACCAACTCGCGCAAATATGGACAGTAGAGCATTGACTATCTCCACTGAGCTGAGTTCTTTAAGCGGCACTGCTTCAGGGAACTTTGTCGCTGGGCAGATCACAGTCAAAATGTGTCTGTACCCTGTGGCTGTTACCGGCAGAGGTCCCACAGTATCAATAACGAGCCGTCTAAAAGGCTCCGTAATGATAGGTACCAATTTCAACGGCGCCCTCGATTTGTCCCCTGGTTTGCCCACCCGCTGACAAGTGTCACATGTCCTCACGAAATTGTCTGCGTCCCGAAAACACCCTGGCCAATAGTACTCTTGCAAGAGACGGTCCTTAGTTTTCTTAACTCCTAGGTGTCCGGACCACGAACCCCCGTGTGACAAGCGCAACAGATCCTGACGATAGCATTGAGGCACGACCAGCTGATCGAACTCCACTCCTCTGCGGTCTAGATACTTCCGGTACAGGACTCCACCTCTTTCCACAAAACGCGCAGTTTTCCTGGCGATACCTTCTTTGACATTGCAGCGTACGTTTTCCAGGCTGCCATCCTTTTTTTGCTCGGCTATCAAAGCCGTCCGGCTGACTTTTAGCAACCTATCAAGTCCGTCTGACGTAGGCGCGATGAGCAAATCAGTAGATAGCTCTTCTAACTTTCCCGTGTCGGGCGTTTCCTCTCCAGTATCTGGCGCCTTTAACGTTACAGACTCAAGTTTATTCAGTTCGGGCGTGCTCTGAATATAAGCTTGCTGCGCCTCTGACCCTTTTTCGTTGTTTGATAACGTCGGCCCCGCAACTACCGCCTTTGCAGCGAGCTCCCGAACCTTCGATCTGGTTAAGGCCTGAACACTAGCTTCACCAAACAAAAGCCCCTTCTCGCGCAGGAGGTGATCGGACCTGTTTGAAAATAGGTACGGGTACTGGGGTGGCAGCATAGATGACACTGCCGCCTCTGTCTCAAGCGCTCCGAAAGGTCCTTCAATAAGTACCCTTGCTACTGGCAGACACACGCTATGAGCTTCCACGGCTTGCTTGATCCACGCGCACTCGCCCGTGAACATATGGGGTTCTACGTAAGATGGGTGAACTACATCCATCGTAGCTGCGGAATCGCGAAGCACTCGGCACTCTTTCCCGTTCACGAGGAGGTCTCGCATGTAAGGCTCGAGAAGCTTCATGTTCTCGTCAGTGCTGCCTATTGAAAAAAAGACAACTTTTGGTGTTGTTTCCGGACACTGCGCCGAAAAGTGACCCGGCTTCTGGCACGTATAACAAACGCGCGCTCGCCTCATCTCGAACCGCTTTCTGCGTTTGGCTGCCGCCGTCTCTTTACGTTTGGTCGGACTGCTTTCACTCGCATCCTCACTACGCGTGTCCCCCTTTGCTCTCATGGGTGTGAATTTCGGCCTCTCAAACTTCGAGCCAAATTCACCCTTTTGACCGTCCTTAGCTCCGCGAGCCCGACGCGTCACAAACTCCTCGGCTAGCTCAGCGGCTTTAGCCACCGTACAAACGTCTGGCCTATCCAAGACCCAGTATCGCACGTTCTCCGGTAACCGACTATAAAACTGTTCTAGCCCGAAACACTGCAGAACTTTATCGTGGTCACCAAACGCTTTCTCTTCTTTGAGCCACTCCTGCATGTTCGACATAAGCCTATACGCAAACTCTGTATATGACTCACTTTTGCCTTTCTCATTTTCCCGAAACTTCCGACGGAACGCCTCCGCAGACAGCCGGTACTTTTTTAGAAGACTCGATTTCACTGTGTCGAAATCCTCTGCCTCCTCTCTATCCAAGCGAGCGACTACGTCGGCCGCCTCGCCGGGTAACAAAGTGAGCAAGCGCTGTGGCCACGTTTCCCGAGAGAACCCCTGCTTCTCGCACGTTCGCTCAAAGTTAACCAGGAACAAACCAATGTCCTCTCCAAGCTTAAACGGCCGCATCAGGTCAGTCATTTTGAACAATACGCGTTCTCCTGCACCGTGTGCCTGACTTCCATTACGAGCGCGTTCCATCTCTACCTCGAGACGCTTCATTTCCAAAGCGTGTTCGCGCTCTTCTTTTTCTTTCTGCTCTTTAAGTTCGCGCTCCTGTTTCTCTTTTTGCTCTTTGAGTTCGCGCTCATATTTCTCTTTTTGCTCTTTAAGTTCGCGCTCCTGTCTTTTTGACCTCTCCTCAATAGTCTCAAGGCATTCCGACAGCTCGTCATCCTCAGCCTCTAACTCAAGAATAGCCTTTAGCAGTTCAGGTTTTCTTAGTTTGTCTGAGACATCCAGACCCAACTCTCTTGCAAGCTCCAACAATTTCGGTTTGCGCAACGACTTCAAATCCATGGCTGCTCTGAATGCTGCTTTCTCTACTGCTTACTATTGTCTTGCCGCAAACTAACCCGGCAGCAACGACAACCACAATTACCAGCTCTGTTTCTGACACTAACAAAAGCCTGGCAAAGCTCAGAAGAAGAAAGTCCCGCACTCACCAAACCTCGCAGGCAGGAATTCCGCGCAGTCGTTCCGCTGCAGGCAACCAGTCGTCACACAGGGCTCGTTGCACTGCTCCCGGATCGTCGTTGAGCTGCTCAGCATACTGTCAACTGCATCTCTTTGCTGCTGGCCTCCGTTGTCGCGATCTCACCGCTGGCAGACAGTTGTTTGAAGTCGGAGGCGATCTCACCGCTGCCAACCAGATGTTTGGATCGGACTGCTGGTACGATCTGTTGGGAACTCGGCGCTGACGCCCGTGGTTGTACCTGGGTCGCAAGCCCCAAGGGTAGCGTTGGCCTGGCGGCCTGGGGTACAACTGGAAGCATCCGAAGGTCCCGGCAAAGCATGAGTCGACTGGTAACAACAAAACAACTTGTTTATTTTAACATCGCAAAGAGTTGGCGGTCAGGTTGACCGAAGTAGAGAGACGGGAGAGCACTTCACTCAACAGAAGAAATCGGAGCCCCTCCTTTTGGCGTCCGGGGGCAGCTGTTTTTATACTCTCGCAGTTGAGGGCAAGAAGGAACCCCTCAAAAGACGAGCACGTGAATGTACAATGGGCTAATGGTGACGCACACTGTCGTAGCGATGCCGTAGCACCATGTCGAGCACGATCTCGTAGCACCCTGTCGTGGCGCTGCCGGTCGGACACAATGACTGTAATGAGAGGATGGTCCCTGCTTTGGCATCGCCTGTTTCGGGCACAATGACTGGAACGAGATCCCTGCTTTGGCATCGCCTGTTTCGGGCACAATGACTGGAATGCGAGGATGATCCCTAGGCGGTCGCATCGCCGCAGTCGCGCCTGGAAACACCTGGCGATGAGTGTTGCGGCGACGACGATCGGGCCAAAATTGTCTGCCGCCCCGCCGCAGTCGCGCCGGCAAAACCACGTGTCGCAGGCGAAACGCAACACCAGGTACGCGAAGCATCGTACCGAGAAGTAGTTCTGTTGACGAGCACTGCGCGCCTTCATTGACAGAGGTGAGAAGACAAAGGAGAACCATATAGGAAAGAAGGTGAGGCATGCAGACAGGACACAAGAGTAGAGAAGTGGACAACACGAACACCTTTTCGCATAGTGAATCCTTACCACTTAGCTCAGCTTTCTGTCATTCTAACAATATAGGAAGTCGCTCCGCCCGTGGAACAGGCGAGTCTTGCGCCTGTTCTTGGCGGTGAAAAACGTTCTACCAGGCCGCTGGAACGTGGATGCATGGTAGGCTGCAGTTCGTATAGTGCGTCACCTCGAGGAGGCGAGACAGATTTCGAAAGAGCGACGATTGAAATTGCCTCTTTTTTATATTATTAAATCTATTTAAGGAGATGTTAGTGCCTATGTGTCGCGCCGGCTATACTCCTCTTCCCTTGCGTGATAGTTATCGTCGGAAAGTTGCCAACAATCACCAAACTGGACAAATAAAAACATGAACGAACATTCACGTACTAAGTCTCGGTGCTGCAATATAAATAAATGTTTATATGGTGCGGGCCACGCCGTAACGAGCAATTCGAACATCTACAAAGGCCTGGGCCACATGGTTGTTGGCAACGTTAGCGAGAGACACTGCTTCATGCTAACGGGTACATCAGTCGGTGCAAGTGAGAGTGCATCGCTGGTTTCGAAGACTGTGGTAGCGGACTCACGATGGTCGACGTGAACCGGGCTGAAACGGACGTCCATTGGAAGAGCGCGCAGAATGTCGTGTGCCAGAGGTGCGACGCACTCTCATCGTTGTCGGCGGCAGTCTGGCATCACGCTGATCACTAGCCAAGTAGATCACTAGAATTGCAAGTAGATCACTACTTGCAATTCTTGCTGCACCTCGACACCAACGGCGTCCCGGTAATTTATAATAGCAATAGTGCATTCTGGGGTTTTACGTAGCAAAAACACGATGCGATTTAAGAGGCCCACCGTAGATCGAAGGCTCCGGATTAATTTTGACCACTTTGGGTTCTGTGACGCGCACACAAATCAAACTGTACAGAAGTGTGTTTGCATTTAGCCCCCCATCGCAGTGCGGGCGCGCCGCGGCCGGGATCGAACCCGCGCCCTCGAGTTTAGCAGCGCCATGCCATAGCTACTAAGCTGTGTATATATATATATATATATATATATATATATATATATATATATATATATATATATATATATATATATATATATATATATATATATATACCGTGGCGGGGCTCTCGGTATTGAGAGCGTGACGTAAGCCGCAGAAAAGTTTCACGTCCTCTGATATATTTCTCTTTCTTCTTTCTATCCCAAACAGGCGGGCTGTCTAAAATGCCAAGGTATCTAAGGCGTCTTGACACGCTAGCCGTGAGTGCTGCACTTTTCGTTCATGCCTCCGCAAATAAAGCAAGTCGCTTACAAAGAAACAACGGCAGCGACCCCCACACGACTGGACCTTCGACATGGCAGCCGTAATGTAACGGTTTGCAACAAGGGGTTTCTCTAACGAAGGAGACACGTCCGCGACCAAGTCGACGAGTGCGCGAACGTGCGTGGTGCCCGCCAGGAGGAGGCGAGCGGAAGGGAAAGGGGGGGGGGGGTCGTCACGCTCGCCTGCCAAGTTTATTCCGAGCGGCGGCGAGACAGCAGCAGCATGAACGGGAGGGGGGGGGGGGGGTCGTCTCGCCTCGCGCCCGCACCGCTAATACCTGCGAATTAAGATGCGAGCGGCCAGCGCGACTTCCTCCGCCCAGAAGTCGCTTGTCTACCGATGCGGGGTTAAATGTTGCGGCACGAATGAGCGTGCGCTGTATGCGAGTGAGGGGAGGAGGGGGGGGGGGGAGGGGAGCATGTTTATGTTTTCGTCGTTCTTATTTTTTTTTTCTTCTTCTACATGTGACCGTATAAGGCGACGTTGGCATCTCTCTGTACATTATCTGGATTGCGGGGCCGGGACAATTTAACGAACAATTCTATTCCTATACCCTCTCTCTCGCTCTCTTTTCGCTCTACACCAGCGACATGACGAGCGACAGACGAACAGACGTTCGCATGAAACTACATGTTCTTCTGGTGCCAAACAAAAAACCAGGCAGCTGCGTCAGCACCGTACAGTTGTAAAGACGGGCTTCCGCCAGAGGTCTAAACGGCAACAAAGGCACCGTTACTGAAGAATGATCGAAGCGTCGTACTTTTATTTTAACGATGGGCATGCGTACTTTGTCCTTTGGCAACACGATTAACAGCATTTCAACCCAGACTCGCAAGCTGTCGTCGTCGTCGTCGTCGTCGTCATCATCATCATCATCATCATCATCGTCATCATCATCACACCATTATTATTATTATTATTATTATTATTATTATTATTATTATTATTATTATTATTATTATTATTATTATTATTATTAATCATATGTCGGCGAAGTGTCTTCAGAGCACCCCTAAAGACGAACCGCGCAAGAAATACACACTAAAAAAAAACTCTCGCCATCTGGCGTGGTCCCAAAACAATAATCGAGATCTATTTTGCTTGCGTTTTCTTTCTTGAAAACCGTGTGCTCGCTACTTTCGTGTTAACACCGCTAATCCCCACCGCTAACGCCTGTGCCGTTCGTGACCTGTAGGTAGCAGGTGCTCAGCGTTAGAGGCAGGAAAGGCACGCAAGATATAGATGACGCTTAATGTTTGGGGACACGTATGGTAAGCCTCGAGGGATGCAAACTTTTCTTTAGTGTGATAACGTTATGAAAAGATGAGTCTGAGGTGTTTCTGAGCAAGTTCGACAATTTACGGAATGCAACTTAACGCGTAAAACTGGCATATATATAGTTAGCTACAAAAGAGATAGACTGAGTAATCTCGCAGCGACCATACAAAGAATATGCCGTTTGTGTTATAGATATGCCGCTCTCCTTTTTCTTTCTTTAAAGAAGAACATAAGAAATGCTCAAGTTACGTAAAGTAGCCTCAGTCTCGCTATCTCGCTTGAAGCTGTAATAATAATAATAATAATAATAATAATAATAATAATAATAATAATAATAATAATAATAATAATAATAATAATAAGAAGAAGAAGAAGAAGAAGAAGAAGAAGAAGAAGAAGAAGAAGAAAAGAAGGGCGACTGGCGAGAAATGGTTTCATAACAAGGGCGAACTTCCTCACCGAACTCAATCGTTCGGTTAGAACAGGCGCTGCGTGAGTGCCGTTACGAATGGACACTAGTGACGCTTGTTCGATGATTAGAAACTTTTCGTAGAAAGCGATAGTTCTTATTATGCGGGGTCGCTAAGTGGCTTCCACCGTTCGCACGTATGTGCGATCAATCCAATATGTCCGTTACACTGTACGCGCCGACATAAAACACGGCGTATATAAAGTCAGCGCTTTTAGTGCAAGGTATACTGTACATCTGCCATGCTGGAACAGTGTATCCTTTTTTTAAAAATTCAGTTAACGAGAGAAGAAGACAGTCCTGCATGCACGGTGCCAGCCTGCCGGTTCCACCGAGCCGCGTTTCACCGTACGAACGGCGACATGATTAACGATGCACGGATAGGCGCAGAGACCTATAAACGCCGTTACACGCGTCGTGCCTCAAATTAGCATGCACCCCGTGGAGCGAAAAAACGCAGCTGCATGTCCGAAAAGCGTGAATGGGAAAGCCTTTCGATGCACTTGACCTTGGAGATGAAGGATGGGGCAAGAGGAAAGTGTGACTGTAACGTCGCGTAACCTAACGACGGCCCCGGCGCGTTGGCACCACCAAGGTACATCCATCTCTATATACATACTAGCCTGCATGCGGTGTACGTACGCCGCTGTAGTTAGCGATGCAGAGTGGTGTTTACATAAAACTGTCGAGGCAGTCCAAACACCTGTGCGTTCTGTAATTAATCGTTGTCGACTTTCGTTTTTTTCCCTTTCTTATTCTATTTTTCTATTCTTTTCTTCCTTCTTTCTTTCTTTATATCTTTCTTTGTTTTTTTTTCTCAATACGCCTTTCTTTTAAAGCTCTATTTGTTTTCCTCGACACGTCTAGGTCTATTAAGCGCCATGCGCGTTAACTGATCACTCCAGGCGAATCGTCTATGCGGACACGCGGGACTATGCCTTGCGCATTTGCGCAGTTTTTTATTGTATGCGCAAGCGGAGTTTTTAACTTTCTTGCATTAGCATAAGTACACGGATGTTCGCATTTGCGAAATCGCATTTACTGCGGCTTCAGGCTCGCGCGCATTGCAAGCAGGTCCAAAAATTTTCGAATGGAACTTCCTATGGACTGAAGAGCTTATACCTTTGTTATCGTGGAATAGCCGCTGTTTCTCGACCCCGACCGCCCAAGAAAGCGACCGGTTGGCACTCTGCTCTCAGACTTTATCAGAGTTGTCGCATTTTCATCGACATTTCGCCCCTACATAACCGGTCGACCAAAAAGCGCCCTTCTTATATATAAATTACTGCTTAGATCGCAGGGCTAGTCTCCTAAATGTACTTCCTACAGCTTTTGCTGTTGTTGCTGTGTGTGGCCTGTAACATCCTCATCATCATCTTGGTCACAGTCGTATTTGTCGACAAGAGCAGTCACTTCGGAAAAGAAAACTGTCCTTCCCTGAAGCCCAATCATTCGATTCTGGGTTCGCGACATCTATGCTAGCCCTACTGCTGTCGTCGTTGCCGTCCTGTCGTTTGTCATCGGCGTGTCACCGCCTTTCCGTTTTAGGCGTTCTCGTTGACGGGCCGTTGAGTTGGCATTGAAGCGAGAGGCAGCACGAAGGTCAATTCGCTCGCTGCTGCTGCCGCGCTTCCTCACGCCAGCGTTTTGACAGCGAGTGTGCGCGCGGTCATCGGGTGAGATGTTTTCACGCTTGCTTGTGCGCGCGTGACGCCGTACTTGTTAATTTAGTTAGTAAGCGAACGCTTACGAGCTTATACCGCCTATAAGACTAATTTCCTGTCGCAATCGACGCTTCGTCTTTCTGGCTAAACTGCGACTTTCTTTTCTTTTTTTCCTTTTTTTTTTTTTGTTGCCTGAGCAGCGCGCCAAGACGGCGAGGAACGAGAAAGCGACCTTCCGCTCGTAGAGTTGGAAGTATACACACGTGCGCGCTCAGTTGGGAGGAACGGAGAAAAGCAAAGGGGGAAAGGGTTATGAAAGAGGGGGAGAGGCGCTGTGTACACAAACAGAAACAGCGTCGGGAACACCGCCGCCGTGTACTAGCGAATGACTAATGAACTACGTGCCGAGTCCCGCCTGCCAACAAGCAGGAGAGCAGTGCCATCACAGACCGCGAGCAGCGTCGTCGCCCTCGCCGGAGAGATCCGAATCAGACCTGTTGGTCGGTTTCGCAACTCGGCTCCCTCAAGACGAGTTTTCGCGCCGCTCACATGGCGCGCGGGCGCGCTATGCGAGTGGTGCATGTGGCTTTGCTATTATTGTTTTAGATTCCGAAGAATGGGAAGATAGAATAGGCTTCCCAAAAATCCCGTATTCGTTACTTAGGCAAGAATATGTAACGGCAGAAAAAGCTCAGCATCAGCGTCACAAGCTATCAGGAGTGAGACATTTATTATGATAGAGACGGGGATAGGTCGGCCTGAATGAAGGTTCTTATCTGCTGCTCAGCTTTGGGTAAGGGAAACAGGAGTAAAAGAAGAGAGGCAATGTATTGGAAGTGGTCCCCCCATTAAAAAAAAAGATAATTACGTATTATATAGACAGTCAATAGACATTTGTCTATAAGTTCAATGAATTGCCTAAAGGCAAACTTTATAGACTGCTTTATCTAGTCAAATGATGTTTTACGACGCTTTTTATCAATTATACTGTCTATATAATGTTTATGGAAGGATCATCTAGATAGGTCTATGCTCATAGACAGTCGAAGGACTTGTAGTCTCGCACTTTTTATCGACTACCGGTAATACAATGTTTATCGACAAATTCTACAGAATGGTCTAGGGACGACCTATAGACCGTCTAAATACATTTTTGCAAAGGACTGAAAAATGGCAGTGCGTAATTTACATTCATAACTGGTTGGGCCCGAATCGTTTTCGAACACAGTGATAGATCACTGCCATCATGGATGTATCCAGAGCTACGAGTTTTAGGTAAGCATCGAGAGAATGTAGAAAAAATATGAAGCCTCACCAATAGTTGCGGTACGATTAGTGTTGTTTCGAGTGAACAGCCAGTATTCGTTCGCAATACAGGTGCACACAGATGGCTCGCGCACCAAAGACAGTCCGGCGTTTGCTTTTGCTATACCGAAATAAAGCGACGCAGCGCGTGTTTACAAGCCCTGTTGCGGCATGCATACCACCCAACGACAGCCGAAGTCTACACGCTTTTCGAAGCGGCAAGGCTCATCGGGGAGTAGTCAGCCCTTCAGATAAATGGCTATAGTGTGCCCAGATTCGCGGTTGAGCATGTTTTTGCAACCGTTAACGCTAATGAGTACACACAACAAAATTATCGCGAAAATTGCTCAGTCGACTGATGTTTGCGGGATCTCGCGGTGAAGAAATTGTTTTTCAGTATAGGTTCCCAGTGGTAGCGGTTGTAAATGAACTGTACATGTAAATGTAAACGTAAATCTAAATGTAAATGAACGAGCGTACAAATCCGCGAAACGTACACACGAACATGGAGAAGAATACACCATTTGACGGTTCAGCAATGAGGGGAGAGAGAGAGAGAGAAGTTGTAAGGGAAAGGCAGGGAGGTTAACCAGGCTGAGCCCGGCGAGCAACCCTGCACTGGACAAGGGGAAATGGAATTGAAAGAGGAGAAGGAAGAAAAAAGTTAGAAACATAGTAGATACGAAAACTCTCAGGGAGGAGGTCATGAGCGGCACGGTTTGATGTCCAAAAGGTCAATTTTGTATGCGGTAGATCTTAATTATAGGCTTGAAATTCAGTGCAGGTGAGACGATAGCGGGGCGAAGTGGGGAAATGTCGTTTCCCCGCTTTCGCCTTTTTTTTTTTGTCTACCGCACCTGTCCTCTCTGTACCTTTTGTCTCGCGTATTACTTTGAAGCGCACCATGTACAAAGGCTCCGTAGCTGTTCCTGGACACTATAACAAACATTATTATTATTATTATTATTATTATTATTATTATTATTATTATTATTATTATTATTATTATTATTATTATTATTATTATTATTATTATTATTATTCTAACTATTGTTATTTGAAATAAACGATAAAATAAAAAAGTGAGCTTGTCCAGTTAAATCCCAACTAACCATACCTAAGAAAAGGAGAACCAAGAAAAAAGAAAGAAGCAGTATCAACAAGCACTATACACTTGCACGATTTCGAACAAGTCACCCGTAACACAGAGTGCGTCACACAGATAGCGGCACCATACGCGCACCTAGGACCGATAGGAAGCTCAGTCTGGTGTACCCGGGATGATCACTCATCACACAGCGATGGTCTTGTCCGCAGACGTTCTCTCATGCGCGTTCCACAAGCACATACTTAAATAGGTGTGTGTTCAAGCAAGTATTTCGTGTGCGCGTAACAGTGATCGTCTAATCACGTGTGCGTAAACGTGTTTCGTCTCTCTCTATCTCTCTCTCTCTCGCTCGCTCGCTCACTCGCTCCCATAGCGCGCGTACCCGCCGCAGTTGCCCTGTGACGTTGCGCTGCTCAGCCAAAGGTCGCGAGTTTGCTCCCGGCCGCAGCGGCTGCATTTCGACGAGGGCGAAATGCCAAGACGCTCGTGTATACTCAAAATTTTGGTGAACGTTAAAGAATCCCAGATGGTCAAACTTAATCCGGAGGAATCCCAGATTAGGACCTCCAAGGTTGCCGGACCTTTCAAAGCACTGTTTGGTAACTGCATGGTAGCATGAATAGCGATCGCGCTCGTTACTATTGGCCCTCGCCACCTGTATGCTCTCCGCTCTTGCTTTTACCCATGTTCTGTGGTCACGCTCGGCGGCTATAAGTTAGCGCTTGCCTATCACATGGCGAGGGCGTATTTCCGCGGACGAAAGAAAGACGAAGGAGAGAGCGTTGTGCAACACGATTGATGCCAAACGTGTCGGTCCAACACGCGTGATCGTCACATCTGAGCACGCGGTAGGTTTTATTGTTCCCACTCCGGGGTGGGGGGGGGGGGGGGCAGTCGGACCTACATGGCAGAAGAACCGAATTGTTGCACATTGATTAGTGCGCATTGATTAAAAACCACCGGGGCCCAAGCATTCCCGGCCAATACGCCGAGCATGGAGGAAGGAAAAAGTTAGGAGGGAACATCGTGCAACGCGATATAAGCCGAACCTGTCGGCCCAACACGTGATCGCGCGTGAAAGTGCGTCGTTAGTTTTAGTGTTCCCGCTGTGCAGGCAGAGCCATGGCAGGGCAGCCTAATTCAAGCGCGAACCGAATAAAAGCTAGTGGCATATAACTAGTGTGCACCAAATGTCTCGGCAAATCTCGATTCTTGCTCCGTGATCTCGGCACAAGAGGTCACGTGCTGGGCCACCACTAATCAAAGGGCCAGGTTTCACGGCGCGTGCACTTCCGAAGGAAGGCTGCGTGGCGTAATGCCCTCTTCTAACTTTTTCCCTCCTCCATGACGCCGAATCTCAGACGCCTCATGTTGGGCCAATGTTGCGAGGGAGAAGACGAAGTAAATAGCTTCACGAAGAATTCGCGTGTCAAGGCTTGCTGTGTGGCAGAATCAGTGGCGTAGCTAGGTCGTCTGGCACCCGGGGCCCATAGGTCTTCTGTCACCCCCCTCCCCGGTAGTAGCCGGCGGAAAGAGGGGTGTCTTCAGACGTATCTGACACCCCCCCCCCCCCCTCACTGGCCCCTTGCACCCGGGGCCCACGGCCCCACGGCCCCCCGGCGCCCCCTGTTGCTACGCCACTGGGCAGAATGCTTTCTCCTATAGTTTATTTCCTTCCGTACGTATTCCGCCATCAGACGAGTTTCTTTTGGGCCATTGGCCTAATGCAAACAGCGCAGCTCTGGTAACAAGTGCCGCTACAACCTTTCTCCAAGCCACTGGGCTGGACGCACGGCTTTAGAGATGCCACAACGCTGTGAGCTTGTATACACGCACCTCCTTTTCCTATCATGATCATCATTCATCAGCCCCTTTCGTCCCGGTCCCTTTTCTCCAGTGTAGAGCAGCAGGCCACAGCAAGCTACCAGCTCAAGCCGATTTCTCTGCTAAAAACGACGCAGTGTCTGTCGTCTCTCGCAGTCCTTGTCTTTCGCGCTGGACGTCGTCTTCATCGTGACTTACGGCCTAGCCAATAGCACCAACCCTAGTTCACTTGATTTATCTGCCTTTCCGTAAATAAACTCTCTCTGTCTCTCTCTCTCTCTCTCTCTCTATGCACATAGCCACGCCTATATCGCACGAGCATTTACGTTGTACATTTTATGACTATATAGGCTTCGAAAAATTGCCACCTGCTGCTCCCTCCTACAATTTTTTTTTTCTTTCCTCCGCGCTCACAGCTAGCGCCAAACGTTCTTTCCTCTGGGGAAGGGGGCCACCTTCGAGGTCGAGACAAAAAAGCGACAGCCGGTGGGAGAAGCGCTCGCGAAGAAACGGTGTCGCAAGCGCCGCGCGACGACCGACCGCCGGCTGCCTCGCCCGCCTAATCGGTGCTGGCCATCGCGAACAGCGCTTCGCGCGCGGGGCGGCCGTGGGCGGCCACAAACACACGCGCGCGCGCGGTCGCTTTCTAAAAGTGTCGCAGGGTCGCCTCGTGCTCACAGTGGCGTGTCATTCGTTGTCGGCGCCGTGCTATGGTGGCTCGAATCTAGCCACCGTAGCCGTGCCGCCGCGGTTGTGGCGGTCGCTTTCTCTCGACACTCCGCGGAGGCCCGACAGGTCACTTTCGTTCCTCCCCCCCCCCCCCCCCTGTGTTACCCACTTCTTCGCCGTCAGCTGCCGACCTGACGCTGACTTTTGTTATTTTTTTCGTCTCTCTGGGATTCGTGAACGACCGCACGAAGTCCGCGACTGATGGCACTTCTTTTACGCCATATCGCCGCTCACCTAACGTGCGCGTTACACTCTACATATTTTTTTTTTTTTTGCTGCCGCCTCCGAGGATTCCACCGCGAACGCTGAAATGTGTTTTATCTAATCGTCTATACTGGTGCTGCCGTTCATTTTTTTTTTTTTTGTAACACCAAAAATGTAGTTGTTTGTCTTACTTCCATTTTATTTACATTTACTTTATTTTATTTACCTTTATTTCGCACTTTAATTCAACGAGGAGTTCATTCTCTCTTTTTTCTTTGGGCTCCTGCGATCTCATTTTTGGGGCAGCTCACACCTCCGGGCTCTGAAAAGCCGAATAACGGCCGGAAACGAAAGATAAAAAGAGAGAGAGAGACAAAAAAAGAAGAGCGAAGAACGTGATTTCTCGCATTGGCGTTCTCATACGTGACTTCTCTTGTACGACGCGGCGAGTGACCACCACTAAGGGACGATGAAAGAGAGACCCGAGCAGAATACTTGGCAACCTGCTTCTCCAATCTTGCGGTTATCTGTAACGCCACACCACCACCCGCCCCTCTCTTTCTCCTCCCTCTTCCCTTCCTATCCAGTAACACACACCAACTTGCGCACGCTGATACGCTTGGTGTGTAGGTAAGTCTCTCTCTAATAGCCGCGCGCTGGTCTGACCTGGCCTTGAAGGCAGCGGCGCGTCTTTTTGGAAAGGGAAGATAGGAGCGGCAGATAAGGCGGAGAGACGCCACGCCGCACTTAGCGCGACGCGGCGTGTCGCTGTAAAGTCCCCACTGTAGCGACCTGTCTCACCGATTCCGCCGCATTTCGATATCGCGGGAGGAGGAGGAGGAGGAGGAGGAGAAGAAGGAGGACTGATCGTGCCGTCCGATGCGCGCGGTTATTTCCTCGCTCCATCATCATCGAGGAGAATGTCTTTTAGGCTCGGGGGAGGGGGGGGAGGAAGGATCAAACTGATTGATTGATTGATTGAATTGATCGATCGAGCGATTTTCTCGATCAGGGAGAAGGTCTGCGGGTTCGAGATTGACACTGCAACCGGGAATAAAAGAAAACGAAAGATATTACAAATAAAGAACCAAAACCAATATGGACTGGTACATCAGAAGTGGAAAGGGGATTTACGTGTGAATGGATAGGTGGATGCACGCATTCGTCTACCAATGAATGAATGTGAAGACGAATGGATGGATGGATGTATCAACTGATCAACTCAGAGAAGAATAGACTATTGGAGGTACATTCATAGATTTCCTTTTGTAGCTGGATGATATCGTTTTTACATGTCGTTGTCACCTAGCCGGTTAACACCACCACTGGATATGCATAGTGTTTCAGTCGAATTATGGCAAACCTTAAATAAGAGAGAGAGACACACATCGTGGCAGCCGCCCAACATCAGAGTTACCGCGATAGCTTCAGGGCTTACAGCTCCTCTATCTATACCTTCTACGCACTTCCTGCACACGGACTTACTGATTCCACCTAAGAATATTGTCTGAGCGCATCGCTGCCGGAGGTTAAATTCGCAGTCTCACGTGGAGACTGCGCGGACCGCATAAAAATGAAACGCGCGATGACGTCGCTCACACGGCGACTATAACGTTACCGAAAGCGCCCGCCTACACACGGCGCCCGAGATCGCAACCGCAGGCGCCGGTGCAATCTCGGAGTCCACGGATCACCAACAACAGGATCAAAGAGACGGACGAGCAGGCCCCTCGGCCCCAACGAGACATAACGTGTAAACCTAATGAGGGACAGCGGGTCGGATAAGGTTTCGAGAAACGGCGTGTCATGATCGCTCGGCGAGCCGCCCGTAAGCGTCTAGTATAGAAGTCAGAGTAAAATAAACAAAAGAAAGAAGGGAAAGGCCCTTGTGATCGGAGAGAGGGATAAAAAAAAGCCGCGCGGCCGTGCGTGTGCGTTGCATTTGCTTTCGCCTTCGGGGCAGCCGACCGCAGCCTCGAAGCGGCAGATCGCGTTGGAGGATGAGAGTTATGAACACAGTTCGGCGACTTACAGAGAGAGAGAGAAAGAGAGAGACCAACAGTCCTTGCGAAACCCGCAGTGGCGGGGCGGTTTTCGAGGCCGGTTTAAAGCGCCGGGGCCCGAAAGGCGGCTCTCCTTTTTTTCCGCACTCACGCCGGATGGGTTCGCAAACTGCGCGTTGAACCACCACAGCGGGCGTTGAACAAACAGAGCCAGGAGCTGGGCGACCAATCAAGAGCACCCCCTAGGCGCCGCGGTGCATTCGCGCCGCAACACACACACACACATACCGAATTGCCTTCCAGCAAACGACGAGACAGGAGAGGGCAGGAAGAGACATACCAAGCGCGCGCGCGCGCTAGCGAGGAGCTTATATGGAAGGAATCAGAGAAGGCCGGCGAGATTTCGGCAGAGATGTGAAGCCGGCCGCCGAGACTCCTCCCTCTCTCTTCTCCCTTTCATGAGAGCAGCATCGCGGGGGCACATGCGCGATCCGCGGTTATATACGACGATCCATATCGTCGTGGTCTGCATTAACCGCGATGTGCGTCTGTTTGCATTTCTTTCCGTGTCTGTCTGTCTGTCCGTAGCTGGCGGCGCTGTTCTCAGGGATGTATGCTATGGCTTCCCAGATTTTGCGCTTACGTCTCTGTTGAATGAGCGTGCCCTCTCTCTCTCTCTCTCTCTCTCTCTCTCTCTCTCTGTGTGGGTGCTCGCTTGTTCGCTGGCAGCGGCGGCCGGGTCAAGCCCTCGGCTGCCCAAAGTCGGGCGGCGGCAACGTCGCGTTAACGAGCGGCTTGCTTTAAAAAAAATTGCTTTCACGCAGGTGTTGCATCCCCCCCCCCTCCCCTCCCTCCTCTCGCACGGTTACAGATGGAGTCAGAACGGACGCTGATCGCGTCGCGCGATGCCGGCGCCCCTTGTATTCGCCGCCGGGGCTGACGTCTTCGCGGGCGGATTATGCATGCGTAACCATTAACGAAGGAATCTGCGAGGCCTAGGTATTATATACTGTATACGGGGCCACCGTATTTATATGAGGAGAGCTCTAGCAGACTGTGCGTTCTAATCCCGGAGGCAAGAAGAACAGCGTGCAGCGCTCCAAACCGGTTTTGTGCGGAGTTCGAACCGGCGACAAGGATTTTTTTTTTTTTCGCTAACCGCTAGGAATAGCTGAACTGAACACTTTATTGTCGAACAACCATGAGTATTTATTTATTTATTTATTTATTTATTTATTTATTTATATAGATATACCTTAGAGGCCTCAAAATGAGGCATTGAGTAAGGGGGACAGTACATAGAAAATATATAGAATATATGACACCTATAAACTGTATCAGTTTACAAACTACAACAGCAAGTGCAACCAAGATGAAAAAGAATTATTTAGTTCACGATTCACTAGGGAAACAAAGAAAAGATAATATAATAACAAGGAATAAATCACACAGATTGTTTTCAGTGAAATCGTGCAATTAACAAGACCAGAGTGTTAAACAGTATTAATAATTCTAAAAAAGGGTAGAAGAGATACTAACGCGACATTCCAACCGAACGGTAAGCATAACGACATAACGGTAATAATGCGACAATAAGCTGTAAAAGACAGTGCAAGCACAAGAAAGCATTGTGCGACAAACGTAAAACTTCACATTTCTTTAGTGATGTATTCAGTCAAAAAAAAATTTAAATTATGGCGTTTTACGTGCCAAAACCACTTTCTGATTATGAGGCACGCCGTAGTGGAGGACTCCGGAGATTTGGACCGGGTTTGGGTTCTTTAACGTGCACCTAAATGTAATTACACGGGTGTTTTCGCATTTCGCCCCATCGAAATGCGGCCGCCGTGGCCGGGATACGATCCCGCGACCTTGTGCTCAGCAGCCTAACACCATAGCCACTGAGCAACCACGGCGGGTGTATTCAGTCAAGGCATCACGTCATGGCATTTAGTAACACACTTTTTGTGGTATTTTACGTAACCACATAATTAGTTACCGTTAATTAATTATCTTCTCAAATATTATCATCAGAGCAAAATTGTCTGTCAGCAAATTGTGGGCCATCATGAAAAATTCCCGGTCCACCTTTGGGTCGAATCACACACGAATGCCCGGGGGGCCCGGCACACACAGTCTCGCTGCTAATTACGGACTCACTCGCTAACTGGTCATGGCAGGCGCGAATCACCGATCTGGACTTTGCGAAGCCAGCTGGCGACCCTCGACCAAGCATGGCGAGCCGCAGAAGCCAGTGGGGCCCTGGAATAGGGGCTCCAACTATATACACCACTCAGATTTATCACTATCACCACTAGATATCATCGGATATACCTGGGGCTACACTTCGACGACACGTTGTCATGGAATGTCCACATTGAAGAGCTAGCTAGCAAGGCGCATACGTTGCTGTGTGCGCTCATTTGTATGCCCTAAAATCTTTGTGTGATGTAAATGTTCGCAAAATGGTTTACAACGCCCTTGGTGAATCGTCCATAAGGTACGGAATAACAGTTTGTGGCTTTGCTTCTTCTAGTAGACTTAAGATAATTAACCGCATCCTAAAAAAAAGTTGCCTATAGCCTCTCGTATGGCACACTTGGTCATGGGGAAGATGTCTTGCTGATCATGTACAAGTCAGGCATGTTGTTTGTCGAGCAACAAGTTTTCTTTGACTCCGTGTGTAACGGTTGTTTTTCCACTAACTTTAAAAACTTGAACGTGAAATCTCGCAGCTTACGTAAGACAGAAAGACACGTGGTACCTCGTGTGCACACAAACTACGGCAAGAGGACTCGTGCTTTCTACGTGCCGGCTAATTTTTAATAATTTGAATGAGAATGATATCGCAGGAACATTGAAACAAATAAAAATCACATTTAAGGTCATGGCTGATAAGTCATGCCCATATTTGCTAAACTTCTTCTTCAGGATATTGAAGCATGTATACAAGGACGGAGCAATTCAGAAGGCTTTATACTATGTACCATTTTTTCCCCGTTTTGTTAACTATCCCAACGTGTTTGTGCGAGCCTGATTGTGAAGTAACTTTAATGCTTTTTATATATTTCTTTTCTGCAATATTGTTATTATTTTTTAGTGTGTCATCATTTTTGTTGTCTACACATATCAGTACTACCCGTTGACTGCCCAACCTCGCACGCAAGCAATGTTGCTTATGCGAGCTGGATTTGTAACTGCAACCTGATTGGATGTAATAATAATAATTATTATTATTATTATTATTATTATTATTATTATTATTATTATTATTATTATTATTATTATTATTATTATTATTATTATTATTATTATTATTATTATTATTATTATTATTGAATATTATGAATATTATGATACCGATATTCAAAGGCGGAGATGCCTCGAAGCTAGAGAACTATCGCCCCATCTCTGTTCTTCCTTTCTTAGCGCAACTGTTGGAAAGACACGTGCTTGAAGCGATTGAGGGGTTCGTTTTAAAACATACCATCTTATCACCTTCCCAGTATGGCTTCATTTCTGGTAGAAGCACGCATGCGCTTTTCGAAGAACTGTCGGATCTTCTATATCAAACATTTGAACTTAACCAGGTAGCCTGTGGCCTTTTTTTAGATATATCAAAGGTTTTCGATTCGGTAAGCCACAGCATTCTATGTGCTAAACTACATAATTACGGTTTTCGGGGGCATTTCCATACATTTATACAAAACTACCTGTTAAATCGGTCCCAGATCGTATGTAT
Organism: Dermacentor variabilis; assembly: GCF_050947875.1. Lineage (NCBI taxonomy): Eukaryota > Metazoa > Arthropoda > Arachnida > Ixodida > Ixodidae > Dermacentor > Dermacentor variabilis. Next base: position 107,097,933 of record NC_134570.1, read on the forward strand.
TGGCGACCAAAAGAGTTCTTTGCGGTTTCTTAACGCAGGGGTTCCGCAGGGTTCCGTTTTGTCTCCGCTTCTTTTTAATTTGTACGTTTGTGACTTGGCACAGGTAACAACTTCATGTACTATTTTCCAGTATGCAGATGATACGTTGCTTGTATCTAAACACATGCAGTACGAAGCAGCTGTCGCTTTACTTCAAAGCGACATAAAAAATGTGATGAACTGGTTTAAAAAAAACCGTATAAAAGTCAGTGCTAAGAAAACTCGATTAGTATGTTTTAGAAATCCGTTAATGGCTCTTGTAACAAATCAACATGTTTTCCTTCACGGTTCTGATTGCTTAGACTGTGTTTGTGCCCCAATACAATATGCGGACAGTGTCAAGTACCTTGGAGTATACTTTGAGGCTGACTTATCATGGAATATTCAAATGGCTCGAATATGTGCGCGATTACGTAATGTTGCGTGTGTCCTTTACCGTATAAGGAGTTATGCACCTACCAAGATTAAAAAAGTGATAGTGCATGCTTTAGGCTACTCACATATAAGGTACGGCATTCCCTGTTTTTTTAATTGCAGCGGATTTTGGAAACATAAAATTGACAACCTATTAAAAAGCATACTAAAAAGTGTTGCGTACAACCAAACCACAGATAACTTATTTCGAGATTTAGAAATGCCCGATTTCGAGTCTCTGTTTCGTTCAACAATTGTGATGCGTTATTTCTGGTGCAATGATTTCCGAGAACCTGTCCATAAAAGTGTTGCTTTGCGTAGTCATCCCAGATATGTAGTTCCTCGGACAAGAACTCGTTATGGAAAAGGACAAAGAAGGTACTACATCCCCCACCTGTTTAATAACCTTCCCAGTGCTGTACTGAATCAGACAACTTTGTCGGGATTAAAAAAGGCCCTCAAGGCAATGATAGAATAGTTCACACTTGTATAAAGTCTCTTTTGTTGTGTGATCTTTACCAAAATGAATGTCAGACTGTTTCCGCTGTTTTCATATTTTTTTTTCTTTTTTCGATCTAGATAGGTTGTGACTTTGTTTACATATTGTGCCATGTTTACTCAATTGTAATGGTTGTTGAGTGCTACGTGTTTTCATTTGAACATTAAGTGTTGTTTCCTGGGCATGTTTACCAGAAAAACCTGTGAAACGGTCTTTCTTATTTTTTTTTTAGTTTGACATTTAGTTTGTCTGTAATAGGGTTCATAATGCATCGCCCTGACTGCCAGGCTTCTGCCATACAAGCCCACAGAAGGCTTCGGCAGACCTAGCAAAATCATATGTACAATTTCATTATTTGTAATAAAGATTATTATTATTATTATTATTATTATTATTATTATTATTATTATTATTATTATTATTATTATTATTATTATTATTATTATTATTATTATTATTATTATTATTATTATTATTATTATGTCGCTGCGAAAGATGCTTCTTCGATTGACACTGGTTAAGGAAATGCGCTGCAACTTAACTGAAATACTGTGGTTGGTGAGACATGTGCAGAGATTCTGGACGGATGGCCCCTTCAGCCATTAATTCGAGAATCGCAATGCAGTGTCAGCTGCATGTTCAAAAATAATATTTCAGAAAGTCAGATGAGTTCAGGAAGATTGGGAGCGCACTCCCTTCTAATAACGTACGCATTTCCGGCACTTAATGGCAAGTTCCATGCTGCGTTAGAGGAATGTCTCAGTCCTGAAAAAAGCATTGCTGTAACACAGCAGGCAAGTTACAACTAACTGCCGTAAATGCGTATGTTATTAGAAATGGTACTCTCGCGACTGCCAACATAAAGATGTCGAAATTCGGCCCATCTTTTGAAATATCATCATATATTTTTTTAATTGCTGCCCATTGAATTACGCTGTGCATTGCGGTAAAGTTCGAGAGATGGTCGAAGGGACAATGTCCACAATTTCTGGGTATGCGAGTATATCGACGATGAACAATTATTCTAATCTATTTACGTTGCAAAAAAAGATGCGTGTTGACAATTTTCGAAAACATTCGTGGCGTACCCGCGAGCTGCGAACACATGAGTGCCATATGATAAAAGGCCATCAAATCTACAATTTCAATATGCTCCATGGAATATATAAAAAGACAATACGCTTTTCTGCTTGCAGAATTGTATGGATCTTCCGTGTCATTTCCGCACCCACGTTAGAAAGACTCCTAAGATTTGAACGGACGACGGCAACACCACATAACAGGTGCTTATTTTGCTAAATAAAATAAACTGCTTTTTAGACGTAGAAAGCACCAGTCCGCCCCCCAAAAAAGTGCTTAATATGGTTTTGGTTGACGATAACATTGAATTTTTGTAAATTTCCTAACGCGCTTATATTTTGACTTGACAACGTTTAGCAAGAAAGAACCGTGTGGCTCTATATACTGACCTACATTTTCATTTTTGTTTTATATGCTCGTGGAATATTTCTTCATGAACAATGGATGATGAGATACTATATCATATATATATACATATATATATATATATATATATATTGCCCACTCTTATAAACTACCAGCAATGTTTTCTGTGGTGCTGCTATTGTTTGTTTCTTGTAGTGCTATGCATAAAACGACGCTTTGTTCACAAAGCAACTGGAACGCCAATGCATTTCTTCGCAAAGTTCGGGAATTAATATCTCTAAACTGGTGTCATCCTGAGAATCTGTTTGAAGTGGATCAGCCTTGCGAACTCCACGGCTAGAGTTTGTGCGTGTGTGTGTGTGTGTGTGTGTGTGTGTGTGTGTGTGTGTGTGTGTGTGTGTGTGTGTGTGTGTGTGTGTGTGTGTGTGTGTGTGTGTGTGTGTGTGTGTGTGTGTGTGTGTGTGTGTGTGCGTGCGTGCGTGCGTGCGTGTGTGTGCGTGTGTGTGTGCGTGAGTGTGCGTGTTTGTGTGTGTGTGTGTGTGTGAGAGCGAGAGAGAGCAAATGATAAATGAATGGTAGGGAGGTTAGCCAGGACTGATTTCGGTTGGCTATCCTACACTGGGGAAAGGGAAAAGGGACGCAAAGATTATAAGTAGAAGAGAAAGTCCACTGGGGATATCGTTCGGTCACTCATTCCGGATTACAGACGCTGACCCGATCCGGTGGCTTTCAAATATCGCAGCAGCGCTTTTGTGAATTGCAATATGAGCCATAAGGTAACAAATTAGAGATGCAATTAGCGAAGTTTTTGTTAATTACTCAATTAGACATGTCAATTTTTGTGCAAGTATATCCGCCTCTTCGACTAGACGAACTCATGAACTAGAATTGTGCTATCTGCCACAAGCGACCTTTAAAAATTTTTGAAATTGTTCGCTGAAACATCCTGTATAGGAGAAGAGGTACCGAGACCTAGGCACCACTCTAGTGCCAGTATTATGGTAGTAGTAGTAGTAGTAGTAGTAGTAGTAGTAGTAGTAGTAGTAGTAGTAGAAGTAGTAGTAGTAGTAGTAGTAGTAGTAGTAGTAGTAGTAGTAGTAGAATAATCTGAGAACGTGGTAAGCAGCGCACATTATACATGACGCAAAAGGAGAAGAAACGGACAGCTATTGGGTGTTGCAACTACGCTTTATTTCGAAAAAAGCACTGTCATATACATACGCACCAGCGCACCATTGCGCTACAAAGAATCGCATTATTTAACAAAACGAAAAAAGGTATAGTTGTCAGAAAAATTCTGCTATCCCGTTTTCCGCTGCCCTTCCAGAACGACTCGTTTAGCACGACGGATGGCTAGCTGATACACGTGTCGTTTCGTTTTGCGATGTGAAATGCCATAATCATTTCTCTGGTTAGCTGATCCCTCTGACTAAGAAACCTCATGGTTTCCCTGAAAAACGGCAAGCTAGCGCATTTACAGCAATCTCCTTCCATGTGAGAGGGAATGTCAGTTTTCAGTGACTTTCTGTTTTTCTGACATTATTGCGTGCACGCAGCAACCAGTTTGGCCAGTGTACATCTAATCTTACCGCACGACAGAGGCAAGCACTAAGCGACGGACCTCCTCAAGCTGACAAAAGTAGACGAATGTTTGAGCTTCCCTTTCCCATGGTCAAGTCTATCGGCTTTTGCTGGTAGCCCACAATCTATAGCCTGACACATACCTTCCAGAGCAAGTATACCGAATATATATTAAAAAATAAAGCCAGTACAACTTCCAAAGAAAAAAAAGGCTGCCGACAGTCTTCAGGTTATGCGCTGTCCAGTATAGTCATAGTAGTAGTGGCAGTGGTAGTAGTAGTAGTATTTGTGGCAGCAGTAGTGGTAGCAGCGATAGGCAGTAGCAGGACATATCCCGTTCCATGGTAACAATATATATAGTTGTAGTACTTGTATAGAGAGGGAACAGAGAGAGGAGGGAAGAAGGAAAGGCAGGGAGGTTAACCAGACGGAGCCCAGTTTGCTCCCCTACATGTGGGGAGGGGAAGTACTTGTAGCACCTTATTGCCAATAGGAAGTGAGAGTTCTGCAATGTTGCCCATAATAAGAAGCAGTGACGCGATAGCTTGCTAAATATCACGCACTTTAAGCTTTGCAGTGTTTCATGCTATATACATAACCCCTCGGCTCCCCCTTCTTCTCGTATGTGTGTGTGTGTGTGTGTGTGTGTGTGTGTGTGTGTGTGTGTGTGTGTGTGTGTGTGTGTGTGTGTGTGTGTGTGTGTGTGTGTGTGTGTGTGTGTGTGTGTGTGTGTGTGTGTGTGTGTGTGTGTGTGTGTGTGTGTGTGTGTGTGTGTGCGTGTGTGCGCGCGTGTGCTTTCTGCAGAGTAGTGCGTGCAGAACCAGGCGTAGTATATTGTTATCTGTTGCAGCACCGATGAAGCGGCTGAGAAGTAAAATGTTCGACCGGCAATTTGTGGATCTGGAGTTCGAACTGTGCGACCGTCACCGGCGGACATCAAAAAAGACTACTAAAGGAGGGTAAACCCACAGCCGCTGACGCAGTAAAGAAAGGCCGCGGGCGTCGTAACTGTCTGTATTCACAAATGAAAATCATAACTCTCTTATGGTGGCGAAAAAAAAGATGCACGAGTCTAAATCCCAACGCTTCTTTGACCGGCAATTCCTTTCTTAAAAATTAAAAAAAAAAAGCCCGCTGTCAACCGCAATGTTATGGAGGTCATTGGTTCGACATCGGTTTCGACCGTCTATTGATTATACACGCCACGCGTATAGATTTTCCGTCAGTACGCGGATGCAACGACTGAATTCGCAAGGGCGAAAAAGATAAAGAAAACAGAAGAAAGAAAGAAAAAGAAAAGCTTAGCATACGGTTACCGAGGGAGATATCACAGAGCCATTTCACAATTCCAGCTGAGAGGAGATAAACAAGTCCGCGCGTCGTAATGCAGGCGCGCAGCGACGGCTGCCCGGACGTCGCCACCAAACAAACCGCGGACCGAACGAGAGCTGTCGCCACCTGCGACTCATTGTCACGCGCCCCGCGACGCTTCCCCTATTCCCCTTATCAACACACACACACGCACATGTAGCAGAGTTGTATAATGCAGCAAGCAGCAAGCGATATGGGCACCACTCAACGCCCCGCAGGCGCGCCACGGGAGGACGGCGTCCGGCGCTGAATTCAGCATAAGAGTTGGCACGGAGGGTTGCGGGGGTGAGCGAACGCTGGCGATTCAACAGGATGGGAAGTAGTAAAAAAGAGCAGGAGAGAGCGCACCAGCGATCATGGCGGCCGCGCAAAGCGCGCGGGGGTCCACGGGAACAGGCGTCGTCTAGTCTTCATTAGGGCTTCGGGACACGTTGCAGGAAGCGCTCGGCTTCTCGGCACGTTCCGAGCATCCGGACGACGAGGTGGCGACCGCGCACGCCGCGGCGACTGGGGCCCGTGTGCGTACGCGCACGCACGCACGCACACACGCACGGACACAGAACCACCGCGAGCGCTGGCGTTCCGCGCTGTATATACAGATTGTGCGCAGGTGCGCGACGCCTAAACGCCGCTGATAAGAGAGTTCGCGCGCGGGACCGGGCGTGTACTCGCTAGAGGAGGCTCTCGCAGCGTGAAGGAAAGAAAGAAAGAAGGAAGAAACAGACACAGCTCGTGTTTTTTATTTTTTTTATTTATTTATTTATTTTGCAGCGGCGTGTGACTGGCGACACCACTTACCGCAGCGGTCGCACACGCTCTTGTTTCCCCTGTCAACGCCTGCTATAGCCGGCGGGAAACTAGCTGCCTCTGCTGCTTGCCGATCTTGCACGCCGCGAATATGTGCGTATAGAGTCACAGGGTCGGCGCGAATGGAGTGGCCCCGGGGCTCTGTATATCTTCTATCCTCTGTACTTGGGCATGTGCGCCAGCGCGGACACGTTGGGTGTCGAGATGTACTACGTATACTGCGTCACCGATATCAATGCAGAGCCCCAACACCATCCTATACACACAAAGGGTAAAATCAGAACTTGCCTTTATTTGTGGCCACGAAGAGTAGTACATTTGTAAAAAAGAAAGGCAAACAAGAAAACGGTGAAGTGATTGCTATTTGAGCGAGAAATATTTAGTATATTACCAAATGAGTCGGTAGCCTGTTTGCTGAATTATGCTCGACCTAAAGCTCGCTCCAGCGTACACCAAGAACACTACTATGGGTTTTACGTTAAGTTTTGAATTATCAAGCTCGACGCAGCACAAGAAACGATACGTTCGGCTTCCTTGGTATAAACTGCGACGTATCCGCGTAGCTGTACGTTATGTTCTATTTACCATATGCTTTCTTTCTTTCCTTTCTACAGGTCATGAAACAGAAAATACGCTTCTATTAGTGGCAAACGATCCCTACTGCTATGTCTCCAGGTGGAATCTCTCTTTTCAGGAAATTCGATGATTCTCATTTACGGCGGGGAGAGGCCCACACGCCTTTCATCAGAACTTTCGCTCGGATGGCTGCTCTCTCTCTCTCTCTCTCTCTCTCTCTCTCTCTCTCTCTCTGCCCAAGGTACGAAGAGCACGCGTGATTAAGTATTCCAATGTTCCCCAAAGCCGAACGGATGCCCCTTTCTCCCTCTCCACATACGCCAGCAAACTGCATGCCTATAGCAACGTCATACGCGACCTATAAGCGACCCTTCAATCTCCGGGTCCTTAATATACGACCACCTAGCACTTCGCTCGGATTGCTGGTGTAGCTCTGGCTTTTCGCGCCTTAAACAGTCAGCCCCCCCCCCATCCCTTTTCCCCCCTTTTAGACATGTCCTCGCACGCCTCGCCATATACGTGCTATCAGACAGATCGCGGCGACGAAACGTGCGACTTTCAACACCACCTTTAGTAGCATGCACCCGCGAAGCGACTGGCGTGACCGTTTTTATTAACGCGCAATTTTTTTGTTCTTTCCCCCGCCACCGCAATTCGGGGCATTCAGATGAGGCCTCGAGATAGCGGGAGGCGCCAACGTGACCCTCGTCTATATGATCGGTGGCGTGCTTCTTTCAGTGCGATTCGCGTACGTCCTGTTTAAAACTGTGCAGCATATACTGAGAAAAAAAGCTTCTTTTTTCCCCAGAGTCTATATAGAAAAGCTGTGGGGGCATTACTACAAATATAAGAAAGGACTACATAATGACTGAGGTCCTATGACCTTACGCTTTTTTGTAGACTAACGCGTATTCACTTTTTGAGCTTAAAACGCTTTGAAAACAAGAATTTGAATTTGAAAAGCGCGGCCTTTTTTAAAGCAATGTCGTATTTATGAAATCAACATAGAGCAGAAAAAAAGAATGTATGGTAGCTTGACCAGGACAAAGTCACGAAACTGGCAGTTCTCGACTGGACAGTACCCAAGCTATTCTTCCCAGTCACGATATATGAAGCGAAGTCAATAGCAGACAAGCCCGCTAATGGCAGCTCTACCGATGACAGAAGCTTATGCATCCCTGAAGAAATGATTTCACAAGCTGATCAGATTGTTTGCACTGACTGCACGTCGACTGTCATCCCTCTCTATAGAGATTCGTATTTTTTGCCTGTATATGTCCGCAAGCTGCATGCATTACGGATATGGTTTACAAGCCAATGTCTCTTTTCTATATGTAGTCAGAAGACCATGCCAAGTTCCGAACAGGCTGTCTAAGGAAATTAACAAACATTGGTCGACCGTGTAAGGCCATCAGGCCACAACCATTGCAATGACATCTCTCCTTCTTATCGTTCTTCGCCCTTCCCGACGGGTAGGGTAGCAAACCGAGTGAGACCGTGGTTAACCTCCCTTCCCTTTGCTTATTACCTGTTACTCTCTCTCTCTCGCTACAGCAAGGCACCTAAATATGCTTTGCTGCCTGTCTATACATTTCATTTCTGAGCAACCTGCCAACAACGCTCTGGATTGCACCACCCAACGCGAGGACGCGTTATACCGTTCGCAGCGCTGAACAGAACTAACTTCAGCGACACCAAGTGTAGAGTATATATAGCTTCTCGCTGTGCATCTGGTTTTGTATGTCCCCCGCAGTCACCTCACTTCTAGGGGGAAAAAAATGAGGCAACAGAAACAATAAAAAAGAGGATAATGGGCGAATACTTCACGGCGGAGATTTTCAAGCGTGAAGTGTTTCAAAGTTTCGTTAACTGCATGGCGATATAAGTCGGGAGTGTTGCCAGGTGCGTCACTTCGCGACGCTGGATCATCCGATCGCTCCTTAATGTGTCATCATTTGCGGCCCTGCGGTACGCGCATTGAACACATGATTAAGGCCGGGCCTTCGCTATGCAGTGTGATTCTTTCTTCCTTTTTATTTTTTAGCTCGCACCAACTTTATTCAATATCACACAAGGTGCTGACAGCGCAATTCGGCTTGCTCAGGTGGATTACCTAGAGGCAGATAATACTTTCCCTCAGACTTTCTTTGTCGTGATGGCTGATAAAAAAATTCACTAATTAAATTTTTTAATGGTTCGATTGAAGGCACACGGTGCAACTGCGAAATTGAAAACGAGACGTAGTGAACACTTTTCCGCTTAACAGAACTCCAACGACTAGCGATACTATTTGGGATATAATTCCCCGAAACGTGCTCAAAAATGCCTCAGCGTTGCAGTTAAGATCGCCCCGCATTGCTAGAGGCACGCTTTGGGGAAACTGTTAGCTGGAAAACCCACGTATTTCACAGCGCACTTTGCGGCCGCATAACTCGATCGTGGGGCTATATATAGTCTTATAATTTATGCTACATAAGCCAACGTCACTTCACTACTGCTCTGCTCCAATCTCGCAATTGCAACTTGCGGCCTAAAGTGAATGATTGTAAAGGTCATCAATTTAATTAGTTACATGGCCATTTCGATTCCTCATGCAGGTAATTTGCGCCTCTTCCGCAAACGCACCTATGAAGGCGGCGTACGACGCTATACCTGTCGTGAGTGGTTCGCTTGTTTTTAAATCTGTTCGAAATAAATTTTCAAAATACGGTGGCAGAAATGACTACAGGCGCAAGGAGAGATCAAGTTTTCAAAATACCCACACACGATGTATACCTGCTTCCTTTTAACTGGAGCCCAGCGAGTTATTAAGCATTTAGGATGTCCAGTCAAACCGCAGCTCGCAGTTTTGAGAGCGGCAAATGTCCGGTTCTGACGGCGCTGTACGTTGTTGCGTTTCGCCTGCGACACGTGGTTTTGCCGGCGCGACTGCGGCGGGGCGGCAGACATTTTGGCCCGATCGTCGTCGCCGCAACACTCATCGCCAGGTGTTTCCAGGCGCGACTGCGGCGATGCGACCGCCTAGGGATCATCCTCGCATTCCAGTCATTGTGCCCGAAACAGGCGATGCCAAAGCAGGGATCTCATTCCAGTAATTGTGCCCGAAACAGGCGATGCCAAAGCAGGGATCTCGTTCCAGTCATTATGCCCGAAACAGGCGATGCCAAAGCAGGGACCATCCTCTCATTACAGTCATTGTGTCCGACCGGCAGCGCCACGACAGGGTGCTACGAGATCGTGCTCGACATGGTGCTACGGCATCGCTACGACAGTGTGCGTCACCATTAGCCCATTGTACATTCACGTGCTCGTCTTTTGAGGGGTTCCTTCTTGCCCTCAACTGCGAGAGTATAAAAACAGCTGCCCCCGGACGCCAAAAGGAGGGCTCCGATTTCTTCTGTTGAGTGAAGTGCTCTCCCGTCTCTCTACTTCGGTCAAACCTGACCGCCAACTCTTTGCGATGTTAAAATAAACAAGTTGTTTTGTTGTTACCAGTCGACTCATGCTTTGCCGGGACCTTCGGATGCTTCCAGTTGTACCCCAGGCCGCCAGGCCAACGCTACCCTTGGGGCTTGCGACCCAGGTACAACCACGGGCGTCAGCGCCGAGTTCCCAACAGATCGTACCAGCAGTCGGATCCAAACATCTGGTTGCCAGCGGTGAGATCGCCTCCGACTTCAAACAACTGTCTGCCAGCGGTGAGATCGCGACAACGGAGGCCAGCAGCGAAGAGATGCAGTTGACGGTATGCTGAGCAGCTCAACGACGATCCGGGAGCAGTGCAACGAGCCCTGTGTGACGACTGGTTGCCTGCAGCGGAACGACTGCGCGGAATTCCTGCCTGCGAGGTTTGGTGAGTGCGGGACTTTCTTCTTCTGAGCTTTGCCAGGCTTTTGTTAGTGTTAGAAACAGAGCTGGTAATTGTGGTTGTCGTTGCTGCCGGGTTAGTTTGCGGCAAGACAATAGTAAGCAGTAGAGAAAGCAGCATTCAGAGCAGCCATGGATTTGAAGTCGTTGCGCAAACCGAAATTGTTGGAGCTTGCAAGAGAGTTGGGTCTGGATGTCTCAGACAAACTAAGAAAACCTGAACTGCTAAAGGCTATTCTTGAGTTAGAGGCTGAGGATGACGAGCTGTCGGAATGCCTTGAGACTATTGAAGAGAGGGAGACTGCAAAAAGACAGGAGCGCGAACTTAAAGAACAAAAAGAGAAAGAAAAAGAAGAGCGTGACCATCAACACGCTTTGGAAATGAAGCGTCTCGAGATAGAGATGGAACGCGCTCGTAATGGAAGTCAGGCACACGGTGCAGGAGAACGCGTATTGTTCAAAATGACTGACCTAATGCGGCCGTTTAAGCTTGGAGAGGACATTGGTTTGTTCCTGGTTAACTTTGAGCGAACGTGCGAGAAGCAGGGGTTCTCTCGGGAAACGTGGCCACAGCGCTTGCTCACTTTGTTACCCGGTGTTTGGATCGCGACACTGGAGCGATCGGATGGGAACTCGGCGCTGACGCCCGTGGTTGTACCTGGGTCGCAAGCCCCAAGGGTAGCGTTGGCCTGGCGGCCTGGGGTACAACTGCAAGCATCCGAAGGTCCCGGCAAAGCATGAGTCGACAGGTAACAACGAAACAACTTGTTTAATTTAACATCGCAAAGAGTTGGCGGTCAGGTTTGACCGAAGTAGAGAGACGGGAGAGCACTTCACTCAACAGAAGAAATCGGAGCCCTCCTCTGGCGTCCGGGGGCAGCTGTTTTTATACTCTCGCAGTTGAGGGCAAGAAGGAACCCCTCAAAAGACGAGCACGTGAATGTACAATGGGCTAATGGTGACGCACACTGTCGTAGCGATGCCGTAGCACCATGTCGTGGCGCTGCGCACGATCTCGTAGCACCTGGTCGTGGCGCTGCGCAGCACACTGTCGTGGCGCTGCCGGTCGGACACAATGACTGTAACGAGAAGATGGTCCCTGCTTTGGCATCGCCTGTTTCGGGCATAATGACTGGAACGAGATCCCTGCTTTGGCATCGCCTGTTTCGGGCCCAATAACTGGAATGAGATCCCTGCTTTGGCATCGCCTGTTTCGGGCACAATGACTGGAATGCGAGGAGGATCCCTAGGCGGTCGCATCGCCGCAGACGCGCCTGGAAACACCTGGCGATGAGTGTTGCGGCGACGACGATCGGGCCAAAATGTCTGCCGCCCCGCCGCAGTCGCGCCGGCAAAACCACGTGTCGCAGGCGAAACGCAACAGACCGCCCCGCCGGGGGAAGGAGATCCCGATGGACAGGGGACTGCATCCGCTGTCCGGAGGGATGTCGCTCGATGATGCTCATAACCGAAGTCGGGCGTCCCTTGACGTTTCTTGAGCGCAGCGCACAGAGAAGGCCTCGTTCTCTCGTTCAGGTTCGCACGGGACACTGCAAAGTGACTTCGGGAGAGTTCACATTTTTGTTCTCGTTCCCGGCAAGCGTTAGAACTACGCTGAAAACACAACCGCTCAGTCAGCAAGCACGGCACAACCCTCACTAAGCCCTGCCAGGCTCTTTCCCCTTTTTATACCACTGCCTAGTTCCTTACAGTAGTCTAGCATCACTCAGAACGCGTCCACAAATTGAAAAATTGCACTAGAAAGCATATCATCACTTTGAAACACTAAACAAAAGCAATATGTTAAAAAAAATCCTGCCTCAGGAAGAAAAACATCAGTAACAAACAATTTTGAGGCTGATTCCTACGTTAGGGGCTTCGACTTAAGCCATCGGCGTTACCGTTGAGACTCCCCTTTTTGTAACGCACCTCAAAGGAATATTGTTGTAAAGCGAGGCTCCAGCGCAGGAGGCGGCCATTTTTGGGAGAGATGGTCTGCAGCCATTGGAGAGGGCAGTGATCTGTCTCAATGATAAACCTCGAGCCGGCTAGATAGCATGACAATTTCTGAACGGCCCACACGAGACATGCACACTCTTTCTCGGTGGCGCTATACGCCTGCTCACGACTGGTCAGCTTACGACTAGCATACAGGACGGGGTGTTCTACTTCTCCATTTTCCCGTTGGCACAGTACAACGCCCATGCCTCGCTCACTAGCATCGCACTGAACAATGAACCCTTTTGTATAGTCTGGCGATCGTAGCACAGGCTGGCTTGTTAGGGCACTCTTTAGGGCGCTAAAAGCTCTTTCCTTTGTCTCGTCCCAGACGACTGTTTGAGGCTCTGTCTTTCTTAGAGCATCCGTCAGGGGAGCCGCGATATCAGAGTACCTAGGGATGTACCTCTGATAGTAGCCGGCGACACCTAAGAACGACCGAATATCGGTCTTTGTGCGCGGTTGCGGAAAGTCTCGCACAGCGGCCACTTTTATTTCAGAGGGGCGGCGACGACCCTGACCAATCACGTGACCGAGGTAGACAACCTCGGCCTGTGCTAACTGGCACTTAGGAGCCTTTACTGTCAAGCCTGCTTCGCGCAGGCGGGTTAGCACTGCCCGCAAGTGTGTCAGATGCTCAGACCAGGATGCGGAGAATATCGCTACGTCGTCTAGATACGGTAAAGCGAATTCTTGCTGTCCCCGCAACACTTTATCCATGAGACTTGAAAAACAGTATGGCGCGTTCTTCAAACCAAAACTCAACACTTTAGGACGGAATGTTCCCATTGGTGAAATGAACGCCGCATACCTACTAGCCTCTTCTGTAAGTGGAACCTGCCAATAACCCCTGACAAGATCTAGGGTGGAAATAAACTGAGCGCTACTAACTTTCTCAAGGCGCTCCTCGATGTTAGGGATCGGATAAATTTGATCCTTAGTGATGGAATTAAGCCTGCGGTAGTTGACGCAAGGACGAGGTTCCTTGCCCGGTACCTCAACTAAAATCAAAGGGGAGGTATAATCACTCTCACCTGCCTCAATAACACCGAGCTGTAGCATTTTCTTTACCTCAGCCTCCATAATATCGCTCTGGCGGGGTGACACCCGATACGCCTTGGATCGTACTGGCTCTGTGGAGGTAAGTTCTATATCATGAGTAAGTACAGAAGTCCTACCAGGCCTCTCAGAGAACAGACCTTGAAACTCTTGTAATAGCTGGTGTAGTTCGGTTTTCTGCTCAGGCGACAGCGGTGCTTTACTGATAAGGTCACTAATGACTTGACCGGTGTCTTCCCTGTTCGTCACTGAGCCTAGTCCCGGAAGCTCGACTGGAAGCTCTTCAGGAACGTTTATCATCATGCACACCACTGCTTCCCGTTGTCTATAAGGTTTGAGCAGATTACAGTGGTAAACTTGCTGTGCTTTCCGCTTTCCTGGCAGACTTACCACGTAGTTAACGTCCGACAGTTTCTGAACAATTCGCGCTGGGCCCTCCCACTGCACGTCTAGTTTGTTGTTTAGCGATGTGCGCAATATCATGACCTCATCGCCAACCTCAAAACGACGGGCCCTGGCTGTCCGATCATAATAAACCTTGGCCCTCTGCTGGGCCTTTGTCATTGCTTCACCTGACAACTCCTGTGCCCTTCTTAAGCGTTCGAGGAGCTTAAGCACGTACTCCACCACGACTGGGTCGTCGCCCCTACCTTCCCACGATTCTCGAAGCATGCGAAGCGGAGATCGAAGCGAGCGACCGTACACCAGTTCAGCTGGCGAAAATCCCGTAGCCGCATGCGGCGCGGTCCTTAAAGCAAACATCACCCCAGGCAGACACAGCTCCCAGTCAGTTCGATGTTCAAAACACAACGCTCTCAACACGCGCTTCATGACGGAGTGGAGCTTCTCAACGGAATTCGACTGTGGGTGGTACACTGAGCTGTGTAGCAGCTTTACCCCACACCTTTCGAGAAAAGTTGTCGTCAAAGCGCTAGTAAACACTGTGCCCTGATCTGATTGAATTTCTGCAGGAAAACCAACTCGCGCAAATATGGACAGTAGTGCATTAACTATCTCAACTGAGCTGAGTTCTTTAAGCGGCACTGCTTCAGGGAACTTTGTCGCTGGGCAGATCACAGTCAAAATGTGTCTGTACCCCGTGGCTGTTACCGGCAGAGGTCCCACTGTATCAATAACGAGCCGTCTAAAAGGCTCCGTAATGATAGGTACCAATTTCAACGGCGCCCTCGATTTGTCCCCTGGTTTGCCCACCCGCTGACAAGTGTCACATGTCCTCACGAAATGGTCTGCGTCCCGAAAACACCCTGGCCAATAGTACTCTTGCAAGAGACGGTCCTTAGTTTTCTTAACTCCTAGGTGTCCGGACCACGAACCCCCATGTGACAAGCGCAACAGATCCTGACGATAGCATTGAGGCACGACCAGCTGATCGAACTCCACTCCTCGGCGGTCTAGATACTTCCGGTACAGGACTCCACCTCTTTCCACAAAACGCGCAGTTTTCCTGGCGATACCTTCTTTGACATTGCAGCGCACGTTTTCCAGGCTGCCATCCTTTTTTTGCTCGGCTATCAAAGCCGTCCGGCTGACTTTTAGCAACCTATCAAGTCCGTCTGACGTAGGCGCGATGAGCAAATCAGTAGATAGCTCTTCTAACTTTCCCGCGTCGGGATTTTCCTCTCCAGTATCTGGCGCCTTCAACGCTACAGACTCAATTTTATTCTGTTCGGGCGTGCTCTGAATATCAGCTTGCTGCGCCTCTGACCCTTTTTCGTTGTTTGATAACGTCGGCCCCGCAACTACCGCCTTTGCAGCGAGCTCCCGAACCTTCGATCTGGTTAAGGCCTGAACACTAGCTTCACCAAACAAAAGCCCCTTCTCGCGCAGGAGGTGATCGGACCTGTTTGAAAATAGGTACGGGTACTGGGGTGGCAGCATAGATGACACTGCGGCCTCCGTCTCAAGCGCTCCGAAAGGTCCTTCAATAAGCACTTTTGCTACCGGCAGACACACGCTATGAGCTTCCACGGCTTGCTTGATCCACGCGCACTCGCCCGTGAACATATGGGGTTCTACGTAGGAGGGGTGAACTACATCCATCGTAGCTGCGGAATCGCGAAGCACTCGGCACTCTTTCCCGTTCACGAGGAGGTCTCGCATGTAAGGCTCGAGAAGCTTCATGTTCTCGTCAGTGCTGCCTAATGAAAAAAACACAACTTTTGGTGTTGTTTCCGGACACTGCGCCGAAAAGTGACCCGGCTTCTGGCACGTATAACAAACGCCCGCTCGCCTCATCTCGAACCGCTTTCTGCGTTCGGCTTCGGCTGCCGTCTCTTTACGTTTGGTCGGATTGCTTTCACTCGCATCCTCACTACGCGTGTCCCCCTTAAATCTCATGGGCGTGAACTTCGGCCTCTCAGACTTGGAGCCAAATTCACCCTTTTGACCGTCCTTAGCTCCGCGAGCTCGACGCGTCACAAACTCCTCGGCTAGCTCAGCGGCTCTAGCCACCGTACTCACGTCTGGCCTATCCAAGACCCAGTATCGCACGTTCTCCGGTAACCGACTATAAAACTGTTCTAGCCCGAAGCACTGCAGAACTTTATCGTGGTCACCAAACGCTTTCTCTTCTTTGAGCCACTCCTGCATGTTCGACATAAGCCTATACGCAAACTCTGTATATGACTCACTTTTGCCTTTCTCATTTTCCCGAAACTTCCGACGGAACGCTTCCGCAGACAGCCGGTACTTTTTTAGCAGACTCGATTTTACTTTGTCGAAATCCTCTGCTTCCTCTCTATCCAAGCGAGCGACTACGTCGGCCGCCTCGCCGGGTAACAAAGTGAGCAAGCGCTGTGGCCACGTTTCCCGAGAGAACCCCTGCTTCTCGCACGTTCGCTCAAAGTTAACCAGGAACAAACCAATGTCCTCTCCAAGCTTAAACGGCCGCATTAGGTCAGTCATTTTGAACAATACGCGTTCTCCTGCACCGTGTGCCTGACTTCCATTACGAGCGCGTTCCATCTCTATCTCGAGACGCTTCATTTCCAAAGCGTGTTCGCGCTCTTCTTTTTCTTTCTGCTCTTTAAGTTCGCGCTCCCGTTTCTCTTTTTGCTCTTTAAGTTCGCGCTCATATTTCTCTTTTTGCTCTTTAAGTTCGCGCTCATGTTTCTCTTTTTGCTCTTTAAGTTCGCGCTCCTGTCTTTTTGACCTCTCCTCAATAGTCTCAAGGCATTCCGACAGCTCGTCATCCTCAGCCTCTAACTCAAGAATAGCCTTTAGCAGTTCAGGTTTTCTTAGTTTGTCTGAGACATCCAGACCCAACTCTCTTGCAAGCTCCAACAATTTCGGTTTGCGCAACGACTTCAAATCCATGGCTGCTCTGAATGCTGCTTTCTCTACTGCTTACTATTGTCTTGCCGCAAACTAACCCGGCAGCAACGACAACCACAATTACCAGCTCTGTTTCTGACACTAACAAAAGCCTGGCCAAGCTCAGAAGAAGAAAGTCCCGCACTCACCTAACCTCGCAGGCAGGAATTCCGCGCAGTCGTTCCGCTGCAGGCAACCAGTCGTCACACAGGGCTCGTTGCACTGCTCCCGGATCGTCGTTGAGCTGCTCAGCATACTGTCAACTGCATCTCTTTGCTGCTGGCCTCCGTTGTCGCGATCTCGCCGCTGGCAGACAGTTGTTTGAAGTCGTAGGCGATCTCACCGCTGGCAACCAGATGTTTGGATCGCGACACTGGAGCGATCGGATGGGAACTCGGCGCTGACGCCCGTGGTTGTACCTGGGTCGCAAGCCCCAAGGGTAGCGTTGGCCTGGCGGCCTGGGGTACAACTGCAAGCATCCGAAGGTCCCGGCAAAGCATGAGTCGACAGGTAACAACGAAACAACTTGTTTAATTTAACATCGCAAAGAGTTGGCGGTCAGGTTTGACCGAAGTAGAGAGACGGGAGAGCACTTCACTCAACAGAAGAAATCGGAGCCCTCCTCTGGCGTCCGGGGGCAGCTGTTTTTATACTCTCGCAGTTGAGGGCAAGAAGGAACCCCTCAAAAGACGAGCACGTGAATGTACAATGGGCTAATGGTGACGCACACTGTCGTAGCGATGCCGTAGCACCATGTCGTGGCGCTGCGCACGATCTCGTAGCACCTGGTCGTGGCGCTGCGCAGCACACTGTCGTGGCGCTGCCGGTCGGACACAATGACTGTAACGAGAAGATGGTCCCTGCTTTGGCATCGCCTGTTTCGGGCATAATGACTGGAACGAGATCCCTGCTTTGGCATCGCCTGTTTCGGGCCCAATAACTGGAATGAGATCCCTGCTTTGGCATCGCCTGTTTCGGGCACAATGACTGGAATGCGAGGAGGATCCCTAGGCGGTCGCATCGCCGCAGACGCGCCTGGAAACACCTGGCGATGAGTGTTGCGGCGACGACGATCGGGCCAAAATGTCTGCCGCCCCGCCGCAGTCGCGCCGGCAAAACCACGTGTCGCAGGCGAAACGCAACACCGGCGAGGCGGCCGACGTAGTCGCTCGCTTGGATAGAGAGGAGGCAGAGGATTTCGACACAGTGAAATCGAGTCTTCTAAAAAAGTACCGGCTGTCTGCGGAGGCGTTCCGTCGGAAGTTTCGGGAAAATGAGAAAGGCAGAAGTGAGTCATATACAGAGTTTGCGTATAGGCTTATGTCGAACATGCAGGAGTGGCTCAAAGAAGAGAAAGCGTTTGGTGACCACGATAAAGTTCTGCAGTGTTTCGGGCTAGAACAGTTTTATAGTCGGTTACCGGAGAACGTGCGATACTGGGTCTTGGATAGGCCAGACGTGAGTACGGTGGCTAGAGCCGCTGAGCTAGCCGAGGAGTTTGTGACGCGTCGAGCTCGCGGAGCTAAGGACGGTCAAAAGGGTGAATTTGGCTCGAAGTTTGAGAGGCCGAAGTTCACACCCATGAGAGCAAAGGGGAACACGCGTAGTGCGGATGCGAGTGGAAGCAGTGCGACCGAACCTAAGGAGACGGCGGCAGCCGAAGCCGAACGCAGAAAGCGGTTCGAGATGAGGCGAGCGGGCGTTTGTTATACGTGCCAGAAGCCGGGTCACTTTTCGGCGCAGTGTCCGGAAACAACACCAAAAGTTGTGGTTTTTTCAATAGGCAGCACTGACGAGAACATGAAGCTTCTCGAGCCTTACATGCGAGACCTCCTCGTAAACGGGAAAGAGTGCCGAGTGCTTCGCGATTCCGCAGCTACGATGGATGTAGTTCACCCGTCTTACGTAGAACCCCATATGTTCACGGGCGAGTGCGCATGGATCAAGCAAGCCGTGGAAGCTCATAGCGTGTGTCTGCCAGTAGCAAAGGTGCTTATTGAAGGACCTTTCGGAGCGCTTGAGACGGAGGCGGCAGTGTCATCTATGCTGCCACCCCAGTACCCGTACCTATTTTCAAACAGGTCCGATCACCTCCTGCGCGAGAAGGGGCTTTTGTTTGGTGAAGCTAGTGTTCAGGCCTTAACCAGATCGAAGGTTCGGGAGCTCGCTGCAAAGGCGGTAGTTGCGGGGCCGACGTTATCAAACAACGAAAAAGGGTCAGAGGCGCAGCAAGCTGATATTCAGAGCACGCCCGAACTGAATAAAATTGAGTCTGTAGCGTTGAAGGCGCCAGATACTGGAGAGGAAAATCCCGACGCGGGAAAGTTAGAAGAGCTATCTACTGATTTGCTCATCGCGCCTACGTCAGACGGACTTGATAGGTTGCTAAAAGTCAGCCGGACGGCTTTGATAGCCGAGCAAAAAAAGGATGGCAGCCTGGAAAACGTGCGCTGCAATGTCAAAGAAGGTATCGCCAGGAAAACTGCGCGTTTTGTGGAAAGAGGTGGAGTCCTGTACCGGAAGTATCTAGACCGCCGAGGAGTGGAGTTCGATCAGCTGATCGTGCCTCAATGCTATCGTCAAGATCTGTTGCGCTTGTCACACGGGGGTTCGTGGTCCGGACACCTAGGAGTTAAGAAAACTAAGGACCGTCTCTTGCAAGAGTACTATTGGCCAGGGTGTTTTCGGGACGCAGACCATTTCGTGAGGACATGTGACACTTGTCAGCGGGTGGGCAAACCAGGGGACAAATCAAGGGCGCCGTTGAAATTGGTACCTATCATTACGGAGCCTTTTAGACGGCTCGTTATTGATACAGTGGGACCTCTGCCGGTAACAGCCACGGGGTACAGACACATTTTGACTGTGATCTGCCCAGCGACAAAGTTCCCTGAAGCAGTGCCGCTTAAAGAACTCAGCTCAGTTGAGATAGTCAATGCACTACTGTCCATATTTGCGCGAGTTGGTTTTCCTGCAGAAATTCAATCAGATCAGGGCACAGTGTTTACTAGCGCTTTGACGACAACTTTTCTCGAAAGGTGTGGGGTAAAGCTGCTACACAGCTCAGTGTACCACCCACAGTCGAATTCCGTTGAGAAGCTCCACTCCGTCATGAAGCGCGTGTTGAGAGCGTTGTGTTTTGAACATCGAACTGACTGGGAGCTGTGTCTGCCTGGGGTGATGTTTGCTTTAAGGACCGCGCCGCATGCGGCTACGGGGTTTTCGCCAGCTGAACTGGTGTACGGTCGCTCGCTTCGATCTCCGCTTCGCATGCTTCGAGAATCATGGGAAGGTAGGGGCGACGACCCAGTCGTGGTGGAGTACGTGCTTAAGCTCCTCGAACGCTTAAGAAGGGCACAGGAGTTGTCAGGTGAAGCAATGACAAAGGCCCAGCAGAGGGCCAAGGTTTATTATGATCAGACAGCCAGGGCCCGTCGTTTTGAGGTTGGCGATGAGGTCATGATATTGCGCACATCGCTAAACAACAAACTAGACGTGCAGTGGGAGGGCCCAGCACGAATTGTTCAGAAACTGTCGGACGTTAACTACGTGGTAAGTCTGCCAGGAAAGCGGAAAGCACAGCAAGTTTACCACTGTAATCTGCTCAAACCTTATAGACAAAGGGAAGCAGTGGTGTGCATGATGGTAAACGTTCCTGAAGAGCTTCCGGTCGAGCTTCCGGGACTAGGCTCAGTGACGAACAGGGAAGACACCGGTCAAGTCATTAGTGACCTTATCAGTAAAGCACCGCTGTCGCCCGAGCAGAAAACCGAACTACACCAGCTATTACAAGAGTTTCAAGGTCTGTTCTCTGAGAGGCCTGGTAGGACTTCTGTACTTACTCATGATATAGAACTTACCTCCACAGAGCCAGTACGATCCAAGGCGTATCGGGTGTCACCCCGCCAGAGCGATATTATGGAGGCTGAGGTAAAGAAAATGCTACAGCTCGGTGTTATTGAGGCAGGTGAGAGTGATTATACCTCCCCTTTGATTTTAGTTGAGGTACCGGGCAAGGAACCTCGTCCTTGCGTCGACTACCACAGGCTTAATTCCATCACTAAGGATCAAATTTATCCGATCCCTAACATCGAGGAGCGCCTTGAGAAAGTTAGTAGCGCTCAGTTTATTTCCACCCTAGATCTTGTCAGGGGTTATTGGCAGGTTCCACTTACAGAAGAGGCTAGTAGGTATGCGGCGTTCATTTCACCAATGGGAACATTCCGTCCTAAAGTGTTGAGTTTTGGTTTGAAGAACGCGCCATACTGTTTTTCAAGCCTCATGGATAAAGTGTTGCGGGGACAGCAAGAATTCGCTTTACCGTATCTAGACGACGTAGCGATATTCTCCGCATCCTGGTCTGAGCATATGACACACTTGCGGGCAGTGCTAACCCGCCTGCGCGAAGCAGGCTTGACAGTCAAGGCTCCTAAGTGCCAGTTAGCACAGGCCGAGGTTGTCTACCTCGGTCACGTGATTGGTCAGGGTCGTCGCCGCCCCTCTGAAATAAAAGTGGCCGCTGTGCGAGACTTTCCGCAACCGCGCACCAAGACCGATATTCGGTCGTTCTTGGGTGTCGCCGGCTACTATCAGAGGTACATCCCTAGGTACTCTGATATCGCGGCTCCCCTGACGGATGCTCTAAGAAAAACAGAGCCTCAAACAGTCGTCTGGGACGAGACAAAGGAAAGAGCTTTTAGCGCCCTAAAGAGTGCCCTAACAAGCCAGCCTGTGCTACGATCGCCAGACTATACAAAAGGGTTCATTGTTCAGTGCGATGCTAGTGAGCGAGGCATGGGCGTTGTACTGTGCCAACGGGAAAAGGGAGAAGTAGAACACCCCGTCCTGTATGCTAGTCGTAAGCTGACCAGTCGTGAGCAGGCGTATAGCGCCACCGAGAAAGAGTGTGCATGTCTCGTGTGGGCCGTTCAGAAATTGTCATGCTATCTAGCCGGCTCGAGGTTTATCATTGAGACGGATCACTGCCCTCTCCAATGGCTGCAGACCATCTCTCCCAAAAATGGCCGCCTCCTGCGCTGGAGCCTTGCTTTACAACAATATTCCTTTGAGGTGCGTTACAAAAAGGGGAGTCTCAACGGTAACGCCGATGGCTTAAGTCGAAGCCCCTAACGTAGGAATCAGCCTCAAAATTGTTTGTTACTGATGTTTTTTTTCCTGAGGCAGGATTTTTTTTAACATATTGCTTTTGTTTAGTGTTTCAAAGTGATGATATGCTTTCTAGTGCAAGTTTTCAATTTGTGGACGCGTTCTGAGTGATGCTAGACTACTGTAAGGAACTAGGCAGTGGTATAAAAAGGGGAAAGAGCCTGGCAGGGCTTAGTGAGGGTTGTGCCGTGCTTGCTGACTGAGCGGTTGAGTTTCAGCGTAGTTCTAACGCTTGCCGGGAACAAGAACAAAAATGTGAACTCTCCCGAAGTCACTTTGCAGTGTCCCGTGCGAACCTGAACAAGAGAACAAGGCCTTCTCTGTGCGCTGCGCTCAAGAAACGTCGAGGGACGCCCGACTTCGGTTATGAGCATCATCGAGCGACATCCCTCCGGACAGCGGATGCAGTCCCCTGTCCATCGGGATCTCCTTCCCCCGGCGGGGCGGTCTGTTGCGTTTCGCCTGCGACACGTGGTTTTGCCGGCGCGACTGCGGCGGGGCGGCAGACATTTTGGCCCGATCGTCGTCGCCGCAACACTCATCGCCAGGTGTTTCCAGGCGCGACTGCGGCGATGCGACCGCCTAGGGATCATCCTCGCATTCCAGTCATTGTGCCCGAAACAGGCGATGCCAAAGCAGGGATCTCATTCCAGTAATTGTGCCCGAAACAGGCGATGCCAAAGCAGGGATCTCGTTCCAGTCATTATGCCCGAAACAGGCGATGCCAAAGCAGGGACCATCCTCTCATTACAGTCATTGTGTCCGACCGGCAGCGCCACGACAGGGTGCTACGAGATCGTGCTCGACATGGTGCTACGGCATCGCTACGACAGTGTGCGTCACCATTAGCCCATTGTACATTCACGTGCTCGTCTTTTGAGGGGTTCCTTCTTGCCCTCAACTGCGAGAGTATAAAAACAGCTGCCCCCGGACGCCAAAAGGAGGGCTCCGATTTCTTCTGTTGAGTGAAGTGCTCTCCCGTCTCTCTACTTCGGTCAAACCTGACCGCCAACTCTTTGCGATGTTAAAATAAACAAGTTGTTTTGTTGTTACCAGTCGACTCATGCTTTGCCGGGACCTTCGGATGCTTCCAGTTGTACCCCAGGCCGCCAGGCCAACGCTACCCTTGGGGCTTGCGACCCAGGTACAACCACGGGCGTCAGCGCCGAGTTCCCAACAGATCGTACCAGCGGTCCGATCCAAACAACGTCCAAATACGTGAATTTGTCGATCGCCTAACCACAGTGTTTCACGCTAATCGTTTCCGATTGAGCCCCCAAGGAAACGCTTAAGTACGTTAAACCTCGTCAACTGCCTACATATGAAAACGATATGGACTGAAATAAATAAATAAATAAATAAGGAAAGAGAGAAAGAAAGGAAGGAAAGCAGGAGGGAAGGAAGCAAGAACGAAAGAACGAAAGAAAGAAAGAAAGAAAGAAAGAAAGAAAGAAAGAAAGAAAGAAAGAAAGAAAAGCGAGAACAGTAATGGGGTAAACTCTGTCTACACCCAGGCTCGGTTACTTAAGCATGCACGGATGATCCGCTTTGCCTCTTCGTCCCTTACGTGGCCAGCGCGGTGTTGGGAAACATTTCGTCCGCTTGATCCAGCATAAGAAAAGACGTTGTGCGCAAGACAGACACGGACGAGAGGGTATACCCACACGTACAAGCGCAAAGCATGGCGAACCAACTCGCCCAACAAAGAGTTTTGTTCCCGCAGTTTGAATGGCGGGAGAAAGGCGCTGCTTCACAGCATACAAAGGAAAGGTGTTCCAGACGCGAGCTTTGAAGATGCAATAATAGATGAATGGTCCGCAGTAATCGCGAAGATAATGCCATCGGTCACGCCGGATGGACTGACGACGCCTGTGCATTTAGCTGAGGTGCTCGTTTTTTTTATGTTTGCTTACGCTGACTGCTTGTGGCATTGAGGCCAGGCGCCGCGGATCGAAGGCGGCATGATGCGGCTGTGGTGATCGTGTGCGTGTTACGTATACAGCGACACTATATATGGTGCTATCCTCCTGTACGCGCGCACAATGTTGAACGATGCACACACGCTGATATACCGGGTGTCTTTCCTTTTGTTCTTTTTCTTTTAACCATACCGATTTTATATTTTTTTTTATCGCCTGCGGCAAATAGCATAATTCCGGTCATTCAGCTCCGGGACTACTCAAACAGGAGGACATGCGCGAGAAATCGGAGCGCGTTATCGGCTAATCAGCAAACATTTACTAATTAATTTTCTAATTGTTTACTGCACAGCAAATGTTCGAATTTATTAATCGTAGCCGGTGAGTTCACAAGGGGTGTCAACTTGGAACGAATTTTTCAGGATGACACCAGTCTTGGACATACTAATTCCCGAGATTGGCGACGAAGTAAACTGGTGTTCGAGTTTCTGTTTCGCTTCAATGCATAAAACCATGGTTTCCTCAAAGAAAAAAAAAATGTAATTCTGGAACAAGGGTGTATTCTTCCGTGATTTCTGAAAACCGATGCCATCCTCAGTAATCGCTCGAAGTGGATATGCCTTGCAAACCCCGCGCCTTCAACTCATAAAGTGCGATATGCGCCGTAAGATAATTAATTAAACGGTCAGTTAGTAAATGTTCGTTAATTCGTCGATAATGCGTGTCGATTTCTCGTGTGAGTAATGTCCGCCACTTCGAGTGATCAAATTAAAGGACTGCAATTACGCTATCTGCCAAGGGTGGCATAAAAAAAGATTCGGTACGACCAAACAGAAGAAGCCGTATATTAGTATCGGTGTATACGCTCGTACACTATGTTCACGGTCCATCCACAGACGCTGATACAGAATATATATATATATATATATATATATATATATATATATATATATATATATATATATATATATATATATATATATATATATATATATATATATATATATATAAAACGAAGCCAAAACCGACAAGTAATAAATCAACGATAACTTTAGCGCACCACTGCGTTCTCGCTCGATGCCTGTTATACATATAAGGGGTCATTGCACTATACCTAAAGCGAAACCCCGGCGGCACCGTTAATGAGAGTTTTCTTGGGAGCGACAGTATACACTTAAAACTTCGACTGAACTAACTCGATGGGAGGCGCAAATAGTCGCAATAAATCGAGAATGAAAATAGTTAAGTGCAAAAGCTTTAGAGTCCCTTATGTGGTTAATATTATATTTATTCAAGGGCGCAATACATCTAATATTATCTAGCTGCGCAGGCTTTTACCGCAGACGGCGAGCCCCTTGAGCGGATCTGCTCTTTCTTCAGGGCAGCGACAAACCTTAACGGTTCAATGGACGGCGTACGGCTGAAATCCGGCGCGCGCATACACACACACACACACACACACACACACACACACACACACACACACACACACACACACACACACACACACACACACACACACACACACACACACACACACACACGCACGCACGCACGCACGCACGCACACACACACACACACACACACACACACTTTTCCCGCATTTTCACCCCGGATTTGGTTAAATCGAGCGAGATGTTGAAGTCACTGCGTTACATTGAGGATTTCAACGAATCGAAAGCAATTCCTAATGTTAAATAAAAAGCTAAAATTCGTGAAAGCGGTTTCCGTTAAATTGAGGTCCGACTGTACATGGGGCAAGGCTCGACTATCCACGTAGAGCCTGTAAAGCTATAGAAGCTTGTACCTACTCGCCAAGCAGTTGTTATTTTTTTTTCTTTCTTTTTATACGGAGATGTACATCACGCGTTTTTTTATATATATATATTTCGTCTACAAGCGCCACGCGTTGGCGGCGGGAGGGATGGTGGTGGCGGTGGTGAGTCGTAGCAACAGGCGGTGTCTTCAGCCTGGCGATCAAGGCCGGCAACTGCTCCGCCCGAGCGTGTCTTATAATGATCCCTGCGGTGTTTCGCCACGTGTCCATCAGACCAGTCTCACTCTAAAGAATGCGATAAGGAGACGCGAAGTTCCTTTGCGGGCCATGACCAGTCCTTCGGGAAACGCAAGGTGTTGCAGGCGCGCACGCGTGCGGGAGGCCATATTGTTGCAGGTTTTTTTTTTACAGGACAGTGTTTCTTTCCTCTCGGAATTCGGGCAAGCGGGACTCTAGCATCATATGCAACGGCCCGCGTTTGCAGCCTCACAGGTAGCGTGCGAAAAGTGTCGAATCAGCGCATTCGTTGAAGTAGAAAGCTATAGACGTGTACTCTTAAACGTCCGGGGCGGAGGAACCACTGCTTAATTCTAATTCCAGACGCGTGCACTGCTAGGTATACAGACAAGGTCTTGCCTCGCTCTCTTCCTTGCCTCACTCTTCCTCGAGCGTTTATGGAATGTGCACCGGATGCGCGTCGTACTGGGGCAGACCGACGAGGCACGGCAAGTATACCGCCTCGAACATGCAAAGCCTCAGGGCTCAAGCCAGTGACGTCATGCTTGGAGGGCGACGTTCCCATTGCAAACGACCGAGTGATGGAAAGATGTACGCGATAAGCGTTGCCGGTGGCTTGCAGGACTTCCCTTTGTATAGTAAGTATGGGACAGGCAGGTTCCTACAAAAAAAAAACATATTTGCGGAAATTGTGGCGCTAATTGTCATTACGGGAGCTGCGAGTAAGGCGGTTTAGCCAGCGTGTTAATTATACAGTAGTATACGTAGGTAATTGCTTAAACTTGGTCCTTCTCGCTTCAGACTATACTTTGTGACTTCGCGAGTTGATATTTCTAAGCAATATATTGCGGTATAAGTGCAACTACATGCTAGGATTATGCATGGGCACAGAGGCTTATTGCTTGGCTTTGCTTAGAAAACAATTATTGCTCCGAAATTTAGAAACGCAATTAAAAGACGTAATATATACTACCACAAGGACGCCTGAAGCCATAAGCCCAAAGATTAGAAAAATCCATGTACTAAACATGATTGCCATGTTAACTGAACGATCATACATTTCTCTCCAGGAATTTTTGCTGGAAGTTCTACATATGGCATAAGAAACTGGCGTCGAATGGTACGTACGTAAAAGCAGCGGAATAATTCTACACTGACCTGTACAGTACCCAGATCAGCCACAATACCACAATTCGAAGTGAAGATGGTGCAGACATAATGCTTGGAAATCTAGCGGCCCTTTATACGAACTGTCTACCGACTTCAAGGGTCTCAGATAACTGGAAGAATGCCAACGTTATATTAATCCACAAAAAGGGAGACGTTAAAGAATTGAAAAGTTATAGGCCCATTAGCTTACTTCCAATAATATATAATATATTCACCAAGGTAATCTCCAATAGAATAAGGGCAACACTGGACTTTAGTCAACCAAGGGAACAGGCACGTTTCAGGAAGGGATACCCTCCTATGGATCATATCTATATCATCAGTCAGGTAATCGAGAAATCCGCACAGTACAATCAGCCTCTCTATATGGCTTTCATAGATAACGAAAAGGCATTTCCTTCAGTCGAGATAACAGCAGTCATAGAGGCATTGCGTAATCAAGGAGTACAGGATGGTTACCTAAATATCTTGGAAACTATCGACATAGTTTCCACAGCTACCTTTATTCACCACAAGAAAAATAGGAAGATACCGATAAAGAAATGGGTCAGACAAGGAGACACAATCTCTCCAATGCTGTTCACTGCGTACCTGGGAGAAGTATTCAAGCTATTAAACTGGGAAGGCTTAGGAGCCTGCAGAAGAGCCCGATCTGGTAGCGGCGAGAGCTCCGTCATGACTACGCCTGACCTGACACCGGGCCAGAGGCCACCGACTGACCCTGAGAGCAACCGTGACTGTAAGCGATACAAGGCTACAGAGACAGACGACGAGTCTACGCTTCTTGACGATTGTGACATAGCTGACATCACAGATCTGGACGATGAAGGCTTCAGGCTTGTGCGCCACCGCAAGAAGAGGACCGTCGGAATCCCGGTGATTGTTACGCCTGCCACAGAAGGAGCCGACCTGAAAAAAGTAAATCCCATTATTCTGTCTATGGAAATTGAAAAAATTCTTGGCGCATCGCCAGTTAGGAGCCGATTTACTGCTCAAGGAGCCCTGCTTCTAGATGTACAGACAGAAGAGCATGTGAATTCCCTTCTCAGCTGCAAGTCAATCTCAGGGACTGCGATCTCAGCACGAGTGCCCAATTCGTACCTGCAAAACACGTGCATTATTAGAGGAGTACCGAAGTGGTACACTGACGAGGAACTGTTGCTATACCTAAAGCCACAAGGGATTTACCATGCAAGGCGAGTCACGCGACGCGTCCAAATTTCCGGAACCGAGTGGGAGTCCAGGCGAACCAGCTCCGTGGTTCTTACGTTCGCTCCAAATACAGACCGTCCAGACAAGATCAACTTGGGCTTCACAAGACACGAGACCATTGACTACGTTGAGACACCACCTCGGTGCTTCAAGTGTCAGCGCTATGGACATGTGGCCAAGTACTGCCGTGGTGAGCCGCGGTGTAAGAGATGTGGAGGACCGCACGATTTCAAAACATGCGCGTGCAGCCAGAACTTTCTATGTGCAAACTGCAGGGGTTGTCATCCAGCTAGTTATAGCAAGTGTCCTACGCGGGCAGCGGCAATAAAGCGTAAGAAAACGTTTATCATGGGGCCAAGAGGAAACGACGAGAAAAATACGACGAAGAAAAAGACAGAAAGTCACAGAGAGTCAGACGAAATCAAATGGAGCTCAAAGAGTGAAACTGATTTTCCAAGCCTGAAGCCTTCTCCAGGAATCCAGGACACAGTGGTGCCATCGCGCAGCGGACCGGCTAAAGCAGTCCAATCAATGAACAGAGGCCCCGTAGCAGCGAAGACTGCTGCACAACCGGAACAGCGAAGTTATGTGTCTGTACTGCAGCGACCCCAACCACGTTGCGATGAAACAACACCACAGGAGGACTGTCAGCAGGTGCTACGTGCTCTCTTCAAGGCCTTGCGATCACACATAGAGAAGATGCCGGCGAGCTCGATGAAAGAAATGCTCGAAGTAGTCCTGGCTCTCGAGTCAGTGATTCTAAGCTCTACCTCTTTTTAAAGCACCCAGCAATATGGATGCGGTCAGGACACAATGTTCACCATCTCGTCCACAGGTGCCACTTATTATGCAATGGAACTGTGCGGGTCTTGCGTGTGTTTGAATCCCACCGATGGCAACGGTTGTTGTGGTCGCACCGATGGTACGACCTGTTGGGAACTCGGCGCTGACGCCCGTTGTTGCACCTGGGTCGCAAGCCCCAAGGGTAGCGTTGGCCTGGCGGCCTGGGGTACAACTGGAAGCATCCGAAGGTCCCGGCAAAGCATGAGTCGACTGGTAACAACAAAACAACTTGTTTATTCTAACATCGCAAAGAGTTGGCGGTCAGGTTGACCGAAGTAGAGAGACGGGAGTGCACTTTACTCAACAGAAGAAATCGGAGCCCTCCTTTTGCGTCCGGGGGCAGCTGTTTTTATACTCTCGCAGTTGAGGGCAAGAAGGAACCCCTCAATAGACGAGCACGTGATTGTACAATGAGATAAGGTGACGCATACTGTCGTGGCGCCGCCGGTCGGGCACAAAGAGGAGAAGGTAACTCCTACTGTCGTATCGCCGCCGGTCGGGCACAATGGCTGGGAGGAGAAGGTGACTCCTACTGTCGTATCGCCTCCGGTCGGGCACAATGGCTGGGAGGAGAAGGTAACTCCTACTGTCGTATCGCCTCCGGCCGGGCACAATGGCTGGGAGGAGAAGGTGACCCCTGCTGTCGTATCGCCTCCGGTCGGGCACAATGGCTGGGAGGAGAAGGTGACCCCTGCTGTCGTATCGCCGCCGGTCGGGCACAATGGCACATACACTCACACACGCACATGAAGACACGTGGCATCGGAACATGCCTGGATGCGCTTGGCGGGGAGCGTAGCGGCGACGCCGAACGGGCCAAAATGTCTGCCGCTTTGTTGCAGTCACGCCGGCTAAACCGCGCGTCGTAGGCGAAACGTAACACGTGCCATCTACCTGAACTGTCGCTTTTCTTACGCAACATGCCTGTGCCAATATTGGCCCTGTCCGAGGCTGGTCTTCCAAGTTCCAGATCAATTGCTGGTCATGTCGCACATGGAAACCAAAGTATTCCGACATTTCCGAACGGAAGCGCCATGCTGTATGTGAGACGTGAAATACCACATTACGTTCTACCAGTTCAAGACCTTTGCAGCAGTGCTTTGGAAGTCACTGCTGTACAAGTGCGGCTGGGAAACCGAAGCCTCAGCGTGGCCTCCGTGTATGTGAGCTCTCGCCTGAAGGTCTCGATGGGAGAAATTATAAGAGACCTCTGCAGCCGCTGCCCAGCTCCGAGGATTATATGTGGGAACTTCAACGCGCACCATACTCTCTGGGGCGACAAGGCGGCTGATGCACGTGGAAAGCAAATTGTTAGTGCTTTAAACACCGAGGGACTCTGCGTGGCAAATGACAAACAGGCAACGTTTTTTCGCCCACCGGCCTCCTACAGTATCATTGACTTGACGTTACACTCAACGGACATCCTCGCATCGGCAACGACTAGTAAAGATAGAATGGGCAACGATCATTTTCCTGTCTTCGTTAACATTGCTGGATATCGAACCAACGGCCGAAGATCCTGTCCTGTGACGCATTGGGATATGTACAGGGACGGCCTAAGCGAATCATCTGGAGACCTGTTCGCGGACATGCTACGTAGCAAGAGATTGGCTACCGCTGAGCTGAAGCTACCCGACCACTTCCCCGCTCCGGATCTAAAGCTCAAAAATCTATGCGCTGCCCGTAGAAGAGCGGAACGGAGGCTGATGAGGACGAAGGGCGACCCACCAATGAAGACTATATATAACAGGATTAACGCAGTGATGCGACGTTATACAAGGAAACTAAGAAGACATCAATGGGCAACATTTTGTGCAAGCCTATCGGTCTTCACGCCAGTTCCAAGGATATGGTGGGTCGTTAATAACCTTGCTGGAAACTTTCGACCAAACAAGCCATTCGAAGCCCTAGCATTGAAGTTAGGCAAGACACTGTCTTGTCTTGCGAATGCCTTCGCTGAAATCTACTCTTCCGGCAGGTCAGCCGGCACAACCAACCCGCCTCCGTGGCTATCGTCGTCTCTAATGGATGCTCCTTTCACACTCAGAGAGCTGGAACTAGCTATGAGCAGCCTCCGACGTCGCTGTGCGGTGGGTCCTGACCTTGTCAGTAATCAGATGCTGACTAACCTACCGGTTGAGAGACGGCGTGATTTGCTGGCATTTTTTAACCAAATCTGGGCCAGTGGGGCTATCCCACATTTATGGAAGGTAGCATGGGTGGTACCGGTTCTGAAGCCTGGAAAGAATCCTGCAGCTCTGGACTCATACAGACCGGTATCGCTGACCTCGTGTGCAGCGAAGCTAATGGAGAAGATGGCGTGCACAAGACTCACTTGGTATGTCGAGCAGGGTCGTAAACTACCATCGTGCATGACTGGGTTTCGGCAGCGTCTAAGCGCTCAAGACAATGTGCTAGACCTGCTAAGCCACATAGAACATTACAGTGCGGATGGCCTATCGACACTTGCTGTTTTCATGGATGTTTCTAAGGCTTACGACTACGTGTCTCAAAGAGCCATCATCAGCCAGCTACAAGTTATAGGCGTCACGGGTCATCTTTTGCAGTTCATACATACGTTCCTTAATGATTGTCGCATCAGAGTTCGTCTTGGCGACACTTTGAGCGATGAAATACGTATATTTCGTGGTGTGCCACAGGGGAGTGTTTTATCTCCCTTACTATTTAACATTGCCATGAGTAGCCTCCCAAGAGTACTAAACTATCGAACACCAGTGAAGATATCTATATATGCCGATGACATCTGCATATGGGTCTCCGGCTACCAGCATCGCCGCCTCGCACGAATAGCCCAGGGAGCAGTAAAAGCCATTCAGGGCCACTTGGCCACGATTGGATTATCACTATCAGCAGAGAAATCATCATTCGTTCTATTTCCTGGAGTGAAAAGAAAATCTACACGCTTGACGCTGAATTTGGACGGATACCAGATTCGACAAGTCACCAACGTCCGATTTCTGGGCGTCACCTTAGACCACAGGCTGCTCTGGCGCCGCGGTGTTGACCACGTTGTGGCGTCATCGTCACCCAGGCTACATGTGCTCAAGCGAGTCGCTGGCATACGCTGGGGCAACCACCCGACGTCGATGCTACGGCTACATACAGCGTTGGTTACCAGTCGAATCCTGTATCAGCTACCTCTGATGTCACCCTCAGACAGCCAATACGAGCGCTTAGAAGCCATCCACAGAAAAGGTATCCGACTTTGCCTTGGAGTCCCTCAGCCAGCGTCAAACAAGAAAGTGCTCTACGAAGCTGAGTCACGCCCTCTACGACTTCAGGCTTCCCAGGCTCTGATGATCCAGCTACTACGATTGAGTGAGTCTACGCCCGGCAGAGCCCTCTTACGACGTATAGGTAACAGGCCGCGCTCACATTTTTATGCAGCATTGAACACGCTTCGCGTATTAGGATTGCGCTGCTCCAGACAGAGGGAGAGGATAGAACCACCCTGGACATTCGAGGACATCACATGCAACTTAAGTGTACCACGATTGCAATCAAAGAGCTGCATCCCATCTGCAGAAGCCAAGTCATTAGTCCTGGAACACCTAAACACGACTTACCCGAATCACCTACAAG
Source organism: Dermacentor variabilis (assembly GCF_050947875.1). Taxonomy (NCBI): domain Eukaryota; kingdom Metazoa; phylum Arthropoda; class Arachnida; order Ixodida; family Ixodidae; genus Dermacentor; species Dermacentor variabilis. The sequence goes on from NC_134570.1 coordinate 107,130,851, forward strand.
TATACACAGATGGCTCTGTCAAGGCAGACGAAGACCGCTGCGCAGCTGCATTCTGTATTGCCTCTCTAAGTTATACGTGGTCTGGCCGTCTGGACTGTATAGCCTCGTCGACAGCTGTTGAAGGCGTCGCAATAGCTTCTGCTCTGCGCAAATTAAAGACTTTGCCTCCGCAGAATGTTGTTGTCCTTACGGACTCAAAGGCTGCATTACAACAAGTATACCGTGGTTTGCCATCCCTCAAGTTCCCACGCAAATCGCTAGCCATCGTGAAAGAACTGAACAACAAAGGTTTCACAGTAAAGTTTCAGTGGATTCCCTCCCACATTGGTATCTCAGGAAACGAAAAAGCTGATGCGCTTGCATACGCAGCGCTCTATCATCCTCCCAAAATCAAGGCCCCGAAGAGTGATCAAGTGCAAAAATCTGACATTCGAAATCACTTTGCGTCGCTTTGGGTTCCACCGCATATGCCCTGCGTAACCAAGAGATTGCACCGAGAGGAAGCGGCACTTCTATATCGAATAAGGACAGGATCTGCTAATACACCGGCCTGGTTATTTAAAACGGGGCGAATCAATTCTCCGAACTGTACGGCATGCAATGAGACAGGAGACATTGAGCACTTTTTGTGGTCCTGCCAGCAATTCCAAAATGAAAGAGACACTCTCCTGAAGAATCTGCAAAACAAGGACCTTCCGCATGCGTGCCTGCACAACCTTATATTTCCAGAGGGATCAGTTATAGTCCGCAAAGAAACTTCACGTCTACTCATCGAATTCTTAAGAGCGACTGGCTTGATAGACCTATGGTGAAACCCTTCAGCGGTATTGTGCGAGACGCTCGGGCGGAGCAATTGCCGGCCTTGTTCGCCAGGCTAAACCCGCCTGTTGCTACAATTCACCACCACCACCACCACAAGGATCAACGGCGAATATCTCAGCAACCTTCCCTTTGCAGATGATATTGTCCAGTTCAGCAATACTGGGGACGAGTTACAACAAATGATTGAGGACCTTAACAGAGAGAGTATAAGAGTGGAGTTGAAGATTAATATGCAGAAGACAAAGATAATGATCAATAGACGGACATGACAACAAGGGTTCAGGATCGCCAGTCAGTCTAGTCTGTGAAGGAGTACGTTTACCTAGGTCAATTACTCATAGGGGACGCTGATCCATGAGAAGCAAATTTACAGAAGAATAAAAATGGGTTGGAGCGCATTCGGCATACATTGTCAGATCCTGACTGGAAGCTTACCATAATCATTAAAAAGAAAGGTGTACAATCAATGGATTCTACCAGTGCTGACATATGAGGTAGAAACTTGGAGACTGACAAAGAAGCTCGAAAACAAGTTAAAAGCCCCCGCAAAGAGCGATGGAACGAAGAATGTTAGGCATAACGTTCAGAGACAGGAAGACAGCGGTTTGGATCAGAGAGCAAACAGGATAGCCGATATTCTAATTGACATTCAGAGAAAGAAATGGAGCTGGGCAGGTCATGTAATGCGCGGGTTAGACAAACGTTGGACCATAAGGGTTACAGAATGGGTGCCGAGAGAAGGGAAGCGCAGTCGAGGGCGGCAGAAGTCTAGGTGAAGTGATGAAAGTAAGAAATTCGCAGGCGCTAGCTGCATTCGGTTAGAGCAGGACAGGGGTAATTGGAGACCGCAGGGAGCGGTCTTCGTCCTGCCGTGGGCATAAAATAAGATGATGATTATGATGATGATGATGATGATGATGATGATGATGATGATGATGATGACGACGACGACGACGACGACGACGTAACTTGTATGAGCGGTAAGTCTTAATACCTCGTCTGGATGGTACGAACTTCCGGCCGAGAAAAAATAGCAAAGTGGTCCCAATAGCCTAGCTGAAGAGCATAACGGGTCGGGTTGGTGCCCAATGATTAATGCCAGTGCCACACATGCACTTCTTATCGCGTTCGGGGTGATTCGGATTAATCTCGATACGGAACCGTGTGCTACTACATGGTCACTTTCATATCGGTATCGCGATCCGTGAATCGCGATGATGTTTTTTGATCGCGATCGCAGGCTGAAAACCGCGCCCTCCAGCGCTCTCTTCTGAAAACACTAAAACAAAATGTGAAGGCAGCTGAACCAAAACCTTTAGGAACCTTGTTATCAGGTGTAAAATTGAATTATTGTCCAAATTTAACCGCATTTTGCAAATCTTCATTCGTAGCCATATCACTATGCAGTTGTGAGAGTTGCAGACGATCATAAGACGATAACTCGATCAGGATCATTAAACCGTGTAGCGGTGACCATTGTTGATCGCGATAAAGAATTCGATCCGATCGCGATCAGAAGTGCACGCGACAGCAAACGGAGACGCAAAGCCCGACCACGATGGACACATGCCGCAACTTTACGCTTCGGCAACTTTTTCAGTAACAATGAAGCGCACTCAAACGATATCGTGTGTGCAGAGCCCGGTCATAGAGATAAAACTGTTCCGTACAGCACCGACATCAAAACGTTTCCCCGACGCAATCTGGCTAGACCTATAGCTTTACTGAAAGTCTCTGAGGTGACAGTGATATGAATTCGTTTCCCCGACGGATGTGCTTTTTATATGGCTAGGCCTTCAGCCGTTTTCCCCGTCAGAACCTCACGAGGAACTTGCTTACGTTGTCGCCGATAAACATTTGAATGGGGCTGGTTTACTGGGAATGCCTCAAGAGGGGAAAAACAATGCTTATGTCTTCAAACAATAATTCTCGTGTGCTAAGCATTACTATACCTAAAGCTCAAGTATGACACAATACAAAATACATGGACATGAAGGACGGGACGCTGGTACTCGTCCCGGCTTCCATGCTGGTGTATTTTAACACGACAGCGTTAAGGGCCCCGTGTCGCAAATCATCCGATGTCGGCGACGGACGTCGCTTGGCGAAAAATCATTCCGAACCAAAACCACGCAGGCCATCTGAGTGGCGCAGAGTCGTACTGAACTAATTCATAAAAGTAATGGGTCAGAAAAATCGAAAAGTACAATCTAAACAGAATCTAAACAGAATCTAAACAGACAGGAAGCCTCGGAGTGCAATTTGAGAATACGAGAAAACATAATTCTGTTACGCGAAACTCAAACACAAAACCCCTTTTCCAGCATTTTTACCATTCATAATGCAGTTTGCGCGCGCCAATCTCGGAGGCCATGGAGTGGCGAGCCCGTTTCCTTGCAACACCTCCAGATGGCGCTCGCATCCATCCATCCATCCATACATCGCGCGGAGGCGAGCGCCATCTTGCTGCTGCGGTAAAGTTAGGGAACCGATGGAGCATGTTTTATTAGAATGTGAAGACATCTGCCCAGCGGTCGCTTTAGGCACCACTGGCCTCCTTGAAGCCCTTGGGAGCAGTGAGAGCAGGGGAGGAGTAAACATGTTCGCAATAGAGATTAGTAAGAGGTGATTGGAAGATTGGTGGAAGAAAAGTAGGGAAACGACAAAAAACGGAGACGTACAAAAGCAAAGTTCGCAACAGGGGGTCAGAAAATGTGGTTGTGGGAATTCACAGTGGTACTTTTTTCTTTTTTGTTTCTTTTTTAACTTGGCCAGGACATTAGGCAGTGTAATAGCAAGAGCTTGGTGGTGCAACCCACCTCCCCGTTCCAATGGGGACGCTCATAACATCCATCCATATCCGTCCACCCATTAATCCATCGCGCAACCAGCATGCCAACACGTATGCGACCGGTATGTTGAGCAACATGGCAACAAAGAACGTCAAGTGGTAACTCAGAGAGGCTGAGATAATCTGATTGGCGGTGGCAACGAAAACAAAATAACGAAAGAAACAATTTATGATAACTCAAAAGGAAGCTCATTAGTTTTCGAAGCGAGGTCAGGAAGCCTTAGAACCCGCACTTATGAAGCGAGATATAAGGAAGAATAAGCATATGTTTGCTGCGGTAAACCTAGGGAAATGATGGAGCACGTTTTATCAGAATGTGAAGATATCTGCCCAGCGGTCGATTTAGACACCTCTCACCACCTTGAAGCCCTTGGGTTAAGCTAGAGCAGGGGGAAAGTAAACACGTCCGAATAGAGATTGGAAGATTGGTGGAAGAAAAGTATGGAAACGACAAACAACGAAGGCGTACAAAAACAAAGTTCCCTATATGGGATCATCATCATCATCATTCTATTTTATGTCCACTGCAGGACGAAGGCCTCTCCCTGCAATCTCCAATTAAACCTGTCTTGCGCCAACCGATTCCAACAAGCGCCCGCGAATTTCCTAATTTCATCGCTCCACCCAGTCTTCTGCCGTCATCGACTGCGTTTCCCTTCTCTTGGTATCCATTCTGTAACCCTAATGGTTCAACGTTTGTCTAATCTGCGCATTACATGACCTGCCCAGCTCCATTTTTTTTCTCTTAATGTCAATTAGAATTTCGGCTATACCCGTTTGCAATCTGATCCAAACCGCTCTCTTTCTGTCTCTTAACGCTATGCCTAGCATTCTTCGTTTCATCGCTCTCCGCGCGGTCCTTAAAGGGACACTAAAGGTTACCAGAAAGTTAAGTTAAAGTGATCAAGCAATGCTCTAGAACGTCTAAGGCGTCAATATAATCGCGAACAGAGCTTCCCAGGTAGCACACAAAGTCTTGAAAACGTCGTATTAAGGGATTCAACGTCTGAAACGGATTTTTGACCAAAATCGACGCATCAAAGACGTTCCAAACAAGATAGCTTAAAAACGAGGGGTGAATACGTTTTGATAACGTTGGAAGCCAGACAGCTTAAAAACGAGGGGTGAATACGTTTTGCAAACGACTCAAAACGCCACCGCCACGCCACGGCGCGTCAGCCTCTTTAGTGGCTTCTACAATATTCAACAACCCATCAACGCGATCCAACCTTGCGCAAGGTGGCGATACCGTCGTCAAATCATGTGACCAAGGTGGCCATGCGATTCGTGATGCCGGGCAGCCGGGCGAGCCGGGCACAGTCGCGTCGTCATGGCGTCGTCGCGTCACCGCACTCGCATTGCACTGTGGTGTGTTTGCGGCTGTTCTGAACGTGCTGCCGCTGCCCTTTGCTATGTAAGTGTTGCAGTGTTTTGCTGTCAAGAAAACGATATTCTGTGATCAGTTTGGGTTGTGCGATGTGTTTGTGTGGTTTTAATTTGGAAATCAGTAGTGTTTTCGATTGTTATGTGATCAAGGCGGCCACGTTATTCGTGAAGCCGGGCATAGTTACGTTATCGCACTCGCATGGCATTATGGTCTGTTTGCGACTGTTCTGAATGTGCTGCCGCTGCCCTTTGTCATGTAAGTGTTGCAGTGCTTTGCTGTCAAGAAAACGATATTCTGTGATCAGTTTGGGTTGTGCGATGTATTTGAGCCGGGCATAATAACGTTATCGCACTTGCATGGCGCTGTGGTATGATAGCGGCTGTTCTGAATGTGCTGCCGCTGCCCTTTGTCATGTAAGTGTTGCAGGGTTTTGCCGTCAAGAAAATGACGTTCTGTGATTAGTTTGGGTTGTGCTATCTGTTTGTGTAGTTTAATTTGGAAATCAGTAGTGTTTTCAATTGGAGGGCGCGGAGTGGAGGGCACTAATCAGCTCTTCAAGTTCATTGTCACGTTATGTGAGGTGCCTTTTCACTGACGCTGTAATTAAGGCGTTAAGGGCAGTATAAGGACGAAAGTTAGAGGGACGAAATCGTGCCTGTGTGTCCCTAGCGTCGGGGTCGGCCGCTATGCGTGATCCTAACAAGAAAGCATTTTGCAGTATGCGAAGAAAGGCGGCAAAATATCTGTCTGTGCGTACCTTGCCGATCTCCGCAATAGAGCCATCATCGTGGTATTTTAGTCTCCCGTTTAGCAAGAGTGTTGCAGACAACGGAACTGGTTCAAACAGGCTTTTTTTTAATGATTAACTACTAGTGCGGTATCCCAAAAGGTGAGGTCAAGTGCTCGCCCTATTTTCTTCCCTCGCGCTACAGCGCACTGACAGAATTTTGCGTGCACCATACCGTGCTTTTATCGTTTGCGCTTCAGGTTCTCGATTGTGTTTTCGCCCCCTTTACCAACGTGATGGGTATTTCATGGTATTACCTGGTACCACATGTGTCCATATATTGTGTCCAATATATGAAACGGCCAAATTCGATTTTATGTGACGCCTCAAATGGTAGTAATGTATTGAGTCCCTTGTAGCTTTGTGCTTGTTATCAATTTTACTATTTGGCGACTGGATACAGCATGTACGCTGCATAACTCGCTTGTGCATACTGCATACGTGAGTCGAGTATGCCCTTGGTATAAGCTAACTTGTATGCTTTAGGTAGTACGATTGTTTGCAGTTTGGGACATGTGTCGCAATGTACGCTGTGCGCCCTTCGCGCTTTACGGCGGCCTGCCGAGTTCGTGCGGGTGCCATGTGTGCGCATGGAGTTCGCGAAGCGCTCTCGCAGTTTTTTTTAATATATATATACATGTGTTCTGTTCGCGCGCTTCGCACAACAGGGCATGTCGCAGTTCTTTGTCCTTGTGCAACACATTTTCCTAGCGTACGTCTGTGCATTATTTGATACCGGTTTCACACGGGGCTCTTTTAGCCGCTATCCAGTCCGTTACAAATCGAATTTCTCGGTCGTGATGGCTCCTCTGCGCAAGCTACGAGAGTGAGCCAGTCGCATCGATAATTTCGATCCGGATCCGGCTTGATCGCGATCGAGAGTGGTCGTGTGACACCGGTTTTACACATGGCTCCCACATAGGGAACACTTTAAGTTCAATGCTACTGATTGAAGAGCAAGTGCATATATATGCCAGTGGTGGTATGTGGGCAAGTCTTTCTGGTGAAGCCAATACTTGTGCATTCAAAACATTTCAATTACCAGCGTAGTGCATCAATGTGTCTACTTCGACAAAATGGAGCACCAGTGCAGATATCTGAACATACCTGTCCAGGGCAGCAAGTGTGTCTAGATTGAAACCACTACCAGCATGTGCGGCAGTTCTATTTCCAGCAGCGGGACTGCACAATAATCAGTAGGGTGCTCTCAAGCTGTTTATCTATGAAGCTCTGCCTGGACTGTGTGCCAAATATTTTTGGACGTGAAAGTGGGGGTGAATTGGTAAACATCAGTGGAACTGTGCCTGGACTTTGTGGCAAATGTTTTTGGATGTGAAAGTGTGAGTGAACTGGCAAAGAATTTGCTCTGGGCTACATGTGTTAAACGTTTTTCTCATTCAGAGTGCTTTTTTTTTACTTTAGGAGACTGGAGATGTGCGCAAAGTGTGACATATCAGTGTGCTAATTAATGTATTTGCTGGTTTGCAAATTATTCGTTGCAACTTTATTTTTGCCAGAGAGGTACAACTTTGCCTCTTGTAAAGGGCTTTTTAGATAAAACACTTACTATTTATTATGACCATTCCTTCCTTTGTTACACAAATGCAGCTTCCAGTGCATTCCAGTTTATTTCCATGTTTATGTAAGTTTCTAATATGAGGCTTGCATATTCATTTCTCACGTTCTGGAGTGGCAAGATGCAGCATTACTGTCTCATCGTTCGCTGTACTACAGTAGTGTTCACCTGTTACACTGAATCCCCCGTTTAAGTATTCTGTACTAATTTCGCTTTATTGCTTTTTTGTTGTATGGTTATTTTTTCTCGCCATTACCTTCTTTGATATATCCTAAAGACAATATTTCCAATTTTGCATTGTTCCCATTTATTTCTGTCACAGGATTGTTTTATGATGGTATGCGGTGGTATTTCTTTTGTGGTCTTTTCAAGCTTCTAGATAATTGGTAACATTGCTTGGAGGCAGTTACCATCCAATTCATACCCTTGCATTTTTCAGTCTACTTCTTCCATTCGCTCCGATGTCACTTCTGCATAACTCTAGTCCATCTAATAGCACGCGCACGTTACTGTGATAAATTAGACACTTTAGTACACTCCAGGTTTTTCTGTTCATTTTTGTATGTGTACTTGGAATTTTGTTTATGTGCTAGTGAATGTTCACTTTGGAGTTCATTACGAATCCTTTCTGCGACTTTTGTCATTGTTGATGTACTTTTATTTCTATTTGCATTTTTCACACAGTTTGTTCGAACCTTGCATAAGCATTACATTTTAATAAAGTGTTCTTGCTTTGTCACAATGTTCTCATTTCATGCACTCTTGGCATGAAGGGCTTGGTCTGGCCACCTGCCAAGACGTGGCCATTTGTTCTTTGCAGGATGTCATTTCCATTGTGGTTGTAAGCATAGTAGCTTACTAAAGGCGGTATTAAGGATTTATTATTCCTAACAGGCTCATTCTCGTGCGACTTGATAGAGGATGCGCCGGCCATGCGGGGAACAGTGCTTGGCACTGCGCCATGGCTCTTAATTACAGTCAACACCGACGCTTCTACTCATCTGGGGCGCGATTGGAGATCGTTGTTCGAAACGCCCGATCAGTTTCACCTCACGCGATTGGCCTAGGCCGTGCCAACGGGTGCGGCTGACGAACGTCTGCGCGGCATAGGCCAGTCGCGTGAGGCGAAACTAAACGCGTGTTTTGAACAACGATGTCGGATCGCGCCCGTCACCCGCGAAAATTAGCTTCAGATGATCGTAAACCTTTCAAGACCGCTTCGAGACCAGCTTTTTGATAACGTCCTAAAAACGTTTAGAAATTGGTTACGAATAGTTTTGGCAAAGGGATTACTTGTGTCTTTCCCAATCCTATTTCTAGACCAGCTTTTCGAATACGTCTTGCAGACCTGTTCTAGATCGTCTCAAGAAAGTAATTAAGCCGGACATTAGCAGAGATATACGACGTTTTCCCGCCGAAGTTCTCTCATTCGTGTCTTCTTTAACCCGTTTTTATCGTCTTGGATAAACGCTACGAAAACGTTACGTATCTCTTTTGTGCTACCTGGGTTTAGTAACCGAGAAATTGAGGTAAATGCATGACACGATTTGGGACCCTCCAGCGACATTCCGGTACTAGCCCGATGACGAAAGCACTCCTCATCATAATTTATGTCACTAGTACACAACTACTCGTGTTAAAAAGATCATTTCATTAGATTATAAGACGAAAGAAAATGCTACTTGTCTACTTTTATTCGACTGAAAGAAAAAATAGCATTTTGACGTTACCTTTCAGTAGTATGGGTGATCGAAAGGTTTCGTTTTCGCTCGACTCTGCGCGCTCGACTTTGCGCCGCGCGCGCTTTGTGAGTTTCAGTTGTTTCCTTATCGCGTCGTGCTGTGGTTCTCCTGTTGGCTCGCGAAACTTGCATTTGGAACAAGCAGCGAGAATGCCACGTCCATGTGATGTCGTGAGATGCGCGAACGGTCCGCGGAACTTGGCCAAGGGCAGTTGCAGCGGCGAATCCAACATTACTTATCACTGTGTGCCAACGAGTGAACCTCGCCATTAGAAGTGGTTAAGTTCCGCACCTCTGCCACAGCGCGCTGGCAAAGAGCCGAAAAATCACGTAGTATGCTCGCTGCACTTTCGCCCAGAGGATTACGAGTTCAGCGCCGACTTACTGAAATCGCGTGGAGTGCCTTTCAAAGCACGCCGTCGTCGTAGTAGTACGCAACGACGCCGGCAGCGCGAGCCCTCAACAGCAGGTCACATTCATCAGTGCTTAAATCGCTGAACTCGAGCCAAGCATCGCGAGCTAATGTGTCGTTGTCAGGGTCATCCATTGCAACGAGCGTCGAAGTTGGCGTCATAAAATAAAGAACCAGCTTATCGTCGTGCGCTTTCCCTTCCGCTAGCCACCATAGTTCCGCTTTCGCGCTGCTGTCGGCTCTGTCTTGGCTCTTTCTGGCCGCTCGTTTGCGTTTTGTGCAGAAAAGCCGTAGCGCTGTCTGCGGGAGCCGTTTTACTCACCGATGGCGCAACGTCACTATGAGACCATGACGTCACTACTCCTCGATCGGAGGGCGGGTGATTTGAACTGCGCTAGAGGTACGCGGCCGCTTCAGAACGCATTTTCTCTTAAAATAAGTCTCTTCTTCGCACGAAACAAGCGTTTCGAGGTTTCTGGGATGGTATTTCAACAGTCCACACTGACTTAATATTAATCTTTAGTGACCCTTTAACTTGTTCTCGAGCTTCCTTGTCAGTCTCCAAGTCTCTGCCCCATTTGTCAGCACCGGTAAAATGCACTGATTGTACACCTTCCTTTTCAATGATAATGACAAGCTTCCAGTAAGGAACTGACAAGGTTTGCCGTATGTGATCCAACCAATTTTATTCTTCTGTAAATTTCCTTCTTATGATTAGGGTTCCCTGTGAGTAATTAACCTAGGTATAACGTACTTGTTCACAGACTCTAGAGATTGACTGGCGATCCCGAACTCTTGTTCCCTTGTCCGCCTATTGATCATTATCTTTGTCTTCTGCATATTAATCTTCAACCCCACTCTTATACTCTCTCTGTTAAGGTCCTCAATCATTTGTTGTAACTCGTCCCCAGTGTTGCTGAACTGGACAATATCATCTGCAAAGGGAAGGTTGCTGAGATATTCGCCGTTGATCCTTACTCCTAAGCCTTCCCAGTTTAATAGCTTGAATACTTCTCCCAGGCACGCAGTGAACAGCATTGGAGAGATTGTGTCTCCTTGTCTGACCCATTTCTTTATCGGTATCTTCCTATTTTTCTTGTGGTGAATTAATCTACCTGCGGAAGCTTTGTAGAAAGTTTCCAAGATATTTACGTAGGCATCCTGTACTCTTTGATTCCGTAATGCCTGTATGACTGCTGTTATCGCGACTAAATGAAATGCCTTTTCATTATCTATGAAAGCCAAATAGAGAGGCTGATTGAAGTCTGCGGATTTCTCGATTACCTGATTAATGGCATGGATGGGATCCACAGTAGAGCCTCCCTTCCTGAAGCCAGCCTGTTCCTTTGGTTGACTAAAGTCCAGTATTGCCCCGATTCTATTCGAGATTATTTTGGTGAATATTTTATATAATACTGGGAGTAAGCTAATGGGCGTATATTTTTTCAATTCTTTAACGTCTCCCTTTTTGTGGATTAGTATAATGTTTGCATTCTTCCAGTTTTCTGGTACCTTAGCAGTCGACAGATAGTTCCTATAAGGAGCCGCCACTTTTCCAAGCATTATATCTCCTCTTTCTTTGATTAAAATCTGCTGTTATTTCAGCTTTTCCTGCCGATTTCCCCGTTTCGTGTTTGCAAGGCCCTTCTTACCTCAGCGCCAGTTGTAGGAGGATTTTCTTCAACCAGTTTATTACTGATTCGAATGGACGTATCGTGGCTCTTCTGGGTACTGTACAGGTCGGTATAGAATTCTTCCGCTGCTTCGAGGTTGCTATACCTTCGCGGTTGCTGATGATATTACCCTGCTTGTCTTTCAGTGCATACATATTTGTTTGACCCATGCCAAGTTTCCTTCTCAGTGATTTCAGGCTGCGTCCATTTTTACGGCTTCTTCAGTCTTTCTCACGTTATAGTTTCGAATATCACTTATTTTCGCCTTGTTGATCAGTTTTGACAGTTCCGCGTATTCTATCTTATGTCTTGAGTTGGACAATTTTATTCTTTGTCGTTTCTTTATTAGGTCATATGTTAGTTGGGAGAGCATGCCTACTGGTTGCCTTGGTGCCTTGCCTCCCACTTCAACTGCTGCCTCTGAAACTAGTCTAGTTACGGTTTCACCATTACCTCTATGTCATCGTCATCTCTCTGTTCTAAGGCTGCATATTTGTTGGCAAGTGCCAGCCTGAATTTGTCTGCTTTTACCCTTACGGCCTCTAGGCTGACTTGTTTCTTCTTGACCAATTTACTCTTTCTGTCTTCAAATTTAGGTAAACCCTAGCCCTCACTAATCTATGATCACTGAACTTTACCCTACCTATCACTTCTGCATCCTGCACTATGCTGGGATCGGCAGAAAAATATGATATTTATTTCTTTTCTTTTTTTCACCAGTATAGGGCTTTTCCAGGTCCGCTTTTGGTTGCCACACTTCCTGAAAAAAGGTATTCATTATTCGAAGCTTATTTCTCTCTGCGAATTCTATCAACATCTCTCCTTTAGCATTCCTAGAATCGACGCCGTAGTTGCCAATTGCTTGTTCCCCAGCCTGCTTTTCCCCCACTTTTGCATTGAAGTCGCCCATTACTATAGTATACTGAGTTCGCACTTTTCTCATCGCTAATTCAACATCTTCATAAAACTTATGTACTTCATCATCATCGTGACTGGATGCTGGAGTGTAGGCTTGAACTATATTTAATCTATACCTATTATTAAGTTTGATTACGACTCAGAAGGTTTGATTACGGGTATTCTTCGTGGGTTCTTCCCCTTTTCTTTTTGATTTCTTTTTTAACAAAGGTATGGCATTAGGCACGTAACCAGGAAGAGGGGAGGGGCGAGGGCCCCCACCCCCCGAAATTTAGTGGGATACCATTCCCCCCCCCCCCCCCGTTCATGCCACCACTCCTCACACACATTCCTAAAGCGCCGCCAAATCAATCTTGAGGCTTGACAGCTATCAGGTGGTCAACATTATGCTGCCTTTTTCACTCCTTTTGGATGGCGTTAGCTATCGGCATCTCCTGGAGTGTGAAGGCCAGTTTTCTCATCGATTCGGTGCCCGAGCGATTAACTAGAGATGCTTTAAGTTGTCACCATCTATTCAACGGTCACGCGCACCGCTGTTGCTTCGTTAGTTCAACCTTCTTTGTTTAGACTGATCCAGGGACCAGGAAAGGGATTCGGTTCATAGTCAGCTCGTCTGTATGCTCGTGGAACGAGCTGCGGCCGGAGAAACCGCCAGTTGCGTTTACCTTTTCCTTCGTTATTTCTTCGTGTGACGGGTAGCCGCGACGCTGACAGATCACTGGAACCTCATACCCGCGATGGTTAGATAAGGTGGAAACTAAAATAATACGAAACAGCTTCCATGAGCAAGCCCTTGACCAACCGCGCAAAAAGAATGTCGAATGAAGTTCCGAACCACGCATACCGTGCAACTCATCTACCGCCAAAGTTGCTCTTACCTTGTCTTCCATTCTTTACAAAGTTATTCCTCTAAATTTTAAGAATGGCAGCCCACAATCAAATGTAAAGAAAGAAAAACGCCGACAGCGCTTATCTTTTATGTTAGTCCTTCCTAGACTGAAGTATTAAAAGTGCGAAACAATAAAAGAAGATCGACCCACGCCAGAGGCCGCGTTTCTACCAGGAAGCTTGCCTTCGTGCATAGCGTTCGCCACCAGCGTTTCCCAGTAAACATTACGGTTACATAAGCTGCAGTTGCCGGGAAGCATGAAGAACGGTCAGGGAGGGGTCTTTGAATGCTATCGCGTTCCACTCTTAAGAGGAAGCTTTAGCTTGGGTGCTCCTATCTAAATACATGTAAAAAGAGAATTCGTTTTTCTCGGCAACCACTGCACCAATTTTGACGAGGTTTGTTGCATTTAAAAGAAAAACTTAAAGTCTAGTGACTGTTGGTTTCGAATTTCTGAGTTAGGGCGTCAATTCTTTATTAAAAACTGGCGAAAATCTGAAATTTCCAAAAAACAAAACTGCCAAGTTTAAGTTTATAGCTGAGACGAGCGTACAACGAACGTTCTACGCCGCAGGTCGCATTTCAGTGCCATCGATAATTAGAGCAACAGCCGATTCCGTGCATCGCATGGGAGACTGCGTGACGCTTATTTGAAGGCGATGTCACCTGCTTTTTAATACGCAGACCTTTCTTCAAAGCGTTTAATCACAATGAGCGCTTCGCAGCTTCGCCGTGTTCGCCATTCGTCATGTTCTATGCCAGTGCCTGCAGTCGGATGAAAGAATTTTACATCTACGCGACTTAACATCGCATCAGAAGGCCGTGCAAGCGCTACTGCGCTTCTTGAGATCGAGCGCCCTGTGTGAACGCCTGTGACTGGAACGCCTCTTTCTGTTACCTGTTCTCTTTTTTACTTCCTTTTTTTTACTTTTTTCTTTCTCCTCTCGCTTTTTGTAGTTTGTATAAACCCTATATGACCAACCCCAGGGAAGGGTAGAAAACCGGAAACTCGCCCCTGGTTAACCTCTCTGCATTTCCTTTCTCTCTCTCTCTCTCTCCACAGCTTCGCTCCGCACTCTCTGGCTTAGCTTTCCGCATCATTTCTTTTTTCTTTTCTTAAGGGGGGCATCCCGTCTCAGCAGTAACAACAACCCAATGTTTATTGTATCTTCTGGACTGTAAACGAGGCGACCAAGTTTAACCGACCCGCCGTGGTTGCTTAGTGGCTATACAGTGTTGGGCTACTACGCACGAGGTCGCAGGATCAAATCTTGGCCACGGCGGCCGCATTTCGCTGGGGACGAAATGCAAAGGCACCCGTGTACATAGATTTAGGTGCACCTGAAGCACCCCAGGTGGCCCAACTTTTCGAAGTCCACCACTACGACGTGCCTCATAATCAGATCGTGGTTTTGATTTTGCCACTAGAATTAATTATTTTCTTCCTTGCGTCACGATGGGGAGAGTGTCAGTTTGTCCCATTTTCGCTTCGTGGCAATTAAGGCTTTGGGACACTGCGTTAAACTGCATCCCCGCCTTCGGGGACGGCTCTCATTCCCTAGACCTTTCCGCGTAGATGAACACTATAAAAATTCTCCGAGACATTGTACCGCCTTCGGCTTCGGCCTGGGTTGTGTACCATTTCCTTCTGGAGTAAAAAAATTCGCCGACGATTACGACATCCCCTAAAGGCGAAATCTATATGCATTTTCATCTTGCGATATATTGGCTGGCGTGGACAATCTGTCTCGTGTGGCCGTTTGCAAACGGAGCGGACTGGGGGGCGATGCATTGCTAATCGAGAGATCGCGGCAGGCAGCGGGTGGCGCGTCGGCGCGATTAACAGCAGCCGCCGCAGACGGACCTCCGCTCATGCAGCGCTTTTTTTTTCTTCCATATATGGTATGGGTCGACGCGCTCTCCGCATCCCCATCGGTGAACAGACGACGGCGCACTGCTCTGGCATCATCTCGTAGCGGTCGTCGGCGCAGAGCCCGTCTTGCTCGGCACTACGCTTTTCTTCTCAAGCTCTCGCCATACCCTCCTCCTCCGCTTTCCTCCGTGCGCTCTCTTCGCTATCGCCGTCTTTCATGCCCCGCTGCGCTCCGCGTTCGCTCATTCATCCTTCGCTGTGCGCCTTCGCTCGGTTGCGCCAACGCCGACAGTTAATGCAGGAACGGTCGCTAAGAGTTGCGCTCTAAGATTATGTACAAGAAACGGAGACGTGTGTCTCCCTTCTTGAGCTGCTTCGCCGATCGCACGTGTGTCGGTAAGTTCCCGTTATCTTTCAGTTGAAATTATATTTATCTTTGCACCTCGCACCCAAGGCTGAGTCGAGTGGAGGCGGTACTACTGAGACAGCTCCAGACCGGATCGCTAACGAGCCCGGGACTGATGCATCGCATGTACCCAGAGACATATCCGACTGATAAGTGCAGAGTCTGTCGGAGGGAGACGACAGATTACGCGCACATTTTGTGGGACTGCGTTAAAAATCCAGAAGAAACAAAATCAAGAACGATATCCCACCACGGTTCGAGGCAGCCGCGAAGAGCTACGACCAAGACGAACAGCTCTGGGCCATCCAGCAGGTCCTCGGGGCGCTCGAAAGACGGGGACCCAGCGAGCCGGCAACGTCGAGCGCAGACACGCGCCGTGTAACGGCGACTTCGTAGATGACGTAGGCTCTCGTCGGGGCGCGCGAGCGCCCAACTGCAGGCACAAATAAAGTTGGGTCCAATCCAATCTATTTTTGCAATGCTTCGTCATTCTTAATGCCTTAGAAACTAGCCCAATCTCCAGTCATGGTTCATTTCACTCAGCTTAGCGCGACGAGAGTTGCCGTGGCGGTAAGTGTGAACACGCGGGTGCGTTTGCGTTCGCCGCCGATGCAAAGCAAAGTCATGGACTGGACGCAACTAGAGTTGGGAAGCGCCAGGAAGGAAACTATACCTTGAAAGGAAGGCTGACGCACTAATAAAACGGCAAAATGGCGACATACCCAAGCTCCTTCGTACCCAAGCGTCGGAGCCGTTACTGCTGCGGAGTCGAAGTCAGGCACTTCCCATGGGATACAAAGTTCTTGCGTATTAACGGCTCCTTTATTAATATTAGAACTACACGACCATAACAGAGCAGCGCCGGAAATATGCAGTGCTCAGCGACTGAAACGCAATATTCGGATCCCGCGGCTGCTATACCGTCTTTTTCCTTTTTTCTGCGCTACAGGTGAGCTCTAGGTGATCGCCGTGGGAACAAATGCCGTCACAATGCATCACAAAGATTCTCGCTCTCACTGTATACCACGATGCGTCAGCTCGGTTTTCCCAGCGGTCGGTGCAAAAATGCGCCGGCGACCATCCGCTTCGAGGAATTGCGTCTCACTTGCTCAGCACTGTAGTACGTAGGTACCGTTGCCTACAGACCGTGCTTATCCAGTGTGTCCACCGTTCCATGTAATGCGGACGCAAGGAAAAACGATTGAAGTGAATGGCCTAACCAGCTTCAGTCATGTTTCAGTAACTGTTCGTGCACCCAAAAACTAGTTTCATCAGATTTGGTTTCACGTGGTATTTCGGCAACGCGAAACAGAAAAAGAAATCAGCATAGCAGCGCCTGCTGAGTCCGGCCCAGCCGTCACATGCAATATATTACTACACACGGGCCGGGCCCTACACCGCCCCTCCCCCCCCCCCCCCGACGCATGCTGCTCCACGAAAATTCATCCCACACGCCAGTGCCGGGCCTTCACCTATTCTAAACAGGAGAGGGGCAAAAAAAGTGTGAGGGTGAGGGGGAGGGATGTAAGGGAAAGAGGCCCCGCTTCTTATCTCCGCGTCCAATCGCGTCGCGGCGCATTTTGTCCTTCCTTGCGGGGTCCCGCCACGAAGGGTGGTAAGGAGGGCGCCGGCCGCGTCAAGAACACGAGGTCTCTGCGGGATATGCCCCGCGAACGCAGCGCAAACATTCGCGAATGCAAGCACCCAAACGCCTCGCCTGCCCCCACGGGCGTCAGGGGCCGGACGGGAGGCGCTAATTCTGAGCTCTTGGCGCGGGCTTCCTACCTCCCCCCCTCTCTCTCTCTCTGAATAGACAAGCGCGAGGAGCAGCAACGCGAAGAACCCTTTGCTCAACGAGCCACCCTTGTTGTGCGGTGCAGGCAGTGGGAGAGGGAAGGCATTTTGCGCCGCCGGCGTTTTGGCCGCGGCGGCTGCAGCGCGGAGCACCGTGCTTGCGCTCGACGTTCTAAATGCAGCGCGCCGCCGCGCCTGGTCGCGGCACTTAGAAGCGTCGCCTAATCTGCGTCGAATCAAGACGCGACGCCAGATTTTCGCGCTCTCCTTTTCCGAGCAGCCGCTGTCGCAGCAGCAACAGCGGCGGTGAGCAAGCTGTGCAAGCAGTGGCACGCGGTGCTTCCACGGGCGTTGAGCAAGCGAGCCAGGGAGGAGGAGTGTTCGCGATGGCGAGGGGCGACTGTGCGCTTGTTGCTCCTTCGTCGCGGCCAGCGTGTGATGAGCCTCGCTGGCGTTTCTTGCCTGTCGCACTCACTGCGCCTCGCCACTATTGTGCAGGGCAGCGGAAGCTTGAGTGTGATGGAGCTAATTCCGTGCCGAATTTACAGGGGTGCTCCGAGGTGTGTGCGTGAATACATACATACATACATACATACATACATACATACATACATACATACATACATACATACATACATACATACATACATACATACATACATACATACATACATACATAGAGTTTCTCACTATAACACCTAGAGGGTAATCTGGCGCCACCGTCTATGGGAGTTTCTTAAGGGGGCACCGTGCCGTCATGGGAATGACGGTATATGTGTCTGCGAGGCTCGTGTTGGCTGGTGTTGTAAGAGGCTTCGTCTAGAACGTGGATATGGCTACGCAAATAACGCGTTCTCAAAGTAAAACCTTCATAAAATATTTCCATTCACGCATATTACATCTGTACTCACCCACAATGCATGACCAAGCGAAGAAAAGCAAGAACAGACGACCAACTGTTTCAAAGCGAGCGCGAACCTTGTCGTCTGTCTTCCAACTTTAGCGGCCTGCTGATACCTTTTACGTAACATGTAGTCGTACACACAATAACAAGTTCTCATAGTTAAACAAAACATGCTTTCGCGTGATAATATAACTAAAACAGCTTTTCACGTGCTGTTTTAGTAGAAAATGAATCATTGTGACAGACGGAACGGTACTTGCCAAGCGCGTCTTCAAGGTGTCCTGTCTCTACGAGAACGATGCCAATCCGAAGTCACAATATACCGGCATTCCCATGCATACCACAGCGCAGCAGCGCCAGATTTCCCTCTAGGTAATGTAGTGAGAAACTCTATGCATACATACATACATACATACATACATACATACATATAGAAAGAGATAGAATGGTATGCGCTGATGTCAACGCAGCCGCCATGATGATGTGCGCACATCAAGGGGGGAGGGTCGCAGAGCGATATCTCAACCTGCTTGTCTCCGGCATCGCTGTGAAAGTTGGGATTAGGATTAAGGCGTCAGTGACGTCATAAGAATACTTATTATAGGAAGTCACGTTACAGACATCGTGGCAAAGTATCCTCTGCAGAGGTTCCAAGGACAAGCTGGGCACTTCAATACCGATTGACCACTTTAAGCAGTTTTAATTCACGTTGATCGGTCAAGCCTACACGAAAATGAATACCACGAAAGTAATCACGGACGTCTACACCCTAAAAAAAAAGAAAAAAGTCTTCACCCTTTGAGCAGCATCTTGACGACGAGCAATAATCATTCTTTAAAACTGATGGTAGCGCTAACGTTCCCCCGTCGTCGTGTCGCCTCTTCACCGTATTTTCGTCCGTTTCAGCCCTACCACCACTTTTAAAGAATGCATGACCAACTAGCCCAGCACCAAGTTTTATTGGAACAATAATCGTCTGTCTTGATTGCGTTTCGTTTCTTGAAAACTGTGCCTGCTCCTTTGCTATCGAGAATACTATATGTCACGCTGACAACGCGTACGCCATTCATGGCCTGAGAGTACCGGGCTCGTACCGTTAATGAAAGCAAAGGCACACAAGATATACGACGATTATTTTTTAAGGATAAGGTAAGCCCCGAAAGGTGGGAAACCTTTTTCAATGTGATAGAATTATTTTGGCGTCACACGCTACGGTCGGGCGCAGCACCGACCGTTACGTCACGCCAAAGGCAAAGGTATCCATTAAGATTTGCACGGCCCGCAAATAATCATGGTAGGTATGGGCGCAGATTTTTTAACCGCATTGGTGGTCCTCCAACATGGCCCCCGTTAACAACGTCGTGCAGCGCATGTCACCTCGTCGTTGCTCGGCGCCTGTATACACCTGCTGTCCAATCAAAAATAAACAACGTTACGACAACCATACGAAAGAAGATCGTTAACTGCTCGTTCGTTGTGGACGCCCTTGTAAACTGCGATTCCGATTGCGTAACAATAGCCTACAGCCTCCGCCACACTGCACGATTTTAACGAAACCGAGTTGAGAACTCGCGCGTTGTTTTCTACTTCGTTCGTTCCGAGAATTTCACGCTCCCCTTCCTCTGCGTCAAAAGCTTGTGTGCCTGTTTTACACGGGGCGCGCGTTCTGTGGCCGCGCTACATCGCTTCTATGTTTGTTTGTTTTCGCGTCGGCATTCTTGGCTTCGTCTCGGAGGCGCGAGTGAATCCATCACGCCGGAGTCGTGGACCGCTCTCGGTCTTTCGGGAGCCTCGTCCGTTCTGACGCAAGTCAGCGGGTACGCGTCTACGACGTCGACGGCTGCCTTTGGTTCGCGGCGCCTTGAGGACACATTGTGCCGTTTCGGGGTGAAAGGGACCGCGGGGCACGCGGCCTGACTAAGCGGGATGCGGCGTGCCCGGCCAGGTCTTGGCTGCTGCTGCTGCTGCCGAAGCCCTTCCTCCCTCCTCGTCGTTTCGCTAATTACTTTTTTTTTTTCTATTCTCGAAAAGAGAGGGCGCAATGAGGATGTGGATGGGAGGGCAGGTGGATAAATAAAGCTCATACGAATTATGCAAGGGAGAAATTGTAATCTACTTATACTGAAGCTACCAAATACGGATTCCTCAGAAATAAAGTTTCGCAGTTGAAGCAAAATTTGTTCGGGTCCGGGATTCGAACCAGAGATCGACGCCTTTCAGGCGTCGTCGCTCTCTACACCATCTCAGCTAATCAAGAGGTTAGCAGATCTGTCCTGGTCCGGAAACCAGAATCGGGACCAACGCCTTTATGGAGTGGTCGCTCTTATGTGTATACCATCTGAGCTAACCAGGAGGCTGCCAGAGGCAGATCTGCGAGCATGATGCATCAGACGGGTGGATAGAAATTTCCCCCGCCCGGGATTAAGTAGTTTTAATTTGCCAACAATTAAGTAAAAAGTATCATTCCCATCCTGCCGAACGAACAAGTATCATGATTCTTTTTTACCCCGCGCAAGTGTCGACTAGAACTATACCTTCCTGCTTCCATCATTCAGATCACAGATATACCTTCATTCAAAACAGCAGTCTACCACGCTATAGCTTAACCTTGTCTGCATACCATTCTGTGCATATTACATTGCTTTGTTATGTGCCACTCCTTTCTGTAGTTCCTTAGGGCCTTGAACATATGTATAAATAAATAAATAAATAAATAAATAAATAAATAAATAAATAAATAAATAAATAAATAAATACGGGCCATTGTATGGTGATAAGGATACCATGGTATATCGCACCACAGCCTGGATGCATGTACGTAATGCTCGAGTATTCACATGATGTCACGCATGCCATACTTATCGTTGTCCTGTTCATGGCTTCCATAGTGCTTCTAAGTGTAAGTGGATCGAGTTAGCGTGCAGTTTTTCACCGTGCCAGCTGTAGGTACAACACTATATGGCGGCCTCGATGGCGCTCGCATCGCTTAACTTCGAGCACCAGAAAGCATCTCATGTTAGTCAATGTCCCGTACTCCACAGAATCACTCGCAGTACCAGCTTGTGCCAACCTGTGCACGGGTCCCCTGTGTAGTACTTTCCATGACGCTGCGAATATTACAGGGATTTAACCTGCGGCGAAAATCTCGTCGCAGAGCGATATCGCCGTAAACTGTAAATGTAATTTTTCCCTTTACTTATAAGTAGCTGCTTGTATACTGATTGCTATTATATATTAGCGTCAAGTCAATTAGCTGTCGCATCTGAATGATGACACAAAAGACGTTCCGCAGGTTTCCTTCCTGGGCCCTGTATTCATTTTTCTTTCCTTCATGAACAAAGTTACAACATCAATATAGCACTTGTCATTTCTGTCACATGCTGACAGTACGCGAACGCATTTAAAGTCGCTACGGAGAAGCCCGTGATTGTATACTGTTCTTGAAAACGACGTTACCGCTTCTGTGCAAGGGTGCCTTATAAACGAACTCGCCCTAAGCGCATCAATTACAAAAGTGAAATTGGGAGCGAAAACGTGCACGTGTCTTATCCCCAAACATCGTTAACGTATTTGTATATACTGCCAAGAATGCAGAAGAAAAGCGAACAATGAGAGGGACTGCGAACACGGACGACAATAGCGACAGGAATGACGACGACAGCACGGCAGCGGGTGACCACGCGGTCATGACGACGACGACGACGACATAACTCCGAAGTTGACACGACGGCTCGGTCGTTTGGCTCAGACTATCGAATCAAGGGCGGCGACAGCGCGGCTTTCCTTTTCTGGCGACTTTACCCTCAAGAAAACGCGATGATAACGACGGTAAATTATGGTGCTGTAGTAAACGGAAGCCGCAGTAAAATCGATGCCCACTCTCTCACAAAAACGACATGGGCAGTGAAGAAAAAGAAGAAGAAAGAAAGCGGGAGGAAAGAACGCGCGAGGCGAGAAGGAACGGGATATCCGTGCACGGGAGACGCTCATTCGTCGATGCATCATCGCATCGTGAATCAAATAACCGCGAAGCGACAGCTGGGGCCAAGAGGTCAAATCCTGCAGTAGCAGCAGCATCAGCGGCAATCCACGCTGCAGGAAAAAAAATACCGTATAATGGAGACGTTACAGCGGAGTCGTTCGCTGTGGCAATATCCGCGTACATAAAGTGGCGCGTCGTTCTGTCGAAGAAACGACTCGGAGGTGCACTTTTCGCGTCAACGCCGACTCGTCGGCGGGAGCGGGTAATTTTCTCCCAAATTTGTGCGCGGAACGGGAGGCGGGCAGGCACGCTCTTACACAGTAGCCGGGGGCGGTGGTATGTAATGACAGCATGAAAGATGCATGGGCAGGCAGCGCGGGCGTTCAGGAAAAGCGGTATATACGTGCAAACGTGCAGGCGGAGGTATGCAGCCCACTGGAGGGGCAGTTTCGCTAACATTTGTCACGCTGATTACACTGCACGTGGAGAAACGGCCCCAGAAAGAAAGAAAGAAAGAAAGAAAGAAAGATAAGCCGTACAAGATAAGCAATTACGGGACCTGGCAGAGCATTATACGTATGTAGTCCAGTGTGTTATTCTCTCGCGCCGGCTTTGCGAGCACGTTCGGGTGAGAGCAGAGAATGCGGAAGTGAGACTGAAACTTTCCGTTTCAGGGGAGTTTCTTTTTTGTTACATCAGTGGCAGTGTTCACGTAGCGGATTAACGAAAACGGTCAGCCAGAAACAACTCTCTCGAGGACTCGAAAGGCTTTTGGTAGCACGGGTTAGCTATACATATGGTCAATTTGCAAGCCGGCTGGCCGACTACGTATATGAGGACTATTAATAAACGCACCGCAGTATAGGCACGCGTCTTCACACAGAAACAAACCAACAAAAGAAAAGAGAGAAACGGTTGGTGTTATTTCGTCCGTATGGCTTTGTTCTCTTCCCCAAGCATTGCCTCATATTAAGGCGAAAGCCTTATCTGGCTCCCGGGACGAAAATGTGACCGTCCGGCGTTACGGCAGCAACATTCAACGGCACAGAAATTGGGGGTCGAACCCACGACCTTTGGTGTTGGTAAATGAAATTGAGGCACAGTTGATTAAGATAGAGGTAATTAACACACTTGAACCGCCGACCTTTGGTGGTAGTCGAGTCCACAGCCTGTGGTGTTAATTGGGGCACAGTTAATTGGGGTAGAGCTTTTAATTAAGGCA
The DNA here is from genome assembly GCF_050947875.1 of Dermacentor variabilis. Taxonomy (NCBI): domain Eukaryota; kingdom Metazoa; phylum Arthropoda; class Arachnida; order Ixodida; family Ixodidae; genus Dermacentor; species Dermacentor variabilis. The sequence continues at coordinate 107,154,088 of NC_134570.1, forward strand.
CTCGTGCCCACGACCTTTGGCGGGAGTCGAACCCACTTGGAGATATGGGCGAACCGGCCATATCTCCAAGCTGGATTCCAATTGACATCGTGAAGGTCGAGAGTCCAACACCCTACCTTGCATACATTCTTTTTTTTTAAGTTTGGCTCAAGTTACGTGGTACGCCCGCTATGTATATGAGGCGCATAGACCTGATTCTGTGATTGCGAGACACTAACAATAGTCTTTAGGGCTGAATGGCATGCAGCTTTATATTAAATTATATTACAGGCTTGACCATCTTTTTCAAGAAACTTCAAAGTCAAAGAACGCGACACGTTCGTTACAGTTAGTCGTTTAAGTCGAAATGGCGAACGAGTGAAGGGCGCCGGGAGGAGGAGCACCACATGTTGGCCGACAAATTGAAACGGTGCTTTTATGGCTCCGTGTAGACGGTAAGTTCGGACCATTATTCCAAAGAATTAATTACCCATTGACAATTTTTCAGTTTTCCGCTGACCCTGTCGGCAGATAGAATAGCCGGAAGATAGAAACATATGCGTTTAGTGGCCGAAAACTTTTGTCTATATAGGAGAAGACATAGACTGTACTAAGGGCAACAAGGACAGAGCAGCAGCTGTTATTATTTTTGAAGGCTACCTAAAAGTGCTTCCACCAGAGCCAGAGAGCTCGAGAGAGAACGATAAATTTATTACAGTAAAATTTCGATAAATGAAAACTGTTGTAACCGGAACTGCCGCTTACACGATGCAGCCTCGTTGCTGATTGACTATGCAAGAAGGCAAAAAGAAATTCAAAAAACTAGGAAGGCCCGTTAAGCGGTGCCACATATTTTTTTTCCAACTCCGGGTAGCGGAACTACAAATATTACCGACAGTGGAACTGTGTGGACAATCTCAGCGGCATGGCGGCAGGCTATAGTATACGCTGTTCGCGCCTTTTCGAGCTTCCTCGCCATTTCTCTACCTTATCGCCAAGGCGAGTTTCACAGGCTTTCGTTAGCGTCTTGGTTAGTGTGGCTCTACCGTGGCCACGTGACTAGCTGTGGTTTTCTGTGTCGGAAATGTTGGCGAGCTGCGGATCAGCTTAGTTTCCGATGGCGACAGAGTAACACGCCCGCACAATGAGCTCACGCCGGAGACGAGTTGCTGCTTCATCTAAAACGGCTATTTATTTTATTGAATGACGCTTTTTTTGTCGTTTTGTAATTATGGTTTGCGCTACTAGCTCTAGTCAGCGGCTGCGATCAATCTGCTGCAGCCTGCTGACAATAAAGTGTCTGCCCCTTTCGAGAGAACACATCCTGTACGCTCTTGATCTCAGTGTCTCGGTTAATGAAACTCCTGATGGAAGGAACTTATTTGCTTGGGGTTCCGTTTAACGAGAGTCCAAAGTATCAGAGAAAAGACAAATCTGCAGGCCTGTCATGTTCTGGGGATTGAGGCGTACATACTTCAGAACGTTGATCATGGGGAAAACAAGTAACACATTTGCACACTTTGATCTCTTTGGGCTTAGTAATTCCCGGCAAGCTTAATCGTCCAAGGCGGCGTTGCCTGTTGCAGCTTGTTTCGGCAAAAATATAACAGGTTACATGTAATTAATTCATTTAAAAAGTAAATGAATTACAGAAAAGTTTACCGAGTAAAACGAAGTAATCGTGAAATTACAAGATTACCAGCAGTCGTAATTGTTTACAAGTAATTAATTAAATGTAATTCGTTTCATACGTCTGCTTCAGACGAGATTATTTTTATTGCTTTTGCACGGGTAACGCGCACGGCAGCGGTGTGACGAAGCGGTAATTATTCGAGGAGTTAAAATGCTTCGTTTGTTTTACTTCAGCTAATAGTGGCCGCTGTCTTGTGTCAAGCTAACAACGCCACAATGAAGGGCGAAAGGAAATTATATTAGCTGCCTTTCCAATCGGTGTTATGGCGTCCTGCGTATATATATACACACATGATCATATTATAATACCCTATCTACGCTTTCATTTGGTTGCAGCGAATGAAAGCAAGAAACGCCAGCGATTTAATTGCGAGGCAAAAAGGACCTCACCATAATGGCATTAGAGCCACGTAATAAACTTGGTTAAAACACGTTGGCGGGCTAGTTGGTTAGAATCCATGGCAGAGTGCATAAGCGCGACTGTACGAGGACGTAGGAAGAAACAGATACACTGACACAGCGTTGTGTCTGTGTATCTGTTTCTTCTTACGTCCTCGTACAGTCGCGCCTATACACTCTACCACGTAATAAAAGAGCACCTCTGGTCGCGTAACCACTATAAGGCGAGAGTTACGCAATCACTGCAGTTATCATAATGCAATTATCGTAATACAAAGTGTACGGCGCGATATGGCATAAGTGCATGCTTGGTATTCTTTTTTTGTTTTCTAGTGTCGAGCGATGTTCACGCCACTTTGTTCATGTTTCATGGTATTGCAAAGATTGCGGAGTGATCAAAACATAGGGCAAATCACTAAAGCGCGGCATTCACGTGTAGCTGCTAGCACTTCATTTGTTTAAAAGAAGGCAAAATACGTTTTGGGATGTACCCGGAAGAATAAGCGATAATAAAATCGATATGCTTGTAGCAAGCGAAGGTCGCGCGATCGCCGATCATTACCACATCGCAAAATAGGACAGTGAAAGGCCCCTAAGTGATTTTGTATACAGTCAAAAGAAAAAAATAACATTACGAAAGCTGTGCCACGCCCATGGAAGAAACGGTCTTTAGAAAAGTGCACGCGGTACACACGCGTGTTCACATGTATACTGCCTAGCAGACGACGCGCGGCGTAATCCGCACTATCCGTAGTTCAGCTTCGTGCTGTCCATGCACCGCCGACCAAAAGAACCCCCGGCGCCAGCAATCATTCTGGATTTTTCTCTAGAGTGTCTTTTTCACACTCGAAAAGACATCTGAGCGCGTACATTGCGAACTCGGGCTGAATTTCGCGGCAACGCCCATGCACCGGGTGTCACATAAGGCGAGGAGCACCATCCGAGCACAAAGTTTCAAGGTAGTTTTGATGGTCAGCGGGCTCGTCGCGGACTCTCGCGGAGGCCGCGGAATCTACGGAGCGCATGGATTTCAATTCCGAAACTTTATGGGTATAAAGTTCTCATAAAATTTTGACGCCAAAGGTGCATTGACTTTTCTAAAGTCGTGCATCGCAACATACCCCGAGAGAAGCCAAATCAACACACTACCAGAAAAGTTGGCAAAGCATGCAGCGAGCTCCGATGAGACGAAGTGTTGTGGTGGTTCATTTGTGTCGTCAAGTCACAGCAAAAAATATCAACATTTTTTTCACCTGAATGTCATGTCAAGACACTAAAGACAGCAAAAGTAACTACGTTCTTATTTATTTTTCAACCTTTACTTTTATTCGCGAGGACACATTGACTCTCTTCAATTGTCTTGTTCTCGCTACCCGCGGGCTGCCGGAATCAGCCAGAGCGCATGCGCTTTTCTCGTGTTGCCCCGACCACCGCGCGACGCACTTCGGTGCGCGTTCGTTTTTCTCTCGCCGAGTGGATTTTCGCCTGGCAGTCTTAGATGCCTTCTGGCTAGCAGACGAGAAAAAGAAACAAGGGTCGCTCGCCGCCATCACTCTGGGGGAACCGACGTATTGCAACGCGTTCGCTTGAGCCCAATCTCTCTGGAAGGTCTTTTCTCTACGGTGTAGGATACCGAGCAGTATGCATATGGTTCTCTGTGGACCAAGCGTCTCACGTTTTAACGCGACAGCGTCAAGAAGCTCGTGTCGCGGAAAAGCCGGTATCGTTGGCGTCGGTGGCGTTGGCCGTGAGCGAAAAATCCCGGAAGGCAATTCATAAATAAAAACAACTTGCAAGATGGGCTCGGTGGGAATCGTACCAGGGTCTCCGGAGTGTGAGACGGAGACGCAACCACTCAGCCATGAGTTTTTTTCTTTATTGCCTGGCTTTGACAAAGAAAGAACAGCAATAGCAATACACAAAACAAAACATAAAAGATACAATGAACACGTCGTATTGACATAAACAGCCTGGTAGGGGGCTGGCTTCGACACATTAAAATTCATTTAGAGCCATCAATGGCTCCATCCTTGACAGCCACTCGGGGGTATCGCCACCGGCCTTCAAAATCTCAACAAACCGATGGACAGTCTCACGGAAATAATTTCGCGTAGGTCGTGCGTCGGTATCGCAGTAGTATCCTGCCATTCGAGAGCGCCAAATACTGTGGAGGCCAATTAACATTATTAAATCAAGCGGAAAACGATCCTCGTTAGTAATGGGTAGATACCGTATTCCATGAGGGTCGAGGGGAAATTGTTTCTTTAACGTTCTTTGTAGTACATCCCAAAAAAATACCCCTCCCCAACAACGAATAAAAACGTGATCTATTGTTTCTGGTTGTTTGCAGATAAGGCAGTGAGATCCCCATGGAAGAAATAAGCCCTTTTCCTGTAAAAACATTTTTACTGGCAACGTTCCAGTGTGTACCTTAAAAAAAAAGGTTTTAACCCCTGGCGCAACTTGCATCTTTTTTACTCTCTTTAACACGTCCCTACCAGGGCCTCCACTGTACAAGGCTCTGTACATTGGCTCCGGCAGAACAACGTCACACCCATGAACAACGTCAGCCATGAGTTCGATGGTTCAAAGCGGGACAAAAGCGCCTCTAGTGAATGCGGTGTTGCCTTAGAAACGTGCCGTAGAAGGCTATAATGCGGTGTATATTGGTAATTATGATCATGTAAATTACAGAAGTCGCAGTTAAGCGAGTAGCGAAGTACGTTTCCGCTACATTTCTTCTGCGCTTGGCGCACACGCAGAGCCATCTTGCGGCAAACACAGAAGACCCCCTCCACGCAATGTACGGCGCTGCCCCGACAGGTGGCGCGCCACTCGCCCACTTTTCCCCTTCGTCTCGTCAAGAGCATGCCGAGCGAATGAGTGGACGGTGCGATAACGCTATCGCGTTCCACTCTAGAAGGCGAAGCTTAAGCGTCCTCCCATTTTTCTTCGATATTTATTTATTTAAAAGACTTTCAAGGCCCGAAGGCATTACAGAAAGGAATAGCCTTCGGTTCCTTCGTTAGCCACATTAGGTGCCAAAGTAGGAATTCGATTGTGGCCAAAGTTCTTTCTTTCGCGTTTTTTACGTTTCGGTGCCCCCACTCCACAAAAGAAAAAACACACAAGCGCACACACATTGTTGAGGCGCAGCGAATTGTCGCACGGTGAAAGTTCGATTTTGTTACTTTTTCTTTTCAGGAAAGTAATGGGCCACAGGATGCTTCAATTGCCGGGTATTCTTATGATGAGTTATGATGATCTGAGATGAGTCGCCCTCATCTTCTGTATCAAGTCAAAGGACAATGACATCGTGACTGCGCGCCGCATGCTGTATGTACGAGTGAAAGGGGGAGGGAGTGTGGGTGGCATGGATGAGCTGCCGATGGTGGCTCAGTCTTGTGTGCGCAAGGGAGAAAAGCGAGGAGGAAGCGCGCCGCCTTCCGTCGCGCGCGATACGTCAGGGGGAGTGGAGGGAAAGGGGGGAGCGGCCTTAGGATTCTTTGATCTGTGAATCTGTGATTGCGCAACATGTTTATGCCTTGTTTGACGCATCATATACCGTGACTTTTTTCTTAGATACGTAGATTTATTGGAGACTCATACGTATATTTAAGTATCTTCTTGCGGGGGTTCGTGTGTACGTGCAGTGAACTTTGTTTCCAGTGATACTTTTTTGGTATTTATCAAGCTGTATCTCCGCATTTGTATATTTCATTGTATCTTCGCATTAATAATGCACGATGGGGAGTCAAATGAAAGTCAGCCAACCAACCCTGCGCAATAATGGTTCTGTTCATTATCTGCGAAGTATACGCGTAGCACACAGGTATCTCTCATTTACAGAAGGTGTGAGGATAGAGGTCCTTTAATGCTCTCATACACTGGATTGAAGATGTTTGCGTGACATAACGGACACTCCAAAAGTTGAACAGCGTGGTGTCGTCAGGTCTTTTGATAGCTGAAGTTGTTTCCCAAAAAGAAATTAGTCGCCGTATGGCTGCCGTGTACGTTGAACATTGCATTTCATTGGTCACTGTGAAGCGTTGGAGCAAACAGTTCAAAGAAGGACTTGAAAGCTGCAATGACGATCCAAGACTGGGCCAAACTCACCGTGCAATCACCGAAAACACGACAGCAAAGGTTGATGAACTGATTAGACAATAACGGAGGATAAGCATCGATTAACTGGCAGACCATCTGCAACATCAGTCACGGTTCGCTTCACACCATAATTCATTAACATCTCGGTTATCGGCGCAATGGATGCCAAAGATTTTTAACCACCGACAGAAAACGGAGAAGTTCGGCGTTGCCTTGACTCATCTGATCCGGTATCACAATGAGGGTGACGCCTTTTTGTCTGCGATTGTGACCGGGAACGAATCATGGTGCCACTGCTATGAGCCTGAAACAAGACGGCATAGCTTACAGTGGAACCGGTTCATTCGAGTTTCCGCCGGAAAGGTGTCGTTGTTTATCGATCGTCAGGCGCCATTACTGATAGAATTTGCTAAGCCTGGAGAGGCTATCAATCGTTTCCGATGTTGTGAAACGCCGGATCGGCTGCGTGTCGCAATCAAGAACAAACGACGTGGAAAATTGACGAATGGGGCCATACTGCTCCATGACAATGCCCGTGCCCACGCCGCTGATGTGGTTAATACAAAACTGGCAAAGTTCAAGCGGGAAACGCTGTAACATCCGCCATACAGCCCAGACCTGTCGCCTTGCGACTTCCCTATTTTGGGGTAATTGGAGAAACAGTTCAAGGGAACCAGATTCTTGTCGGACGATGACGTGAAAGAGACAGTTAAAGAATTTTTCAAGCAGCAACCCAAGGAGGTTTATAAGACGGGAATTCCGCGACTCGTTAGTCAGTGGGACAAATGTCTAAATGCTCATGGAGACTGCTTTTAAATAAAGTACCACGTTTGTCATATATTGGCATTGGCTCACCTTCATTTTACTCGCCCTCATATATTTTGCAGAACTCCTGCTTTTTGTATGAGCTCTCTGTTGCGACTTTCGGTGCAATTGCTCACAGTACACGACCGGTGACAGCTGCTCCTGAGCAATAAATTGGAACAATTGACAGCGTCAGTGCGATTTTTACCTGGCCGTTGTATATGTACAAAAATGTAAACAAGGTTCTTGACTGATAAAGTTTCGTTAAAACATTTGTCCTGAATTTGTTCTTTTCAGGGCCTTTACATTTTTTCTATCAGCGGCATGCACTGCTTCGCTGGGTTTCGAATTTATATAGTTCGAAAGTTCGTGTGATATTTTCTTTACTTATTGAATAGACCAGAAAAGAACATGGAAGCATTGATATCAGTTATTTTGGGCACAATTTTTGGCACATACGGGTATATTATTTTATGAAAAAATACATGTTTTACTTGTTTTGATATTGCGTAGCATTCAAGGATTCATTTGCAGCGTCTTCCGTAATGGCAATGCAGTTATTATTCATGTATTTGATGCCTCGACAAATTCTATGAGGAGGAGGCCGAGCTGTAATTCTCAATTCTCAATTATGTCGCAAAAAAAAGAAAAGAATGATATCTATCCCAAAGGTTACAGACAACAGTGCTACAAACTGCAGCCCAACTCGCAATACCTTTTTCATTATGTAGTTCTCAGCACGCGCCTAATAATCACATTAGTCATTACTAGAACGTTTCCATGTTCTTCACATCGACATGGTTGCCTGCAGCAGCCGAGAATAAAACGCTCGAACTCAAGCATGCACACTTCTCAGCACGGGGTCACAGCCGCGCTTACTGTGGCTACGGTTTCGACTATAACTATGGCGTACAAGGCCATACCTGAGCCAGCGGCATGCATCTGAAAGCTATGGTTCCATCCACGCACTTACAGAATTAACAAAAAAGGAAGAAACGAAAAAAAAAAAAGAACAGCTCGCAAAGAAAAAGGGGCTTCTTTCGCGAAGTTCCGCATTTCTTTCTGATCAATAGCACCGCTGACGGACGCCCTTTCTTTCATTGGTGGCTGCGGCCTCCTATAAATGGTGACGATCCGAGCACTGCAACTTGCGCTTCATGGCCTTCCTGGCTTCCCCTTCTAGGCAACCGCCATCACGAAGCAACGGCCTGGCCGCTCACCGCGCCGATCAACGAGGTCGTCAACGGGGGACTCACCACAACGCCACCTGTTGCGCGAGCACTCGTCATCACGCGGCATTAGACATCATAAATAACTTCCCAGGAATCGTCGCCCGCTCTAGAGTTGCTTACACCAGCGGGTCGGTCCAACGACGCGATCGCTAAGCTGAAGAAAGATGATCCGAATCATCTCGTTTCGATTTCAAATCTACTCGCTCGCGACGGTCTCGTTACACCGTTATACTAATTAGCCGAAGTCACCGAGTCTCCTTTTTTTTACACGCATGACTATGCGGGGTTGCAAGTGCGCCGAACCATTGGCGGATGTGCGCCAGTGCGAGCAAGTATATTGAGTCCTCCCGCCAGCTGCCGTAACTACAACTTCCCCTGCATCAAAACAGCCGGTTCGATAACCGATTCATTTCTGTCGCAGACGCGGCGCTACACGAGACAGTTGTTGTCGATGCCGATTAGGATGTCAACCCCCGTTGAATCCGCGAGCCTGTTAGTTGTATACGCGTGTCTGTTTATTTATATATATATATATATACGGTCCGGCGCAATCGGTGAGCTATACGTGCGGTCCTTGATTGATGGCCCCGAATCACCCACGGCGCCTTTCTTGAATGCTTTATGCGTTGCGCACTTGCAAACGGCGGATGTTAGAACCGCTCATCGCGGAACACTTACTCTGCAGCTGCTATGTATGGCTTAATAGAAAAAAAAACAATCTGTTCGACGCGGTCACAGAGACGCACAGCGGAAAGCCGTGTATAGGGTTTCCAGTGAGAAACGTCTATGGCAGGCCACCGTAGGCGCAAGGTGTGGATGGTGAAAACCGGCGTGAGAGGGAAAAAAAAAGATACGATAGAAGTTTGAGTAAAAAAAAAAAAAAACGCTTTCCGTGAAGATTAATGCTAGCCAGGTGGTCCGCTGAAAACTGCTGCGCCACCGCGATTTGCAAGAAAGGATTCTGTCCCCATGCACTCATCCTCCTGTCCCGACGGGAGACTTGTTTATTATTACTATAATTATTATAGGTTCGAGACGACCACCGCCGCGTCGCGCTGAAGCGGACAGAGATGCATCATGGGAATCGAAAGGATTGGCCAGGTGGATAGTCGTTTTGTATAAGGGTCCGTGTAAGTGCAAGGGCTTCGGTTACGCCTGGAACGTGCGGCGTTGTATACCTTCTCGGAGACGCGTATATGTAATACTCGAGGTATTGGCGCAAGCCGATGCATTTACGCATTCCTTCCACCTCCCTCAAGAGAAGGGGAAAAAAAGAAAAATGTGAGAGATAAGTAACGAAAGAAACCGACATATAGTCGGTGCCTGCATCACTCGCTTACTTGTGAAAACACGGGTAAATTGCGATGCAAGCGATAAGGAAAAGGTCCATATCCTTGTCACGTCGCTTTCATCTCTTTAGGGTCGTATATCACTACGGCTTCCAAACGAGAAAAAAAAATTAACTGCTCTCTTGAAAAATATTTTAACTGCGCTATCGAAACACTGTAGCCGTCACCCTGCTGCCATTCAGCGTAGCTCTATAGCTACGCCGAAGGCTGCACGCTTTCGTGACCAGGGGCTAAATATCTTCCAACAGGTTGAGACGCACTGTGTCGAACCGTTTCAGCACGTGGGCTCCCTCATTGACATGCTTAGAGAGACGACATAGAGGGCGCGCATTGCATCACAATGGGCCACTCTTTTGGCCATTGGCATCATTATATCCCATAGCAGAGGCCTTGTTACGTCGCTTTCATGTCGTTAGGGTAATACATTACTCCGGCTTCCAAATCAGAAAGAAATATTAACGGCTCTCCTGAAAAATAAGTTAACTGCGCTTGCCGAACGCTGTGGCTGTCACTGAGCTACCACTGAGCGCAGCTCTACACCGAAGGCTGCAGGCTAAATATCTGCCAGCAGGTCGACGCGCATTGATTGCGTCGAACAGTTTCGGCACGCGAGCTCCCTCATTGACATGCTTGTCGAGACGACATCGTATGGGTGCATTGCATCACAATGGGCTACTCCGTTGCCTGTCGGTATCCATATTTCCCGTAGCAGAGGCCGACTTTCTTTTTTAATGCGAAAGCATTATATGCCCCATTGCGTGAAAATCCGTCGGTGTCGGACAGATGGTACCAAAAATGGCCAACGGCACAAAAAAAAAAAAAAGCTTGGATTCACGTCAAATTTCTCAGGGAGGTTCCTGAAAATAAAGTGAATAAATGGCTTTGAAAATAAAACTTCGCGGTCAGGATGGGAATCGAACCCGGGCCACCGGGATCGGAGGCAAGCACGCTTCCCCGACGAAACTTCGGCTCCACGGCTCTGGCTGACTAACAGAGTGCCTAGATCGCGCGTCATTGCACACGCCACGTCGCAGCAATCTAGCTGACTAAAGGTGTGGCCTAGTGCGGCGTGCGTCACTGGGCATGTGACGGCGCAGCCAATGGGGAGGAGGTGGCGCCACGTCACTAGTGTACAACATTAGTGCCTTGAAGGCGTCCCGAGCTCTGCAAACGGTATAATGCTTTCGCGTTTCCACAGGTAAATAGCCCTATGTATCGCGATGCATCGCCATGTGTCGTTTTTATGTTCTCTTCAGCTGTCCCCGTCTTTATTTCCGGTCGATATGATATGCAGTAAACACCAACTAGGCCAAACTGAAGTTCTTCTGAAGTAGTCTTAAGTGTTTTTTTTGTTTCTTTTTCTCGAAAACTACCTTGAGGTCATTAATTAGGATTGAATGTCGATAAGATTCAACAAGCGCGCGCAAATCAGATACAATACAGGTGCGATGGTCTCTACTTCGGACCTCGATGAAACGGAACAAATAAACCGCTAAACTTTTGGAATGCATAAATAATTTGTTTAGCGCAAAACAACGGACACAAGAAAGACGATAGGACAAGGCGCTACTCTCAAGTAACATAATTTTATTGCGTCACTCCTTTATAGACAGCAGAAACTAGAGGAACTAGATCGCTAAACAAATTATTTATGGATTCGCACCAACTACAGCCCGCCAACGCATTGTGCTAAACTTTTGGAAACATACTTAGATATTTGTCTTCCTTGAACTTTTGTTATCGTGTTCTGTGCAAGCGTATCACTCCACCATCGGACTGTGGTCTAGGAGCGATGCTATATAGTTAGGCGGCCGCCGGCTGCCGTAGAGCTCTCAGCAGAAGACGCGATGTAGACGAATTTAGCTAGCTTCGTCAACAGGAGCCCATTTGTATAGGTTTGTCATGCTATTCCCCTTAATTGCAGGAAACGCTGAGGATCGCACATAGCATAGTTTGAATTGCACGCTATGCGGCTACTGCCTTCCAAATTGTAGCAAGTATACTGCGCCAATAACCGCACGGATGGTCCGCAGTTCCCACCGGCAATGTCGCCCTCCTCGTGTAGACAAGTGTGACAGCGGTTCCTTCCGTATACATGCTTTACAGTGCACGCAAGGTGTACAAATATGCTTAGTCCGAAGTTTTCTTGCTTATTAATTGTGTCGTGTCTTGAAACGCAAAGTACTGAGCGGGCTAGATGGACACAACTCTACAACAAATACTGACATTTTAATCCGCCATTCTAGTGCGATTAGCATACATTTGGAACTATACGCACATTTAGTGGACTATATCTTTCTGTACGTCTGTCTGTCTGGGTCTCTAATCGTTTCTCACGCTAAATCGAGCCGCTGGTCTAACGGGCACAGCATACCGACGCTTTGCTGAAGGAACAGGGTTCGAAGCAAACCGTCGGACCAACTTGGGTCACTGCGTGTGTGCCGCTCTCCGATGACAAAGAGAGAGAGAGAGAGAGAGAGAGAGAGAGAGAAACGTTTATTGCTCGAAACAGTGTCCCGAGCGAAGCCCGGTGTCCCCCTAAGGTGGGAAGGCTCCTTAGTCCAGGAACTCTCTGGCTTCGACTGCCCTCTTGGCCCTGGCGACGAGTTGTCGTTGGTCTTCCAGCTCCCCGAGGGCGAGCTTGGCCTCCCACGTTTCGAACAGGTGATCTTCGTTTGCTTGTTGTGCTCGTTCTGGACCCGTTTCCGGTTGCACTTCACTGCTTCCTGCCACAGGCATTCCAGGAGCAAGTGTGCTAGGGTGTCGGATACGTGGCAGAGTGGGCAGAGGTAGCCGTGGAGCGTCAGGTAGAGGTGGTGCATTATAATCCCGTGAGCGTACGTGTTACTTTGCAGGCGTCTGAGGATAATGCTTTCTTCTCTTTCGAGTTCCAATGACAAAAAAAAAGAAAAAAATATTCGAAACTAATCCGATGCTGCGCGGAATCGAAGCTGCGACATATGTATTGAGACAATCTTGTCTGAACATATATTCTCACGGGCGCGATGCACGGAGTTCGCGGCGACACCGCTAGATGGCACAGCGTGTTCAGTGGGAAGCGCGAGAGAGGAACCTTGCTGCATGCATACACGACGACTCGTACAGGACGCGTTTTTGGTGGTTGTAATACGGTGTGTAAAGATATTGCCTCGATGTTACAGTCGCATTAACGTCGACATTCATCGTGTGAGATGAGTTCTGCAGCACGAGTGTTTTTCTCTCTACATATTTGCCAACTACATGTACAGACCCGGTTAAATATAGTGAATATAAAATCAAGTTCACTGTACATAGTTACCAATTGGCTGTAGAGGCTCGACTGTATATGTAGCGAATATAAGACAGACAGTACATTACCCCCCCTCCTTTCTTTCTTTCTTTCTTTCTTTCGGGAAAAATTATTGTAAAGCAGTGCTTTATTGACAGTGGGAGGACTAGAGAGAGCAAAACGGTGGGGGGAAGAAAGAATGGAGTAACCGGGCGCGCGCGCCAGGCTACACCAAGCTTGGCTATAGTGTGACAAAATGCTGTGATTTAGCCAGAACGTCCTGTTGTAATGTCTCGACATCCGTGGGTTCGAAGTTGTTTCGTTGGTGCTCAACTGTCGAGCGCTTGAAAAATGAATAAAGGCCAAGAGAGTCGACCCAGTAAAATCTGGCAAACGCCTTGAATGTCTGCGGTCTCGCACAGATCACTGCCGGATATATAGTTGAGAATTTGTCCGCCATGTACACACAAGCGAACCGAGGCAGCTTGTAGACGTGGCTGTAGTGTATGTTTAGGTGTTGCTGTTCATGCAGACAAGGCGATGGCGGGTTCTCGACGCATGTCTGATGCTTTTCTCGAGGTGTCCATTGGGCATTTGATGCATGCGTCTTTAAACATAAACTGGAGTTCAGTTGTAGCGTCCCATGTTCAGTATATCTCTAGGTTGCAGTCGACGCGCAGTTTTTCGGCTGTTTTGCCGACCGCTCTCTGCACGTTTTCTACCTATATGCTTGTGCGACCTTGAACGTTTATTGGGAGGTACACCTTTATCGTCTTCATACGCACCCGTCCTCTTTTCGGAATAGCACACGCTGTCCGTGTCCTAGCGCGGCGATGGAAGACAATAAAGTTTGCCATGACATGATCACTTGATGGGCGTGGACATATAGTGGCTTAAACTTATGTTGCATAACGCCCCCTTTCTTTCCCTCCTCCATGGCGCGTATTCATCGAAATATAAATTAGGCTATTTCGCAGCATATCACTGACTGCACGGGGAATCGCATCTGAACACCGCGCCACCAGCGAATCTCGTCAACACGCCGAGCGCCCGACGACCTGTAGCGGCGATAACAATGCCACGTGTACGGTCTAAATAATTAATAGAAAAAAAGACGAGCAATAAAATTTAAAAGAAAATACGCCGGCGGGCTAGGAAACGTGTGAACCTTCCTATCTCACGCCGTATACGCTGCCGGCTGCGGCAGCGGAGCTGAACTGCTTTCATTGCACCGAGCGACGGCGACAAGTGCGGTTGCTTTCGACCTCGTGTCCTGTCGCGCACGCACGCACGAACATACATACATACATACGTACATACATACGTACATACATACATACATACATACATACATACATACATACATACATACATACATACATACATACATACATACATACATACATACATACATACATACATACATACATACATACATACACACACATACAACGCACGCGAGGAAGCCCGCCTGGATACAGCTTCCACGGATGTGTACGGGCATACGAGTGTACGACAACACTTGCAGCTAGGTGCTTGGGTAGATAGACTCATGCGCGCACACGCAGACGTGGCATGGACACAACGACGGAAGCGTCGGTGCGCACAAGTGGCCCATAACGCTCAACAGCCACGATCATCCATCACGACACGTCGGCAGCGCCGACGTCGGACTGAAAACCTGCGGCCGCCCACTGTCGCTCTCGTTGCAGTGGCGAAGCATGAGCGAAAAAAAAAAGAGAGAGAGAAGGCTGCACTGCGATCGTTAGTGCAATGCACACGGGGACCTTCAATGTGCCGACACAAGGTGCCGGCCTGTAATTGTATAAATTAATGTGTGTGCGCGCGTGTGCGTGTGTGCGCGTGTGTCGAGGAATCTCTATTGTTCACGCTACAAAAGATGGATATTTCTTTCGGAATTACAAACTAAAGCCCTAGTATTGCAAACTAGAGGCAACAGAGGTATTGGCTGACGAACGTCTGTCGTCAGCCAATGGCTGTATGTCCCGTGGCACACTGCCACGGGCCTTAGAGGTATCCATCAAAACTGCAAGAGTTGAGAGACCATCTTCTCTGTGGCGGTCAATATTGCTTTCCAATCTAATAAACTGTCTTGAGTGCATAGCCTTTGTCTAAAAGGAGCCATGCGTACTGGAAGAATTCTTTCCTGTTCCAGTAACAAATTTAACCATGATGTAGACAAATGTTTCATCGTCAACATCAAAGCATATATGATGTGCCCGAAGTAAAGCAAGAGGACAGCAAAGCGTGAAATTGCTGCCGTTTCTATGTTGTAAAACCTGTCTTGCATATACTACGTACATACGCTTATTCGTCAAAAGAACGAGATTAAAAAAAAATAAATGAGGATTATAGCTCCCCGCGGGCACTCCAAACGTAATTGTTTTGTAGAACACAAAATTGTTGGAATTGGAAGCCTATATATTGTGGCCTAGATACCTTTCGACAGACAGACAGACAGACAGACAGACAGACAGACAGACAGACAGACAGACAGACAGACAGACATTAAATGTGTAATGTATTTGTATTACACCTAATTATCAAAATAATAGCTAATTAACATTTAATTAATTGATGGCACATATGGCAAATTACGAATTGTAGCCGGTGATTTCACAAAGAGTATCTATCCACTGTCCACGAATTCCGAGTATGACACCACGTTTCAAAGTACCCATTCCCAAATTGGGCAAAGAAATACATTGGCGTCCCAATTGTTTTGTGTTTCAGTGCATAAAACGACGTTTTGTTTAAATAAAGTAAGTGGAACTAGAGCACACTTTTACCGCACTAGTTTGACGGCGCCTGTATCTCGAAACCACTGCCATCCTCAGAATACGCTTCAAGTGGACATGCCTTGCAAGCTCCCCGGCTAGAATTCGTAAATTGCAATGCATGCCATAAAGTAAATAGTAAAAAAAAGGGGTAATCGCTGAATTTTTTTAATCAGCCAATTATGCATCTTGATTTCTCGTGAAAGTAATGTCCGGCTCTTCGAGCAATCCAGTTCAATGATTAGAATTGTGCTATGCCTGCTGTAGATACAAAGAAGAAAAGGAAGACACCTGGTATTGTCGATGAGAACGTAAGCGTGCAGTGGCAAATACACACCGCTGACCAAATCGAGAGTTTGTGTAAACTCAGCCTCCAATTCCATGGGCTTGTTCACGTGACGTTGCTACAAAGACTAAATGTATCGGCGTCGCTCTGGAACTACGTTTTGGAGCGCAGAGGCACAAGTCGGTATAAGAGTTCTGTTGCACGTCCATTGACATTTTATTACATCTAATAGACCTTTTGTTGAGATTAAATATAGTGGCAAGAATAATTTTTGTTAGGGACAAGGGGCGGCTGCCGTGCGTCTCGGAGCTTGCACAACAATCTGAGGTTGTTACCTACAACAGTGCAAAAGGATGGCCAGTTGGGCGAGTTGGTAAACGACAGCATATTCTTAGTTTGTAGCGCGAATGGACAAAGACGAAGACTATAGAAGAAGAAGACTTTCGTCCTGTCTTGTTATAGTCTTGTTCTGTGTACCTTCGCGCTACAAACCAAGAATATGACACCTACAATAGGATATAGTAGAAACTGAAGTACAGGATCCAGCATTGCAAAAGCAGCATACGGAAACTGATAGACGCCGTTGTGGGGGAGGTTCGAAATCGATTTTGAACATCTGCGGTCGAAAGTCGTTATAGAAAATATTTTGGCTTTCCATTGACCTTCTTCTTTTTTTTTGCTCTTAGTAGGTCACTCTAGTAAGTTGCAACAAAACAGCATGTATGGCATTTTCAAGGGCGTGCTCCTAAATCTAAGTACACGGGTGTTTTTTTTTATTCCAGCGCGATCTGGATGCGGTCGCCGGGAGTCAACCGCAAGAATAACAACCGCGATACAGAACGAGAAGAAAAGGGGTTAACCAAGGGACCCGAGTTTTATTAATCATATCATGAGAAGCCAACAAACAAGGACACCAAGAAACAACATAGGGGAAATTACTTGTACTTACTAATGAATTAAAGAAATGATAAATTTCTTTAATTCAATTAAAGTGCGATGCTTATCACGCGTGCGATGCTCTAGAGCTTCACACGCGTGATGCGAAGACGTGGGATCGTTCCCCACCTGCGGAAACTTGTTTTTTCATCCACTTTCATTGCCATTAATTTATCATTTCTTTAATTCAATTGTAAGTACAAGTAATTTCCCTTGTGTTTTCCTTGGTGTCCTTGTTTGTTGGCTTCTCATGATATGTTTAACCGCGATACAGAGGCACTTGCTACGGTAATCGGCGGGTGAATAAGGAAAGAAAATAAATTTGTTTCAGGCAAAAAAGAAATGGTCGCAATCACGCGCCAAATATCATCTGTTTGCTTTGACTGCATTCAAGAGTTTGCTTCACAACTTCGCAGCTTTTTTAAATGTACTCCGAAATGTTAAAAATTCCACAATAAAGATATCTAATTGAACAACATTCTTCAGCTAAATGACAAGCTTCAATTCCCGTGCAGCCACTCAGCTTCGCAACACGAACATTACCCGGTTTCCTAAGTCAGCTACCAAGAGCAGTGCCTGCCAACACCAACGGCCGCCAACGGCGAATGCCGAACAAAAGCAATTGTGCTGCCATCTGTCGATGAGTCAGGGAAGTAGGCTGTCGTCGGCGCTAAAGGGACCGCGATTGGAAACGGGAAAGATTCCCGGGAGCGAGCATTCGGCGTCTCGCTCGCAGTTCCTGTGCTGGCTTTAATTGGTGCCGCCAAGATGCGATTCAATGAAACACTACGGCAGCGGTTGCAACCAAGATCAGCTAAACCAGTGGAGGACAAGACAGTGGTGTATTTCCCAGTCCTAACACGTGCAATTCTCTCAATTCCATCCGATGTACACCGTAGAAAATCTATGCCAACTTGTGCATGTTTGTTAACGAGTGTCGGCAATATGTAAAACAATTAATCTTTTGTATAATTAAATTGTTTTCGGGATTACCACTTTCTACAGTTCGTTGTGCCGCGTATTTAGCGATGTAATACTTTACTGTAGATAAGAAAGGTCATGCAAAAGAAATAAAAAAAAATGAAGATTTACTTTCATTTTGCGCCCGATCGCTACAGTTAACTCAATATTGTAGAGGTTAAGAACAGGTAAAATTCCAAAATTAAAATTAGATAATGGGGTTTTACGGGCGAAAACCACGAGCTGATTTATCAGGCACGCCCTATAGTGAGGGACTCCGGAATAATTTCGACTACCTGGGGCTCTTTAACGTGCAGCTAAATCTAAGTACACGGGTGATATCGCCCCCATCGAAATGCGGCCGCCGTGGGCGGGGTTCGATCCCGCGACCTCCTTCTCAGTAGCCCAACAGCATAGCAGGTAAAGTTCAAGCCTGTTGAAACAACTCACCTGCGTCCTATAGCAAATTAAAAAGTATTCTGATATACCTTTATTATTTGTATTTGTATGTTTACGAAACCCCCTGTCGAACACGGACTTATCGTACGTTTTGGGAGGATACTGGAGGCGTAGTTGCAGAGCGAGAAGAGGCTATATGCCCTGAAACCGTATGATGTCACCTTCTACATCTTACATCGCAAAGCAGCGCCGCAGGTTATGTAGCAAAGGTTGCTCGGCTCGGCGTCGATCACGCGGCACTCGGAAAAACAGTCGACGGTCGCTACCACAGGCGCACAGTCACTGCTTGTGCTCCGCCATTCTGGAGCGATATTATACTTTTCGCGCCACTCCTGTGAAACACTATGAAACGATTAGTCGGACATGTCTAATCGATTAAGTCGATTAACTGAAAGGTACACATCGATGAACATTAATCGATTTGCGGGATACGTTTAATCGATCAACCGATTAATCGTTCACGGATATTACCGACGCTGGTCTGAAATGGAGAACGTGCTACTGGAAGCAACGATGTTGCAGCATCCGAAGGATTTATTCTTCCCACCATCTTTCAGCTCATCCCGTATATTATCGCCCTAATTAAGGAAGCCACGACACAAAGCGCGGAAGTCGTTCACGAGCACGCGTCGTTTCAATGCTGCCTTATTTCTACTACTACTACGAAACTATACCACAAAAGATCGACCGCGAAGTGCACACCAAAAGGTAACGCCAGCGGACGCGCACGGCCACCATTTGGCAACCTGCCTGCCAGGACGTCGGAAATGTCGTGGTCCCATACTTCAAACGACAGTAACCATCGACCTAATTGCGAGGACTATTATAGCTGCCGATATACCTTCAGATAAACGGGGAGCTATGGCGGAGCGCGGCACTTTGGGCAATGTGTCGGGATAGCGTCTGACGTATTCGGACAGGAGCCATGTTATCGATGGATCGATCACTTTCGTCGATGACAATCCCGCTCAGTCACGTGTCCACATTTGTGTATACGCGAATTCTTTTCACTGATTGTGTCCAGTTAGCGGCAAGAAGAAAAAAAACAAACGTGAAAACTGAGGGCTGTATGTCAATTGATCCCTCTGGTTAGTCTTACTACAGTATTGGCGGCAAGGAGCTACGGAGTCGCCATCTGTCGGAAGCGTCTCACTTGCGTAGCATGAGGGATCACGCGGCGCGCTCCTCATAGGTTTCGCTTACGGCACTCAATAAAAACACCACGCGGAAGCCCTCCTGGAAACTTATGCAGGTACTCTCAAAGGAGGGAAGTTTTTGACTGTCGATTAATAATCTTGCGCAAACTGAAAGCACAGAATCGTCTACAGACGCTATCTCTTTACCGAATACGTACAGTACGTGAACGCCACTACGCGGTCGCCGCGATGGAGTCTCCCGAACCGGCTTCATGCGTGAAAGGTAGGCAAACGCTGAGAGTATGTGTGTACAAACAAATGGGGCATAACAGAATGTAGCCTCAATCCAGCGATCGCACGGTTTCGCAGTGACCGACTGCGCGTCTGCATGCATGTCCGCGCACAATGTTTTGCTTTCGCTGTGAGCGCGTTTTCGCACCATGCCGGGAGCTTTAGGCCGCAGCATATGAGCATTTGACAGTACACTCGCAACCATTGTTGCGTGGACGCTATCAGAACTGTTCAAAAATAATTCCGTTATAGAGATTTCGACGTCTAGCTACGGCGACTGTGGTGTGCCGTTGCGACGATTCAATCTTCTTTTGTCTTCTAAATTCTTGGATATTTCAATATTATTTCTCAAGTTGCGTCGCACTGTATGTTTATCGGTCTTCTCAGCGTGCGATTTCCCTCTGCTTGATTTTTGTAATCCAGTGCATTAATTCATAACACGAACATGACCATATAACGTGCCTTTTTATAATGCGCGTCTTACCACTCCCCGTCTTACCTGTGCGCACATCTATATTAATTGGGGCCCTATAAGGTAAAACTATTCCAATATGGTTTTATTCCAATCTCCTGGCGTCAAATTTGCGTAACCGCCGACGCAAGCATCGGACGGTCACCCACGTTGTTGTCAGTACAGACCAATCAAACGCTCTCCTCGTTCATAGGAGGTCAATATCGTTTGCTTGATAAACGAATAACATTGCCTACACTGAGCGGCTTGTCATATCTAATTGGCTCACAAGAGGCGAGGAGCACGCTCAAGTGGAGAGGGATTCGACGGGGCCGAGCCACTGCACTGAAAATCGATAACCGGAAGAAGAGGGTGGTGCCGGCGTCTGCGATTGTTCCGCTTTCCCTTACTTAGCTTGCGATGGCTGGTCGAAAATCGCGGCGGCATGCAACATAAGCTCAAGAATGACGCTAAAACGAATCCTCAGCGAAGAAGAGTTGGCAGAACGAGGATGTAAACGTGCCGAAAGTCCTCGAAAACGTTACACGTCCTCACAAAAAGATTTATTACATGCAAATAAACTCATGCTCTCCGGCAGGTGCGAGTAGCCAGTGCCTGAGCGATCGGCGGCAGCCATCTTTTATTCGTTTCGGAACGGCGAAGCCTGCGGCTATTCAGAAGAAAATTCAGTTTTGTTCGGCATATTAATGCATCTTTGACGCGTACACGTCACTTTGACGTGGTGTGTTCTTGCGGTTTTGTGACGTCGTGTGAGAGGCAGGTGAAGTGGGTGCAGCCCGAAAACTTTTGACCAATAGGCGAGTTCTAACGGTGAAAAGGCGTCGAATCTGAAATAACTGTTTTTGATTTGTTCGGTTAAATCATGCATAATCAATGTGTACATGTCATATCAGATGGGGAGCTTTCGCGGTTTTCGTGACGTCGCGTGACAGACAGGTGAAGTGGGGGTGGTCCAAAAAAGTTTTTGGCCAATTGCGGAGGGCTGATTGCAGAATTGGAATAGAAAAGTTTGGAATAGTTTTACATTATAGCGCCCCTGCTTTTTCTCTCTCCTTCATTCTCCCTCTCTTCGTCCAAGGATCCCCTTAGAAGTGCATCAACGGAGGGTTTCATGTTCGTCTTTTGGTTTTTCGTGTTAGTGTTCCTGTGTGTACCAGCCTTCCAGCGCAGCCATAGTTCATACAGCGAATCCCCTTCTTTCAGTGCGGGGTTGCAAACCAACTTACGTTTGATTAACCTGCCTGCCTCCCTTTCTTTGCATCTGCCTGGCTCTCCGTTTTCTTTAGAGAGGTCACCCTTTCCCCCTCAGCGATTGGATAAGCTAGCGAAAATGGATGCGAGAGACAAGGTGGCTTAAACGTGTCTATTTATTGGGATAGCAGTTCTATGGAAATTCCAGCAGGACTGCCGTCGTCGTCCGTGTCAGCGTCATCGTCGCCGTGACGTTTCTTGTAAAGTCCAATTGCCGTATCCTGTAGATGTGAGGGAAAGCGTGCGAGGCTGAGCCGAGAAGGAGGGTACCTTGGTGCGCGACCTTTTCTGGCGCGCAAAGTACGGGGATGGTGGGGGAAGGGCGGATGAGCGCCGTCTTCTTGAGCCCGCAATGGCGGTGGGGGGAGAGGGGGGGTTAGCACACGTCTCCTCTTCTAGTGCGGTCGCGTGTGCCCTATCTTGGAAGCTGTTTGCGGTGGGTGCAAAGTTAGGCGAGCAGATATGACTGACGGCTTCGTGTGCGATGTGCTATCAAGCGCCTATAGTTCGCGTTGAAGTGAGAGACAGCGCGAAGGGGAATTCCCTCGTCGCTGCCGTCGCTCTTCATCATGCCAGTGTTGCGACAGCGAGTGTTTGCGGTCATCGAGTGAGATGCGTTCATGTCTGCCCTTTCGGCGCGTGGCACCATGCTTGTTAATTAATTTACCAAAACCAATACTTGGCTATGGCTATCAATGCTTCACCTTTAGGGTGAAACTGTGATTTCTGTAATGTTTTTTTTTCTATTTGCTTTCTTTTTCCACCTCGGGGCAATTTTTCAGTGTATTTACAGCTTGGCCCCCGTCCTTCCTTGTGACTTGCCGTGCTGGACGCTGCGCCAAGCAGAAGTAAAAGCGATCGACTGAGAATACCGAGCCCCTACACACATCCTTGATTCCGGGCCCCATATAACTTTAGAAGCTATACATTCATAATGCGGCAGCCGCGCTGCTATATACGGGGAAAAGGGCATTCCTGCAATGGACAGCTGGGCACACACGTTCCGTGATGTCTGAATACTGTTTGGCCGTTGACTTTTAACGAATTCCGATACATTTCTGCAGTGATGACTGGTGTTATAGTTGATGAGGACTTCCAGCACTGGATTTTTGCCTTGGTATACACGGAGGCACCCAAATCGGAGTGAATTTTCGGTTTCAATAGGCGCTGCGTTACGTTTGGCTTTCGACTATAGAGCGTTGACCTCCGCCATTGACAGCAAGCGATATTTTCTTTTCAGCTTGCGGTCGACTGTGCGGACAGTGTCGACTTTGAATTTAAGGAAACAAACAAAGAAGAAGAAACGGATAAAATTATGCAGACTCGGCACACACACACACACACACACACACACACACACACACACACACACACACACACACACACACACACACACACACACATATATATATATATATATATATATATATATATATATATATATATATATATATATATATATATATATATATAATAAAGTTCCGAAAGTGCGGCGCTGCTTTCTTTAAGTTCGTTTAAAGCGAGCGAAATATTTCGTCCAACGACATCTTCGGGAATGCTGCTGCGCGAGTTTACAAGCCTGCGCTTTATATACTCGCGCTATCTTTACACATCAAGAAAGATGGCCAGATTTGTTCAAAAATACGTTAAAAAGCAAGAAAAGTGTAATGCTCCCGATTACGGCTTTATAGAATGCCGTCGTGCGTCGAGCAAAGATAGTCTCGGCTCTTATATATTGCAAGCTTGTGTTCCGGCTCACAATAACGACTCCGCACATAAGCCAGTGTCCGATTCCAGGTGACGTACAAATTCGAGGAAGCCCAACGGGCTCCCTTAGAACGTAGATAACTACTAAATCTCCGCTTTTACTTACGCGAATGACGCTAACAAATACAAGCCCACGAAACCGCTAAGAGCGACCGGATACGACAGGCGGAAATCCGTGTATATGATAAGCGCCAGTGGATAGCTGGCCGATCCGGATCCTCAGTTCAAGCGTCAAAACCACTGCTAACTTTTTTTATTGCCTCGTTTATTGAATGCAACGCCACTTACTAGCAGATTATAATTGTACTGCGACCGCTATCCCGTCACTCCTTCCTTGGTTTTTTTTTATTTTATTTTATTTTATCTCCGTCATCCTTCAAATCCTAACGTCTGCTTACAGAGGCAGAGTAAGCAGCATGATTTTTTCCTTTCTTTTTTTTTTTCTCGTTAATCTCCGAGCCATTTCCTTATTCCTGTTTTCCCTTCCTCTCTTCCTCCTGCATTACTATATTTTACTCAACCGCATCGTATATCTCCTCACCGCGACCTTCCCGCTGCACAGGTTACAACAGCCCTCAATATCCGGTCTAACAAAGATAATTAGAAAAAAAAAACGATTCTAACCACGGCACCGTTTCTTCTACTTCTTGATACAAAACGAAAACGACGACGACGACGCCCTACGACGCGTACGAGATCCTGGCGAAGCGCTGCACCGATGCGGCTGCGTCGCGATTTCCCGGACGGCCCAGCATACCGCACCACATCAAGTACGATACGTGACATGCGAGCGCCCGCGTTTCGACATCGCGGCGCTGTCGCCGCTGCGCGACACGATCTTAATTTTCTTTTCATTTTTTTTTTGGCCTTCACTAAATAAAGTTTGTACCACCACCACGCGATGCGATGCGCCCGTCAACTCTGGCCCCCGGCTCCACGTCGCTGTCGTCTTTGCCTCGCGGTCGGACACTTCGATACACCAGAGCTTCCGCCTGCTTGCTTGCTCGCTCGCTCGTTCGCTGGCTTTGGTCAGGGCAGGGGGGGTGCTGAGCGTAGGAACACAGGGTAGCGTATTCTGCGGTGAGGTTCGTTCAGGGGGGGGGGGGGGTGAGAGCGCGGAGGGGGAGGGGAAGGGGAAGGGAGAGAGCCGCTCTTCGTTTTACGACCCCGAAGTTGAAGATGGCCGCATCGCCACCTCGCAAGCCGTAAAAGAAGCGGAGCTCGGGGGAAGCGCTGACGACTCGAGACACGCTCGCTGAATGCGTCATGAGACAGACAGCGCGGCCAAGTAACGCGCTTCCTTCCACGCGGAGACAGATACGCACACGCGTTCTCCACGGAGAATAATCTCCGACTCTCTTGTCTATACCTGTGTGGCTGCTCTCCGCCACAGGTATGCCGCCTGCGGTACCGTGCGTCTGCACGTATAACCTGTTCCGTTTGTCTCTATAATCGGTCGCGCCTGTACGGCGACACAGTCGCGCGCGCGCGCTCAGTTCCGTATAGTAAGATAGCTCTCGGAAGAAAATCCGGTGCAGCAGTCGCTCGAGAAGCGTGGGAATCGTTTTTGTAGCGCGTATAAACTTATAATGCGATGCATTCTTAGCCGGAACGCGCTGGGGTATCTCTCTGGCTATGTCGTCACGCGGCTGAGCTCGAGGCCGTAGGTTCGAATCCCATTCGGGGCAACGGCATCGCGATGAGAACAGCAAGCAAAAAAAAAAAAGAAAAAAAAATGGTCGTGAAGCCTGCATTGAGTGCGCGTTAACGAAACCCCAGGTGGTCAGAATTAGTCCGCAGTCCCCCACGTATATAGTATGGCAGACCTCATAATCAGATGATCGTGGTTTTGGCACGTGAAACCCCAGAATTCAAACATCCTTTCTTTTTTGTGCGTATACTATATAGGCTAGTTTGGATAGCTACACTTTGTCCAATCTCCTTTAGCCTCACTCGCGTCCCCAAATAGGCCTCCAGCCATCATTTAAATATTTAAATGTAAGAATTATCTCGCTATATCTGGCAACTTCCCCAGATGGCACCGCCTTTGGGATATAGGCACGAGTTGCAAGGAGAGTCAAAGAAAGCTTTAATTTTATAAGGGACGAAGAAATATAGGCACGAGTTGCAAGGAGAGTCAAAGCTTTAATTTTAAAAAGGACGAAGAAGCTCCCGGCAGCTGCCCCCGAAATGAGTGCAACTCCTGCCTACTTTAAGAAAGGAGGGAAGAGAAACACAGACACAACCGATACGCGGAAGGGAAGGAAAGAGGGAAGAAAGGAACAGAAAACGACCAGAGAAAGAACAACGACGAAGATTACGCCACTGGAAACAGAAAAAATGATCACCACAGGTTGCACTAAATACAAAAGTACACCCCCTTCCCCCTCCATTCCCCCCAAAATAATGATAATTCCTAGGTATCGTCACTCATAAATAAAGGGCAAACAAAGTCAGTTTCTTCCAGAGAAGTATAAGGAGGGCGCCGCGATGATCCTGGTGGCGTCGATCCACACAACCGCTCGGATGCCGGCGTTCAACGAGGGTAGTGTATGCACCGCATGGTACAGAAGACGGCAGTATATCTCAGTAGTGACGTGCGTTGCACAAGAAGCAGCATATATATATATATATATATATATATATATATATATATAGACTGGAATATCAGAGGCTGAGACGGCTAACAGGAACAACGTGTACAGCACACGAACGTCCTCGTCTGCGGACGCACCAGGACACATGCAAACCGGTAGCTACTATGTGCATGCTACAAACCCATGTCATAACACAATGCGCAAGCACGTGCACAAGCGTGCGCTCGCGTGCGCGCACAAACGTGCAAATAATCGTAGCTAGAAGTCACGCAGTGAACTGACAGCACGAAAGAACACTCATATTTATTGGCAAAAAAAAAAAGATAATAAGAAAACTTATGGGTATAGAAAGAAGGAACCGCCTTGCGAGTTCTCATGACCACGCCTGGCCGACTCTACCGAATTTTTTTTTTTTCGTAAGCTTTACGAATTCGTCAAGCGCTGGCGTAAATCCTTGTTGTTGGTATGATATACCTAAGAATATTTTTGAGCGCATTGACGAAGAGAACAAGCGAGTGGACACACACAAGTGCACGGGCTTGTTCTACGGATGTTTGCATCAAGTTTTACGAAAACTAATTTGAAAGGAAGCTAAAAGTGACGTCCACCCCTGTGTAGCACGAGGCTGCAAAGGAAACCCGCACGGGTTCCTCGGAAACAAAAAAAAGTTTCGTAGGTGAAGAAAGAATTTGCCTTGGTGTGGGATTCAAACCCGAGACCAACGCCTTTCCGGGGCGGTGGCACTATACCATCTGAGCTAACCAGTAGCCCACCCGATGGCAGCGCGAGGGCGAATTAATCGACAACACGAAACACAAGGCCAATGACTATAGCTAAATTATGTTAGCGAAAAAGGTTTCAAAGCTGGTGGAAGATATGGGAATCGTCAATGCCCTCACGTAGCTGTTGTATGTACACGACCAACGATTCATGTTCTCGTACCGGAATCGCCTGCTATGCGTACATTAAGCCTGAAAGGCTCATGGGGATAACTAGTGTTACCGACGCCGATAATCTTCTGACTACATGGGAATTGGCAAATTACCGGGGTTGCAAAGCATTTGAGGCCACGCCTTCGAATTGCCGCCAGGCGTTAACATTCTCATACTACTTGTCGACGCGCTTAACGAGCTCCTCCCTCATTTGTATCTAGCTCATTTATTCCAACGTATACGCAGGCTTCCAGTCTGGTACAGGTAATAAAGCCGTATACGCTGTCCCATAGGCGCCTAGCTTACACTTAGACCAGAGCTATCCTTGGAGATCACCGCCTTTTTTTGTTGTCGCCAAATCCTACCTCGTTAAGGTGCGACAACAGTTTATGACCAATTACCACGAGAGACAAGGAGAAACAAGCGGTGTTAGTAGGCAGACGCCATTAATGCGGTCGAGTTTTATTCTTCAGCAGGAGGTAGTCACGATGAGCGAGAACCCTTAAAAACCAATTACGACCACTGTCGAACAGTAGGGTTGACAGCCAAGCCTTGTGTGCACGATGTCATTAGGCGTCACTGCTGAGTAATCGATTTGCTTGCTCCCACAAGACCTGCGTGAGCCACGAGTGGCTGACTGAGAACTTCCGCAACCACGCGACGCTCAATGTGACGTCCTATATAGTTCTCAATATAAGCCTGCTATGCTGCCACTATCGAAAGGGGTGGGGGGAATCGTCACTGAGGACAACGTTAACAAATATCCACGCAGTGATAAAGAGTGCGATTGTGCAAGCACTGTCCGACATCAACACGCACTATCTTATCCGAGCATGCAGCTGTTATGATTATGAGGCACGTCGTAATACGGGATTGATCCGGGATTCCGGATCAATTTTGACCACCCAGGGTTCCTTAACGCGCGCCTTACTCCAAGTACCGTTGTTTTCGATTTCGCCCCCATCAATATCAAAGCATTATACTACAGGTGATGTACCTCACCATGCTTTGAATTCCAACCATCTATTCTTGTTCTGTTCTATTGTATGTCTGCTGTTCGACAGCCTCCCAGGATAGAGGAGGCCGATGCTCTTACAGAAATATTGGCAACACTTATGGGGAAGCAAAATTGAACCTCTCGATAAAGACATTCATTCTGCCACACCGTCGATAGTATATCATAGGCAGACCATGGTCGAAGCGTCCCCGTTAATGTTTCACGCACTCACAACACGAGCGTGAACACGGTATATTTTATCCTTGCAAAGCAGCGTTCACACACTATCGCCTGTTGCTTAAACGTAGCAGACCTCCGTTCACTTATGCTGAGCCAATTTTTATTGGGCTTTCGAATTATCAGGGACTCATGAACCGTGATGTCGGGACGACTGGCCCGTTGTCCGCGCTCTTTCATATTCAAATTTTCTAGCACGTTGCAATTAAAATTAAAGCAAACATTGTGAATAGCTTGTGTGCGTGCGTTTCCGTTTGCGTATGCGCCGTCTGTATGCTTTTGACAAAATGTTCGCATATCTTACCCAGCGCCTTCAGTATAACGACATGACAGGTCGACAGCGCTAGCCAAGCACCTCCAGACCTTCATTAATGCTAAAGCGTCTTTGTACAATTTACATATGTACCCGGCACGGTCAGGTGAGGCATGTCGTAAAGCCCATCAAATGTTTCTTCTTCAGTCGCAGAGGAGGTCCTGCAAACTTCACTTTGCAGCCAGTCGCAAGCGGTCAGCGAATCTTTCCACATACCTGTTACATGCAGGAGAATACGGCACGCATCTCAATCACTCAAGACGTGATCCGCAAGCGACATCATGCGATATGCCGTGAACAGGGGCGACGTCTTCCCCGCATGTGCGCGCGTGTGTGTGTGTGCGTGGCTACGGCTATACGGCTATATAGTGTTATAGGAACGTTTTATATACGGCCTGCATGACAGGGTTTCCTCGACGCAAAAGTGTGGGACGCGACACGCATGCGCTTTTGTTTTTTCTTCCCTCGAACTGCCGCGGACTAATTTACAGGCAAGGGCGACACCTCGCATGATCGGGAGCGCCAATCGATCGGTGCATCCCGGCAACGGCCAACGTCTGTGACGGGATCGTAAATTTGGGCCGCCTCGGAGACTGCATGCAAGTTGCGCCATAAACGTAAAATGTGCCGTGGCGATATTGAACGGAAAATGAAGAGCGATCCTTTAAATTAGCCTCTTCTGTCGTGAATTACGACGCACCGTGAATAAATTTGTCGAAGTAACACAAATTTATTCCAAGGTATATATCGCTGCATACCCTGTTGAAAGAAAGCAAGGATACGCGCATAGAATTACAGCTCACTGCTTCTGCCATTACTGCTTCTAGTGAGTCCTCGTAATGACAGAGTAATTTAACTTCGACGTAGCTGTGCAGTCAATGATGGTGAGTTTTCTTTTTTTGTATAAAAAAAGTATTTGGATTACCCGTCCGAACTGCTCGTATACAAGTTAATTGTTGGCTGCAGGCATAACGAAGACGAAGGAAGTGTATAGTGCTTCACCATTGCTGACAGTCAGTCAGTGTTTTATTTTCACCAAACAAAAACATATGTTGAAAAAGGGCGAATGCGGACAGAATGCGGAACGTAGAACATACCGTCAAACACGGCAGTGCCCTTAGTAACGTGGTCATATGATAGCAGTACTGTGCTGCGTGAAGTGAACTGGAGTAACATTGGGTTAAGTAGAGAGATAAATTGTCTCGAAATAATTTGCGCGTTTTTCCCTTCTTGCCGCCATTCGACAAAATCGACAAAAAGAAAAAAAAAAGAAACAAAAGGAATCGCGATTTATGTATTTGGACACGGTGACAGAAAAGGCTAGTTTGAACTGGTACTTTTTCAAAACTTCATTGATTTAGGTGCAGAACGTTGTCGATTGTTGGCGCAAATGAAAGACGAAACAACCTTTTGGGAACTTTACGCCGCACCAGTGCTTCCGCGTCAGGTATGACGTCAATGACGACGAAGTATTTTACAGCTCTAGCTGTTACTGGTTCACTAATTCGTTTTCACGTCCGCCGATGATGCCAGTGTCTGCCGGCGCCCCATCGTAGGAATCAGATATTTTTTTTTTTTATTTTGCGAGAAGTTTGTAAAGGAATAAAGAAGCAGAAAGGAAACTTCTGTTTCGCTCATAATGCGAAGTAGTGACTATGTCGACGCTATAGCATTGGCGGATTTGTCGGCCAACGTTTGGCGGAGCTCATTCACTCGTTAGCCATATGTAGACTTAAATGCTTAATTGTAACAGGAGGCAGCAAACGTCCACGTCGGTCGAAGAGGTGGTCAAATCCCTAGTCTAATTTACAGTAAAGCTGCACATTACTCAGTCCTAAAAATACTGTTTATGTGTCATAACAAAATAAGTGTGTATGAGTCACGTATAAGATGGATAAAAACATGTGCGTTTAAAGGTCAAAAACATCTGTCTGTATCAGAGAAGTCATGGATATCATTAAGCGAAGAATTGAGTAGCACCTCGTACCGCCTACGAAGGCCGCCTAAAAGCGCTTCCAAGACAGAGAGAGAGAGAGAGAGATTACAGGAGAAAAACTGTCATGCCGGACTTCATAGAGAGGCGTGCAAATCTGCAAGTGCTCAAAGCTGCGTCGCCTGTTAGAGTTTGTTTCATCAATACATAACCGCGATTACGCGTAATCGGTTACTGAAAAAAAAAACTAAGTGAATTACTGTAAACGGTACAGCGCCAACAATTAAGCTGTACGTTACGAAACCGCAAAAAAAAATCGTTGATTACAAGTAATTCGTTGAGTGTCATTCGTTACGTGCAAATCTGAGACATGATATCCAGTGGTCTCATTAAAATGAGATGAAACATTCAAGTTATACGCCACCACTGGCGCTATACATACGACCTCGCCAAACTCGCGGAGGTTATCAGCTTAAGAGCTTACGCGCCAAAAAAAAAGAAAACGTGTATATGCATCTCCTGCATCTTCCAGCGTTTATACGCACTGCACGAAAGAGTGGTACTAGCCTTACGGCACATAATCTTGCACCACCAATCACGTGACTGCCTCACATTACGAGCAAAACAATATTTTGATATGCAGTGTTATTTTTTTTTAGACAATACATATTTATTTATAAAAAGACTATGACCGTGAGACACCTGCATGTCATTGCATATACGAGCTCTACGGCGAAGCGAAAATACTTTGCCGCCGCCTAAGTTGCCCGGAAAAGACTCATCAACAAAAAAATATTACTCAACTCCTTTATCAGTTCCTCAGGGGCAGTTTGTTCAAATGGCGAATTTGAAGGCAGTGACATTATAATGAACCCTAGTTTCATTTTTTTTTAGAGGTTTTGAAAATCGCGCTCAATTCGAGGTATTTATCACCCAATTTCAGCGTTAAATGCAGGCAATATCGAAACCGAGCGCCGCAGGAGCGAAGAAAAAAAAAAGGCGGTCCCGCGCCACGTCATATCAGACCGAAACGTCCCGTGACGACAAGCGCGAGGACGCTTCAAGCTGAACGCCTCGGCCGGTCTCGGCACCCATCCGATTTACGGTGCGCTTTGTGTGGCAACCATGTGTCGCTGTGTGTTGTAGTCAGGATGTGCCACGTCATTGAGACACCGCCCCACGATTACTAATTAAGGGGCCTTGCCGTCTGACGCGCGGCGAAACGCGCTCGGTCTCGATACTGTCTGGATCTGGCCTTCGATCGATTTCTATTGTGCATATCTAAAATTGCGTGCGATTTTATGGATTAAAAAGAAAATGCGTACGCCATAAATTGTGATGTCCTACAAGTTTTCCATACAAGCAACTGCCCTCAAGTTAGTAATAGCTCATTAATAAATGTTTGTTAATTAGTCCTTTCGGAATAAATTAAGCAGCGGCAAAGTATCTGGGCCACACCGTAGAGCACGTATGCAAAATAGGTGTCTCACGGTCATAGCTAAGATTTTTTAATTAAGATATGTATTGTTTCAAAAATGAAACAGCGTGTATACAATGTACGTTACTGAAAACGTTGATGATCACCTCATCATTTAGTATAAAAGCGCATGTTTGCCGCTTGATACCCGCCAGTTATACGGGGTGGTGAGCCCACGCAACAGCCCGTCAGAGGCATCTTTTTGCCTACTATTTGTCGAAAATCAGCAAGTTATTGTCATCCGAGCGAAAATAAGCCCGTATCCAAGTTTTCTAGTGATTAAGAAATAAAAGAGAAATAGAGCGGCTATCCATTATTTGAACATTTTGACCACATTCAAAAAAGCACCTCCTTTCCAACGGTAAATAAAACTGAAACGAATTGTCTTTTTGCCAACTCCCAATGCATCGTCTCCTTTGTGGAAATTTCGAAGCTGCGGTGCAGACGCACGAGACTCCTCCGCGTTCTCGTTTTCTCGCCGGCTGAATTCGAAGCACAAAGACAAGAAAAGAAGAAAAAAAAAACGGAGAAAACTAAAACGAAGCTCCGTTCCCCACGCCCCTCGGAGAGCGCGCGGCCTTCTGCTGGGAGGCGCGCCGACGACAGTTATCGGACGCCTGGCAGACGTGCAGATAAAAGCGGGGCAAATCGGCAGTCGGCAGAGCCTGCGCGTCCGCGCATGCGCGGCAGCGCTCGAGCGGTGAGCGGCTCAGCTATAGCTGCGCACATGACAACAAGGACCTCGATCTACAGTCGCCGCCGTCAACAATGGACGACGATTGACCGCTCAAGAGCGCGCTCGATGCTATACAGGCGGCCGCCTCGGGGATACAAAAAAGGAGCACGACAAAACAAGGCGCTGTCGCAAAACGCGCTTGTCGCTGGGACGAGAAACGCGGACCCACACCTGTCGACCCGTTTTCTTCTCTTCGCAGCCGACGCAAATGGACCGAGTGTGTGCGCGCGCCCGGGCACCGCCGCACCGAACCACATGCACGCCCGCGTATCGCCGTGCACATACATACACACTCGAAAGACGCTGAAGGCTTTGCACTCACTCAAGCGTGCGTGCAACAGAAACATCGACAGCCACGGCGGCTGCAGCGACTGTAGTACACGAGTAGCTGCGCGAGTTCCTGGTCGCCTACGAGCAGACATGCCAAAGCGTGGAGCGTGTGCACATACACTCGACGCTCGCCAGACCGAGTTCGAACGTAACGTCCAGTTGCGCCACGAAAAAGCCACCATCTCGACGCAGCGGGAAAGAAGAGAAAAGCAATAAGAATCGCAAAGCGCGCGTGAGAAGGAGCGTGGCACTTTGCCGTGCGTCCTCGGCAGGCGAAGCCCATGCGGGACCTGTCTTCTGGCCCGTCGAGTTCGCCTATACGTACTTCTCGGCCAGAGCAGCTCTCGCACGCACGCACAGGCAGGCAGGCGGCTCGGTAAGGCCGCGCGAGCGATTGAGTGATCAAGAACCGATAACAATTGTACAATTACGCCTCCCCGTTTAGCATCATTACCCGCCCACCGCGCCAAAAAACCGCGCGCTGCAGAGCCGGCGTGCAGCACGCACGAAGCGCGCTGACCGCTCCTCCGGTCGCCGCCGGTCAGCGCGCAGGCGCCCACCCCCTCCGCCCGCCGCAAGAAGCGAAGCGGCGGTCGGGCAACAAGGCTCCCAGGGTGGCCCCCTCGCCACCAGCGCTGCACCGGGACAACGAGCCAAACTGGAGCGCGCCTTGTGCCGCCGAAGAAAGAATGACCGCCGCCGTTGAAGCCGCCTCGCGACTACCCTTGTCCTTTTGTTGTCCATCAGTTAGTGAAGCGCAGAACCGAAGGACGAACGAGATAGGGGGAGGGGGGGGGGGGCGTCGGAGTGGAGGCT
The DNA here is from genome assembly GCF_050947875.1 of Dermacentor variabilis. Taxonomy (NCBI): domain Eukaryota; kingdom Metazoa; phylum Arthropoda; class Arachnida; order Ixodida; family Ixodidae; genus Dermacentor; species Dermacentor variabilis. Next base: position 107,187,642 of record NC_134570.1, read on the forward strand.
AGAACGCAAAGAGTGTGCCGTCGTTGTGTGTGCCTGTGTGTGTGCGGTGCGGCAAGCAGTAGACAGCAGGTTGGAAGGGCTAGAAAGACTTCAGCCGAGCGACTGCATACGACGTCGTCGCGCCGTGGTGGTGCTTGCTCTCCTCTTGCTTCTTATCAGATGCAGTCACGAAGCCGAAACGCCGGTGGGACGTTCCAGTGTGCGACGGCGGTGGCCGCGGCAGAAGCCGATCATCGCCGTCCCGCCGCGTTATGCCTTTCCCCCTCTCCTGGCCCTTCTCTCGACACTCCTTCTTCCACTTCGCTGCTGCTGTCGGCGCGGCGCCGGGGCCCGTTTTTGCCTTAGTTTTGCCGGGGCGAACGAGCGCCTCGTCCACGCGATCGACCCCGTGGCATGCACTCGCCGTGTGTGTCGGTACTAAACAGAGTCACCGCTCGGACCACCACCATCGGTGATGACAGGGGGGATAGGAGGATTGCGCCATCACGCCACCGCTATACATATACATGTACGACTGCGACGAGATGACCTTGCTCGCCCCCCAACCTCCTTGTGTTGCCCGAATGCTCATCTGTTTTCTTTTGTCCTTGGACGCCGCGTGCCCGAAAATCGTCGGTGATTTAAATATCACCGGGTGCGTGTACGCGGCAGCTGCTGCGCCCTCGCGACGTTTGAAGGTGTGTGCGCGATAATCAATTCACGCGGACATCACGCGTGTAAAATTGTGAGGCCCCCAATTGTGGCTCCAAAAAGCGCGGTCTCTGTCGCGACCTTAGGAGCTAGCAGCAGCCACCTGCCCCCTCCCTGTAGCGTCTTTTCTTTCGCGGCTGTTTTGGGTCACTGAATGTCGTACGGAGGTACTGAGGATAAGTTCCAGCGAGAGAGAGAGAGAGAGAAACGCAGGGAGGCTGACCAGGCTCTACTTGGTTTGCTACCCTGAGAAAAAAGAAAAGGTTAACAGATTAGAAGTGATGCGCGCGCACACACACAATGTTCACTACACACTCAAAGGAGGCGCAGAACTCAGCCGCCTTTTAAAGGAACGCTAAAGCGGAAAGGTAAATTCAGCTCTATTACTAAGCTACCTTTCTACATAGCTGAAAGGTCACTCTTATCGATAGAGGCAGCTCTCCAGTGTCTGCTGTCCCCTTTCAACCACAGACCTAACGTGCAACTAATCGCAGACATCCGACTACTCCACCGGAATTTCAAGAAATCACGTTTCGGATGTGGCTGCACAATCGGCCCACGATCGTGCCCATATTATACCAATACCACTGTCGACAACAGATGCAGCCACATCGCTACCTCGCACGCGAGCCTTGTGGAACACCAGTGAATCCACGAACGTACGTCTAATTGGATCCACGTCTGCGATTCCGTCTTCCACCAGGGTTACGACGAGCGGAAGCAACACTTCTCTGCCGCCTGTGGCTCCGCGTGGCATTCACGAGCGCCTATTCGTTCCGCATTGGAATGGCCGACAGCCCTATACTTGCGACACCTGCGGCTACGAGGAGACGATCGCGCACCTCGTCTGTGACTGTCCCCGTTACAATGTCTCAAGTGCTCGCGACCGCGCTCGCAAAATTGGACAATCACCCCTTCACAGAAGAAAAAGTTCTAGGACACCGGGCCTGACGGGTTTCGACACTCAAGGCCTAGAGCTCTGCTCAAGTTTTTAAGGGCTCGGGAATTGTGCGACCGTCTTTGAATGTTGTAGCGCGTAGCGTCGCGTTATTGTGTGAATTTTTCTCAAATTTTTCTTTCTTCCTTCAGCTTTTATTCTCTTTAGCCCTTTCCCCAGCACATGTAGCCGGCCGGTACTTTCACTGGCTAACCTCCCTGTCTTTCCTACCGTTTTGTCTCTCTTTCTTAGTAAGCCAGAAAAAGACGCATTAACGGTCGAAAGACGGGTAGTGACGCTGCCTTCAAGTTACCGCACCAGCTCGCCATGTTCAAAGTAAACCAGCTCACCCCACGTCACAGATTTTGAAGGCGTCTGCTTGGGCCTATATAGTGAACTTGTCGATAAAAACGGATTACACTGTATTTAAATTAGCCGAAGACTGACTTTTGGCAAGTTTACATACCATAAAACAGTTTGAAATCCGTGACATCACACTGACGTACACCGGCGCTGAGATCTCGGCGCGAAATTTAAAAAAAGGAGGAACTGCACTGCATCTAGACTCATACGAACATTTAAAAGCCTTCCGTGTTAGTAAAAAGATTGACGGACTGCGTCAGCTATACTCCTGTGTTGTCTACTCGGAAGCGAGATGCTGTGTTTTTCTTTATTTTTTTTCGCCCTGAAGAACATGTGTGGATGCGCATTTTAATTTTCATGCTCCTCTGGTCTTCCCGAGAGCTAATAAAGGAGCGTTGTGAGCGCAGCGCCCGTGGTGTCAGGTGTAGTATTTCTTGTGTCTGTTTTATTGGCGCTACACGGTGGCTTCACCTTTATGAGAAAATGGAACATTGCCCTTCATTTTCTGCTGTAATAATGAACCTCTTAAGTGGAAACGAACAAAAACCGGAGTTTTGAATGTATACTACTTTATCAGTTTAGACCGATTAAGTCTTGTGTTTCTCTTTAGTGCCAGTGGACGGCGTCTAGTGTTAGGGGCGGCTTTCTGCAATGGATGACGGTCAAGTTAGTGGCGGTGATAATAGAACGACTTACGAACTTTTCCAGTGACAGTAGCGCATCATCGTTGGCTCCACACCTAAGAGGATGCGTGAAAGTGACGCGCGAACTAACTTGTTCGGCGCATATCGACAAGGCTACAGCCTCGTTGCAATTTCTTCGTACATGCGGTCTTTGTCGCAACGACATTTCCACATTCATTTCCCTATATACGTAAGGTAACGATGGGTAGGTTATTCTATTAATGTTACCGTTGTTATACGATTAACGTGAACAATGTGGTTATTTTTAAAGCTACTTTCAGTCGTAGTCGCAGAACGGGGCGTGCGGAAAATGAATGCCAAAAGAAACGTTACTTAAATCTATGCGCAAACTTTATCATTTCGCACCCTCAACGTTGCGTCCTTATGTATCCTTGTATGCATCCTAAAGGTATCCTGTACGACTGAAATATCTCCGTGCGCAAGTGTGCCGCCTGGACGTGCTTTGTATATTATAATTCTCGATTGCTTCGTATTCGGGGATCCTGTAAGCTGCAATCACAAGTAGAGTATGGGTATTGTTTGGATCGCACCGCTGGCGCGAGTTGTTGTGGTCGCACCGCTGGTGCGATCGGTTGGGAACTCGGCGCTGACGCCCGTGGTTGTACCTGGGTCGCAAGCCCCAAGGGTAGCGTTGGCCTGGCGGCCTGGGGTACAACTGGAAGCATCCGAAGGTCCCGGCAAAGCATGAGTCGACTGGTAACAACAAAACAACTTGTTTATTTTAACATCGCAAAGAGTTGGCGGTCAGGTTGACCGAAGTAGAGAGACGGGAGAGCACTTTACTCAACAGAAGAAATCGGAGCCCTTCCTTTGGCGTCCGGGGGCAGCTGTTTTTATACTCTCGCAGTTGAGGGCAAGAAGGAACCCCTCAATAGACGAGCACGTGATTGTACAATGGGCTAAGGTGACGCACACTGTCGTAGCGCCGCCGGTCGGGCACAAAGACTGGGAGGAGAAGGTAACTTCGGCTCTCGTAGCGCCTCTGGTCGGGCACAATGACACATACACTCACACACGCACATGAAGACACGTGGCATCGGAACATGCCTGGAAACGCCTGGAAACGCCTGGAAACGCCTGGCGGGGAGCGTAGCGGCGACGCCGAACGGGCCAAAATGTCTGCCGCTTTGTTGCAATCGCGCCGGCTAAACCGCGCGTCGTAGGCGAAACGTAACAGACCGCCCCGCCGGGGGAAGGAGATCCCGATGGACAGGGGACTGCATCCGCTGTCCGGAGGGATGTCGCTCGATGATGCTCATAACAGAAGTCGGGCGTCCCTCGACGTTTCTTGAGCGCAGCGCACAGAGAAGGCCTCGTTCTCTCGTTCAGGTTCGCACAGGACACTGCAAAGTGACTTCGGGAGAGTTCACATTCTTGTTCTCGTTCCCGGCAAGCGTTAGAACTACGCTGAAACTCAACCGCTCAGTCAGCAAGCACGGCACAACACTCACTAAGCCCTGCCAGGCTCTTTCCCCTTTTTATACCACTGCCTAGTTCCTTACAGTAGTCTAGCATCACTCAGAACGCGTCCACAAATTGGAAAATTGCACTAGAAAGCATATCATCACTTTGAAACACTAAACAAAAGCAATATGTTAAACAATCCTGCCTCAGGAAGAAAAACATCAGTAACAAACAATTTTGAGGCTGATTCCTACGTTAGGGGCTTCGACTTAAGCCATCGGCGTTACCGTTGAGACTCCCCTTTTTGTAACGCACCTCAAAGGAATATTGTTGCAAAGCGAGGCTCCAGCGCAGGAGGCGGCCATTTTTGGGAGAGATGGTCTGCAGCCATTGGAGAGGCCAGTGATCCGTCTCAATGATAAACCTCGAGCCGGCTAGATAGCATGACAATTTCTGAACGGCCCACACGAGACATGCACACTCTTTCTCGGTGGCGCTATACGCCTGCTCACGACTGGTCAGCTTACGACTAGCATACAGGACGGGGTGTTCTACTTCTCCCTTTTCCCGTTGGCACAGTACAACGCCCATGCCTCGCTCACTAGCATCGCACTGAACAACGAACCCTTTTGTATAGTCTGGCGATCGTAGCACAGGCTGGCTTGTTAGGGCACTCTTTAGGGCGCTAAAAGCTCTTTCCTTTGTCTCGTCCCAGACGACTGTTTGAGGCTCTGACTTTCTTAGAGCATCCGTCAGGGGAGCCGCGATATCAGAGTACCTGGGGATGTACCTCTGATAGTAGCCGGCGACACCTAAGAACGACCGAATATCGGTCTTTGTGCGCGGTTGCGGAAAGTCTCGCACAGCGGCCACTTTTATTTCAGAGGGGCGGCGACGACCCTGACCAATCACGTGACCGAGGTAGACAACCTCGGCCTGTGCTAACTGGCACTTAGGAGCCTTTACTGTCAAGCCCGCTTCGCGCAGGCGGGTTAGCACTGCTGTTTGGATCGCACCGCTGGTACGATCTGTTGGGAACTCGGCGCTGACGCCCGTGGTTGTACCTGGGTCGCAAGCCCCAAGGGTAGCGTTGGCCTGGCGGCCTGGGGTACAACTGGAAGCATCCGAAGGTCCCGGCAAAGCATGAGTCGACTGGTAACAACGAAACAACTTGTTTATTTTAACATCGCAAAGAGTTGGCGGTCAGGTTGACCGAAGTAGAGAGACGGGAGAGCACTTCACTCAACAGAAGAAATCGGAGCCCTCCTCTTGGCGTCCGGGGCAGCTGTTTTTATACTCTCGCAGTTGAGGGCAAGAAGGAACCCCTCAAAAGACGAGCACGTGAATGTACAATGGGCTAATGGTGACGCACACTGTCGTAGCGCTGCCGTAGCACCATGTCGAGCACGATCTCGTAGCACCCTGTTGTAGCGATGCCGTAGCACCATGTCGAGCACGACCTCGTAGCACCCTGTTGTAGCGATGCCGTAGCACCATGTCGAGCACGATCTCGTAGCACCCTGTTGTAGCGCTGCCGGTCGGGCACAATGACTGTAATGAGAGGATGATCCCTGCTTTCGCAGCGCCTGGTTCCGGCACAATGACTGGAATGCGAGGGTGATCCTTTGCGGTCGCATCGCCGCAGTCGCGCCTGGAAACACCTGCCGATGAGTGTTGCGGCGACGACGATCGGGCCAAAATGTCTGCCGCCCCGCCGCAGTCGCGCCGGCAAAACCACGTGTCACAGGCGAAACGCAACAGACCGCCCCGCCGGGGGAAGGAGATCCCGATGGACAGGGGACTGCATCCGCTGTCCGGAGGGATGTCGCTCGATGATGCTCATAACCGAAGTCGGGCGTCCCTCGACGTTTCTTGAGCGCAGCGCACAGAGAAGGCCTCGTTCTCTAGTTCAGGTTCGCACGGGACACTGCAAAGTGACTTCGGGAGAGTTCACATTTTTGTTCTCGTTCCCGGCAAGCGTTAGAACTACGCTGAAACTCAACCGCTCAGTCAGCAAGCACGGCACAACCCTCACTAAGCCCTGCCAGGCTCTTTCCCCTTTTTATACCACTGTCTAGTTCCTTACAGTAGTCTAGCATCACTCAGAACGCGTCCACAAATTGGAAAATTGCACTAGAAAGCATATCATCACTTTGAAACACTAAACAAAAGCAATATGTTAAAAAAAAATCCTGCCTCAGGAAGAAAAACATCAGTAACAAACAATTTTGAGGCTGATTCCTACGTTAGGGGCTTCGACTTAAGCCATCGGCGTTACCGTTGAGACTCCCCTTTTTGTAACGCACCTCAAAGGAATATTGTTGTAAAGCGAGGCTCCAGCGCAGGAGGCGGCCATTTTTGGGAGAGATGGTCTGCAGCCATTGGAGAGGGCAGTGATCCGTCTCAATGATAAACCTCGAGCCGGCTAGATAGCATGACAATTTCTGAACGGCCCACACGAGACATGCACACTCTTTCTCGGTGGCGCTATACGCCTGCTCACGACTGGTCAGCTTACGACTAGCATACAGGACGGGGTGTTCTACTTCTCCCTTTTCCCGTTGGCACAGTACAACGCCCATGCCTCGCTCACTAGCATCGCACTGAACAATGAACCCTTTTGTATAGTCTGGCGATCGTAGCACAGGCTGGTTTGTTAGGGCACTCTTTAGGGCGCTAAAAGCGCTTTCCTTTGTCTCGTCCCAGACGACTGTTTGAGGCTCTGTCTTTCTTAGAGCATCCGTCAGGGGAGCCGCGATATCAGAGTACCTAGGGATGTACCTCTGATAGTAGCCGGCGACACCTAAGAACGACCGAATATCGGTCTTTGTGCGCGGTTGCGGAAAGTCTCGCACAGCGGCCACTTTTATTTCAGAGGGGCGGCGACGACCCTGACCAATCACGTGACCGAGGTAGACAACCTCGGCCTGTGCTAACAGGCACTTAGGAGCCTTTACTGTCAAGCCCGCTTCGCGCAGGCGGGTTAGCACTGCCCGCAAGTGTGCCATATGCTCAGACCAGGATGCGGAGAATATCGCTACGTCGTCTAGATACGGTAAAGCGAATTCTTGCTGTCCCCGCAACACTTTATCCATGAGACTTGAAAAACAGTATGGCGCGTTCTTCAAACCAAAACTCAACACTTTAGGACGGAATGTTCCCATTGGTGAAATGAACGCCGCATACCTACTAGCCTCTTCTGTAAGTGGAACCTGCCAATAACCCCTGACAAGATCTAGGGTAGAAATAAACTGAGCGCTACTAACTTTCTCAAGGCGCTCCTCGATGTTAGGGATCGGATAAATTTGATCCTTAGTGATGGAATTAAGCCTGCGGTAGTCGACGCAAGGACGAGGTTCCTTGCCCGGTACCTCAACTAAAATCAAAGGGGAGGTATAATCACTCTCACCTGCCTCAATAACACCGAGCTGTAGCATTTTCTTTACCTCAGCCTCCATAATATCGTTCTGGCGGGGTGACACCCGATACGCCTTGGATCGTACTGGCTCTGGGGAGGTAAGTTCTATATCATGAGTAAGTACAGAAGTCCTACCAGGCCTCTCAGAGAACAGACCTTGAAACTCTTGTAATAGCTGGTGTAGTTCGGTTTTCTGCTCGGGCGACAGCGGTGCTTTACTGATAAGGTCACTAATGACTTGACCGGTGTCTTCCCTGTTCGTCACTGAGCCTAGTCCCGGAAGCTCGACCGGAAGCTCTTCAGGAACGTTTACCATCATGCACACCACTGCTTCCCTTTGTCTATAAGGTTTGAGCAGATTACAGTGGTAAACTTGCTGTGCTTTCCGCTTTCCTGGCAGACTTACCACGTAGTTAACGTCCGACAGTTTCTGAACAATTCGTGCTGGGCCCTCCCACTGCACGTCTAGTTTGTTGTTTAGCGATGAGCGCAATATCATGACCTCATCGCCAACCTCAAAACGACGGGCCCTGGCTGTCCGATCATAATAAACCTTGGCCCTCTGCTGGGCCTTTGTCATTGCTTCACCTGACAACTCCTGTGCCCTTCTTAAGCGTTCGAGGAGCTTAAGTACGTACTCCACCACGACTGGGTCGTCGCCCCTACCTTCCCATGATTCTCGAAGCATGCGAAGCGGAGACCGAAGCGAGCGACCGTACACCAGCTCAGCTGGCGAAAACCCCGTAGCCGCATGCGGCGCGGTCCTTAAAGCAAACATCACCCCAGGCAGACACAGCTCCCAGTCAGTTTGATGTTCAAAACACAAAGCTCTCAACACGCGCTTCATGACGGAGTGGAGCTTCTCAACGGAATTCGACTGTGGGTGGTACACTGAGCTGTGTAACAGCTTTACCCCACACCTTTCGAGAAAAGTTGTCGTCAAAGCGCTAGTAAACACTGTGCCCTGATCTGATTGGATTTCCGCAGGGAAACCAACTCGCGCAAATATGGACAGTAGTGCATTAACTATCTCAACTGAGCTGAGTTCTTTAAGCGGCACTGCTTCAGGGAACTTTGTCGCTGGGCAGATCACAGTCAAAATGTGTCTGTACCCCGTGGCTGTTACCGGCAGAGGTCCCACAGTATCAATAACGAGCCGTCTAAAAGGCTCCGTTATGATAGGTACCAATTTCAACGGCGCCCTTGATTTGTCCCCTGGTTTGCCCACCCGCTGACAAGTGTCACATGTCCTCACGAAATGGTCTGCGTCCCGAAAACACCCTGGCCAATAGTACTCTTGCAAGAGACGGTCCTTAGTTTTCTTAACTCCTAGGTGTCCGGACCACGAACCCCCGTGTGACAAGCGCAACAGATCCTGACGATAGCATTGAGGCACGATCAGCTGATCGAACTCCACTCCTCGGCGGTCTAGATACTTCCGGTACAGGACTCCACCTCTTTCCACAAAACGCGCAGTTTTCCTGGCGATACCTTCTTTGACATTGCAGCGCACGTTTTCCAGGCTGCCATCCTTTTTTTGCTCGGCTATCAAAGCCGTCCGGCTGACTTTTAGCAACCTATCAAGTCCGTCTGACGTAGGCGCGATGAGCAAATCAGTAGATAGCTCTTCTAACTTTCCCGAATCGGGATTTTCCTCTCCAGTATCTGGCGCCTTCAACGTTACAGACTCAAGTTTATTCAGTTCGGGCGTGCTCGGAATATCAGCTTGCTGCGCCTCTGACCCTTTTTCGTTGTTTGATAACGTCGGCCCCGCAACTACCGCCTTTGCAGCGAGCTCCCGAACCTTCGATCTGGTTAAGGCCTGAACACTAGCTTCACCAAACAAAAGCCCCTTCTCGCGCAGGAGGTGATCGGACCTGTTTGAAAATAGGTACGGGTACTGGGGGGGCAGCATAGATGACACTGCCGCCTCCGTCTCAAGCGCTCTGAAAGGTCCTTCAATAAGCACTTTTGCTACCGGCAGACACACGCTATGAGCTTCCACGGCTTTGTTTGGGTCGGACTGCTGGCGCGATCGGTTGGGAACTCGGCGCTGACGCCCGTGGTTGTACCTGGGTCGCAAGCCCCAAGGGTAGCGTTGGCCTGGCGGCCTGGGGTACAACTGGAAGCATCCGAAGGTCCCGGCAAAGCATGAGTCGACTGGTAACAACAAAACAACTTGTTTATTTTAACATCGCAAAGAGTTGGCGGTCAGGTTGACCGAAGTAGAGAGACGGGAGAGCACTTCACTCAACAGAAGAAATCGGAGCCCTCCTTTTTGGCGTCCGGGGGCAGCTGTTTTTATACTCTCGCAGTTGAGGGCAAGAAGGAACCCCTCAAAAGACGAGCACGTGAATGTACAATGGGCTAATGGTGACGCACACTGTCGTAGCGATGCCGTAGCACCATGTCGAGCACGATCTCGTAGCACCCTGTCGTGGCGCTGCCGGTCGGACACAATGACTGTAATGAGAGGATGGTCCCTGCTTTGGCATCGCCTGTTTCGGGCATAATGACTGGAACGAGATCCCTGCTTTGGCATCGCCTGTTTCGGGCACAATGACTGGAATGAGATCCCTGCTTTGGCATCGCCTGTTTCGGGCACAATGACTGGAATGCGAGGATGATCCCTAGGCGGTCGCATCGCCGCAGTCGCGCCTGGAAACACCTGGCGATGAGTGTTGCGGCGACGACGATCGGGCCAAAATGTCTGCCGCCCCGCCGCAGTCGCGCCGGCAAAACCACGTGTCGCAGGCGAAACGCAACAGCTTGCTTAATCCATGCGCACTCGCCCGTGAACATATGGGGTTCTACATAAGACGGGTGAACTACATCCATCGTAGCTGCGGAATCGCGAAGCACTCGGCACTCTTTCCCGTTCACGAGGAGGTCTCGCATGTAAGGCTCGAGAAGCTTCATGTTCTCGTCAGTGCTGCCTATTGAAAAAAACACAACTTTTGGTGTTGTTTCCGGACACTGCGCCGAAAAGTGACCCGGCTTCTGGCACGTATAACAAACGCCCGCTCGCCTCATCTCGAACCGCTTTCTGCGTTCGGCTTCGGCTGCCGCCGTCTCTTTACGTTTGGTCGGACTGCTTTCACTTGCATCCTCACTACGCGTGTTCCCCTTTGCTCTCATGGGTGTGAACTTCGGCCTCTCAAACTTCGAGCCAAATTCACCCTTTTGACCGTCCTTAGCTCCGCGAGCTCGACGCGTCACAAACTCCTCGGCTAGCTCAGCGGCTCTAGCCACCGTACTCACGTCTGGCCTATCCAAGACCCAGTATCGCACGTTCTCAGGTAACCGACTATAAAACTGTTCTAGCCCGAAACACTGCAGAACTTTATCGTGGTCACCGAACGCTTTCTCTTCTTTGAGCCACTCCTGCATGTTTGACATAAGCTTGTAGGCAAACTCTGTATATGACTCACTCTTGCCTTTCTCACTCTCCCGAAACTTCCGACGGAACGCCTCTGCTGACAGCCTGTACTTCTTTAGCAGACTCGATTTCACTTTGTCGAAATCCTCTGCCTCCTCTCTATCCAAGCGAGCGACTACGTCGGCCGCCTCGCCGGGTAACAAAGTGAGCAAGCGCTGTGGCCACGTTTCCCGAGAGAACCCCTGCTTCTCGCACGTTCGCTCGAAGTTAACCAGGAACAAACCAATGTCCTCTCCAAGCTTAAACGGCCGCATCAGGTCAGTCATTTTGAACAATACTCGTTCTCCTGCACCGTGTGCCTGACTTCCATTACGAGCGCGTTCCATCTCAATCTCGAGACGCTTCATTTCCAAAGCGTGTTGACGGTCACGCTCTTCTTTTTTCTCTTGTTGCTCTCGCTCTTTCTGTTCTTTAAGTTCGCGCTCCTGTCTTTTTGCAGTCTCCCTCTCCTCAATGGTCTCAAGGCATTCCGACAGCTCGTCATCCTCAGCCTCTAACTCAAGAATAGCCTTTAGCAGTTCTGGTTTTCTGAGTTTGTCCGAGACATCCAGACCCAACTCTCTTGCAAGCTCCAACAATTTCGGTTTGCGCAACGACTTCAAATCCATGGCTGCTCTGAATGCTGCTTTCTCTACTGCTTACTATTGTCTTGCCGCAAACTAACCCGGCAGCAACGACAACCACAATTACGAGCTCTGTTTCTGACACTAACAAAAGCCTGGCAAAGCTCAGAAGAAGAAAGTCCCGCACTCACCAAACCTCGCAGTCAAGAGTTCCGCGCAGTCGTTCCGCTGCAGGCAACCAGTCGTCACACAGGGCTCGTTGCACTGCTCCCGGATCGTCGTTGAGCTGCTCAGCATACAGTCAACTGCATCTCTTTGCTGCTGGCCTCCGTTGTCGCGATCTCACCGCTGGCAGACAGTTGTTTGAAGTCGGAGGCGATCTCACCGCTGCCAACCAGATGTTTGGATCGCACCGCTGGTACGATCTGTTGGGAACTCGGCGCTGACGCCCGTGGTTGTACCTGGGTCGCAAGCCCCAAGGGTAGCGTTGGCCTGGCGGCCTGGGGTACAACTGGAAGCATCCGAAGGTCCCGGCAAAGCATGAGTCGACTGGTAACAACGAAACAACTTGTTTATTTTAACATCGCAAAGAGTTGGCGGTCAGGTTGACCGAAGTAGAGAGACGGGAGAGCACTTCACTCAACAGAAGAAATCGGAGCCCTCCTCTTGGCGTCCGGGGCAGCTGTTTTTATACTCTCGCAGTTGAGGGCAAGAAGGAACCCCTCAAAAGACGAGCACGTGAATGTACAATGGGCTAATGGTGACGCACACTGTCGTAGCGCTGCCGTAGCACCATGTCGAGCACGATCTCGTAGCACCCTGTTGTAGCGATGCCGTAGCACCATGTCGAGCACGACCTCGTAGCACCCTGTTGTAGCGATGCCGTAGCACCATGTCGAGCACGATCTCGTAGCACCCTGTTGTAGCGCTGCCGGTCGGGCACAATGACTGTAATGAGAGGATGATCCCTGCTTTCGCAGCGACTGGTTCCGGCACAATGACTGGAATGCGAGGGTGATCCTTTGCGGTCGCATCGCCGCAGTCGCGCCTGGAAACACCTGCCGATGAGTGTTGCGGCGACGACGATCGGGCCAAAATGTCTGCCGCCCCGCCGCAGTCGCGCCGGCAAAACCACGTGTCACAGGCGAAACGCAACACTGCCCGCAAGTGTGCCATATGCTCAGACCAGGATGCGGAGAATATCGCTACGTCGTCTAGATACGGTAAAGCGAATTCTTGCTGTCCCCGCAACACTTTATCCATGAGGCTTGAAAAACAGTATGGCGCGTTCTTCAAACCAAAACTCAATACTTTAGGACGGAATGTTCCCATTGGTGAAATGAACGCCGCATACCTACTAGCCTCTTCTGTAAGTGGAACCTGCCAATAAGCCCTGACAAGATCTAGGGTGGAAATAAACTGAGCGGTACTAACTTTCTCAAGGCTCTCCTCCATGTTAGGGATCGGATAAATTTGATCCTTAGTGATGGAATTAAGCCTGCGGTAGTCGACGCAAGGACGAGGTTCCTTGCCCGGTACCTCAACTAAAATCAAAGGGGAGGTATAATCACTCTCACCTGCCTCAATAACACCGAGCTGTAGCATTTTCTTTACCTCAGCCTCCATAATATCGCTCTGGCGGGGTGACACCCGATACGCCTTGGATCGTACTGGCTCTGGGGAGGTAAGTTCTATATCATGAGTAAGGACAGAAGTCCTACCAGGCCTCTCAGAGAACAGACCTTGAAACTCTTGTAATAGCTGGTGTAGTTCGGTTTTCTGCTCAGGCGACAGCGGTGCTTTACTGATAAGGTCACTAATGACTTGACCGGTGTCTTCCCTGTTCGTCACTGAGCCTAGTCCCGGAAGCTCGACCGGAAGCTCTTCAGGAACGTTTACCATCATGCACACCACTGCTTCCCTTTGTCTATAAGGTTTGAGCAGATTACAGTGGTAAACTTGCTGTGCTTTCCGCTTTCCTGGCAGACTTACCACGTAGTTAACGTCCGACAGTTTCTGAACAATTCGTGCTGGGCCCTCCCACTGCACGTCTAGTTTGTTGTTTAGCGATGTGCGCAATATCATGACCTCATCGCCCACCTCAAAACGACGGGCCCTGGCTGTCCGATCATAATAAACCTTGGCCCTCTGCTGGGCCTTTGCCATTGCTTCACCTGACAACTCCTGTGCCCTTCTTAAGCGTTCGAGGAGCTTAAGCACGTACTCCACCACGACTGGGTCGTCGCCCCTGCCTTCCCATGATTCTCGAAGCATGCGAAGCGGAGACCGAAACGAGCGACCGTACACCAGCTCAGCTGGCGAAAACCCCGTAGCTGCATGCGGCGCGGTTCTTAATGCAAACATCACCCCAGGCAGACACAGCTCCCAGTCAGTTTGATGTTCAAAACACAAGGCTCTCAACACGCGCTTCATGACGGAGTGGAGCTTCTCAACGGAATTCGACTGTGGGTGGTACACTGAGCTGTGTAGCAGCTTTACCCCACACCTTTCGAGAAAAGTTGTCGTCAAAGCGCTAGTAAACACTGTGCCCTGATCTGATTGGATTTCTGCAGGAAAACCAACTCGCGCAAATATGGACAGTAGTGCATTGACTATCTCAACTGAGCTGAGTTTCTTTAAGCGGCACTGCTTCAGGGAACTTTGTCGCTGGGCAGATCACAGTCAAAATGTGTCTGTACCCCGTGGCTGTTACCGGCAGAGGTCCCACTGTATCAATAACGAGCCGTCTAAAAGGCTCCGTAATGATAGGTACCAATTTCAACGGCGCCCTCGATTTGTCCCCTGGTTTGCCCACCCGCTGACAGGTGTCACATGACCTCACGAAGTGGTCTGCGTCCCGAAAACACCCTGGCCAATAGTACTCTTGCAAGAGACGGTCCTTAGTTTTCTTAACTCCTAGGTGTCCGGACCACGAACCCCCGTGTGACAAGCGCAACAGATCCTGACGATAGCATTGAGGTACGATCAGCTGATCGAACTCCATTCCTCTGCGGTCTAGATACTTCCGGTACAGGACTCCACCTCGTTCCACAAAACGCGCATTTTTCCTGGCGATACCTTCCTTGACATTGCAGCGTATGTTTTCTAGGCTACCATCCTTTTTTTGCTCGGCTATCAAAGCCGACCGGCTGACTTTTAGCAACCTATCAAGTCCGTCTGACGTAGGCGCGATGAGCAAATCAGTAGATAGCTCTTCTAACTTTCCCGTGTCGGGCGTTTCCTCTCCAGTATCTGGCGCCTTCAACGTTACAGAGTCAAGTTTATTCAGTTCGTCAGCTTGCTGCACCTCTGACCCTTTTTCATTGTTCGATAACGTCGGCCCCGCAACTACCGCCTTTGCAGCGAGCTCCCGAACCTTCGATCTGGTTAAGGCCTGAACACTAGCTTCACCAAACAAAAGCCCCTTCTCGCGCAGGAGGTGATCCGACCTGTTCGAAAATAGGTACGGGTACTGGGGTGGCAGCATAGATGACACTGCGGCCTCCGTCTCAAGCGCTCCGAAAGGTCCTTCAATAAGCACTTTTGCTACCGGCAGACACACGCTATGAGCTTCCACGGCTTGCTTGATCCATGCGCACTCGCCCGTGAACATATGGGGTTCTACGTAAGACGGGTGAACTACATCCATTGTAGCTGCGGAATCGCGAAGCACCCGGCACTCTTTCCCGTTCACGAGGAGGTCTCGCATGTAAGGCTCGAGAAGCTTCATGTTCTCGTCAGTGCTGCCTAATGAAAAAAACACAACTTTTGGTGTTGTTTCCGGACACTGCGCCGAAAAGTGACCCGGCTTCTGGCACGTATAACACACGCGCGCTCGCCTCATCTCGAACCGCTTTCTGCGTTTGGCTGCCGCCGTCTCTTTACGTTTGGTCGGACTGCTTTCACTCGCATCACCCGCCGTGGTTGCTCAGTGGCTATGGTGTTGGGCTGCTGAGCACGAGGTCGCGGGATCGAATCCCGGCCACGGCGGCCGCATTTCGATGGGGGCGAAATGCGAAAACACCCGTGTGCTTAGATTTAGGTGCACGTTAAAGAACCCCAGGTGGTCAAAATTTCCGGAGTCCTCCACTACGGCGTGCCTCATAATCAGAAAGTGGTTTTGGCACGTAAAACCCCAAATATTATTATTATTATTCACTCGCATCCTCACTACGCGTGTCCCTCTTTAATCTCATGGGCGTGAATTTCGGCCTCTCAAACTTCGAGCCAAATTCACTCTTTTGACCGTCCTTAGCTCCGCGAGCCCGACGCGTCACAAACTCCTCGGCTAGCTCAGCGGCTTTAGCCACCGTACAAACGTCTGGCCTATCCAAGACCCAGTATCGCACGTTCTCCGGTAACCGACTATAAAACTGTTCTAGCCCGAAGCACTGCAGAACTTTATCGTGGTCACCAAACACTTTCTCTTCTTTGAGCCACTCCTGCATGTTTGACATAAGCCTATACGCAAACTCTGTATATGACTCACTTTTGCCTTTCTCATTTTCCCGAAACTTCCGACGGAACGCCTCCGCAGACAGCCGGTACTTTTTTAGAAGACTCGATTTCACTGTGTCGAAATCCTCTGCCTCCTCTCTATCCAAGCGAGCGACTACGTCGGCCGCCTCGCCGGGTAACAAAGTGAGCAAGCGCTGTGGCCACGTTTCCCGAGAGAACCCCTGCTTCTCGCACGTTCGCTCGAAGTTAACCAGGAACAAACCAATGTCCTCTCCAAGCTTAAACGGCCGCATCAGGTCAGTCATTTTGAACAATACGCGTTCTCCTGCACCGTGTGCCTGACTTCCATTACGAGCGCGTTCTATCTCTATCTCGAGACGCTTCATTTCCAAAGCGTGTTGACGGTCGCGCTCTTCTTTTTCTTTCTCTTTTTGTTCTTTAAGTTCGCGCTCCTGTCTTTTTGCAGTCTCCCTTTCCTCAATGGTCTCAAGGCATTCCGACAGCTCGTCATCCTCAGCTTCTAACTCAAGAATAGCCCTTAGCAGTTCTGGTTTTCTGAGTTTGTCCGAGACATTCAGACCCAACTCTCTTGCAAGCTCCAGCAATTTCGGTTTGCGCAACGACTTCAAATCCATGGCTGCTCTGAATGCTGCTTTCTCTACTGCTTACTATTGTCTTGCCGCAAACTAACCCGGCAGCAACGACAACCACAATTACCAGCTCTGTTTCTAACACTAACAAAAGCCTGGCAAAGCTCAGAAGAAGAAAGTCCCGCACTCACCAAACCTCGCAGTCAAGAGTTCAGCGCAGTCGTTCCGCTGCAGGCAACCAGTCATCACACAGGGCTCGTTGCACTGCTCCCGGATCGTCGTTGAGCTGCTCAGCATACAGTCAACTGCATCTCTTTGCTGCTGGCCTCCGTTGTCGCGATCTCACCGCTGGCAGACAGTTGTTTGGATCGCACCGCTGGCGCGAGTTGTTGTGGTCGCACCGCTGGTGCGATCGGTTGGGAACTCGGCGCTGACGCCCGTGGTTGTACCTGGGTCGCAAGCCCCAAGGGTAGCGTTGGCCTGGCGGCCTGGGGTACAACTGGAAGCATCCGAAGGTCCCGGCAAAGCATGAGTCGACTGGTAACAACAAAACAACTTGTTTATTTTAACATCGCAAAGAGTTGGCGGTCAGGTTGACCGAAGTAGAGAGACGGGAGAGCACTTTACTCAACAGAAGAAATCGGAGCCCTTCCTTTGGCGTCCGGGGGCAGCTGTTTTTATACTCTCGCAGTTGAGGGCAAGAAGGAACCCCTCAATAGACGAGCACGTGATTGTACAATGGGCTTAGGTGACGCACACTGTCGTAGCGCCGCCGGTCGGGCACAAAGACTGGGAGGAGAAGGTAACTTCGGCTCTCGTAGCGCCTCTGGTCGGGCACAATGACACATACACTCACACACGCACATGAAGACACGTGGCATCGGAACATGCCTGGAAACGCCTGGAAACGCCTGGCGGGGAGCGTAGCGGCGACGCCGAACGGGCCAAAATGTCTGCCGCTTTGTTGCAATCGCGCCGGCTAAACCGCGCGTCGTAGGCGAAACGTAACAGTATACAGGGCCGCCCTCGAGAATCAATTTGCTTCTCGAAGGGACGCTGAGGATAACTTAAGGAATGAATTAAATTGTAATATGGATTGGAAATTCTGTTAAACAGCGCAGTATGAAAAGCAGGAACGTTGCACGATACACAGGTAGGTCTGTTGATCAAGCGTCGGGGACCGAGCGCGCGAGCTCTGTTCTCGAGCGAGGCGTTGACGATGCGCCTAAAAGCATACGCCTGTACTTCTTCGCTACAATTATTATTATTATTATTATTATTATTATTATTATTATTATTATTATTATTATTATTATTATTATTATTATTATTATTATTATTATTATTATTATTATTATATGTAGAAACCTGGGGAAGGTAGGCTATGTGTACGTCAAAGACGGCTATGGCGAGATTACGAATTTGTTACTCAAGCAATAATAAAAAGGAAAAGAAAGAAGAAACATGACGTAGTACTTCTGCAGAAACCCGCATGGTGGAGAGAAGAAATTAATCAAGGGAAAATGAGACATCCACCCAATCGCAGCAAGTGCTACAGAGGAAACCCAAGAAGAAACGTCTAAAAGAACGCTACACACGCACACTGAATAACAAGTGCACAAAGATTTTCTCATCTACGGGCACCAGCACCAAAAGCCCAGTCCAGCAACTATGTATATTGGATGGTCGCTCATGACACTGGAGTGAAGGAGTTCAGACAAGTCTCTGCATACGTATACATAAGGGCAACACCATCGCGAGAATGAGCATGGTTTTTCTCGCATATGTTGTTTAGCAGCACTGAAGAAAAGCGTAACTTCTGCCTTAGAAACTCTCATGTTAGTGACACATAAGGTGCATAGACGTCAGGCTGGATTCACACGAGGGACCGAATTTCGTGGGCGAGCTTGAAGTACGTGGCTCAGTGGTGCAAAATCACTCCGCAAACAAGGACGAAGCAGATAAGCTGCTGGCGACCGCTCAATTAGCTGCGGGTCGGCCACGTCATGCTTGCCCACGCAATGGGGTGCGTCGTGTGGATCCAGCTCAAGGGGTACATGAGGTTTACGCAAGGTGTACATACAGAATCACTGCAATCTCCTCGTTATCGAAATTGTCCCGATGTGCTTCTTCTTTCCTTTATTTTACTTCAGCGCCTTTAGCGCGGACCACCCCCACCCCCCCACACCCATTCCCCACACCACGCTGTGTAGCAGGACGCCTTCTGGATAGCCATGATAGAGTGCGTATTATAAGCGCGTCTGAACGAGGACGTAGAAAGAAACAGATTCACAGAGACCGCGCTACTTTCAACTATAGATTTTATTTTCGCACGCATCGATAAATGTATACCGTACGAGGGGAAAAAAACGAGAGAGCAAAAAAGGAACGTTCAGTGGTGCATGTCGATGAACCGTACACGTGTGCAAGGCGTGCTGAAAACAAACTGCAATGGTTACAACGATAAACCGAGGAATCGTATCTCCTTCTCCGATAGCGACACTGATGGCTTGCTCCCGCACTTCTAATTTTGCAATTTCATACGCCTTCACAATCTCCCGTGTCATCCTGCTATGAGCCCTATACAAAATAGAAGTACTTCTATTTGTGTAGTACTTCTGATACTTCTAACCAACTAGACCACCAACGTGTTTTAACCAAGTTCATTTTAGGATAGCCTGCTCGCGTTTGCCTAACAACCCGTGTCTCAAAGCTGTATTCAACCCTGCGTACACACGATCTGCGAGTTTGAACAACGTTCAACAACAAAAAGCACGGTTTCTGCTACGGGAAGCTTTAAGAAATTCTTGCTTCTGTATTTCCTCCAGCGACACGCACGCCAGCATGCCCCCATAAATGCCTTATATACTATAGGAATTGTCCCAGCTAGCATTAGCCAAGCTGTTCAAAGAAAAGAAGATCATCAAAAACACTGTGAAAGATACCATTTTAAGACTTATGGTGTTCGGTCATCAGAGACCTGAACACCATGGGTCTTAAAACCATATCTTCCACTGCGCTTTTCAATACCGTTCCTTTTTTTTTTTTTTAACAGCTTCGCTAACGTGAGCTGTGAGATGCAGTATGTAGGTGAGCTGCGCCGCATAGCCATGAGGCCAGACTGTGCGGCAACGTCCGCCACATCCGTGCAGGGGGCGATGGCTCCCGTCGATCTTTTCGCCCCCAGGAAGCACAACCTGCACTAGCAAAGACGACTCGCGGACTTGCGTCGTCATACAACAAAATGTTTTTTTCTTCCAGCGACAGAGTTTTTGACGAGAGGATTCTCCCTTCTTGTCCGACACACAGTGTGCCGGTTGCGTGCGCTCTTTCGGGTTGGCCCATCGGATTGGCAACACCTGGAATTCATTCGTTCCAAGCCATGCGCGCACCGCTTGTGGCAGCTTGCAAGGGAGGATGCCAAGGAGGCTTTGACAAATGGTCTCTCGAGGCCGACAGTTGCGTCTCTGTTTCGTGCGGCGGCGTGCCCGCACTTATGCACTCACTGAGTGGTCGTAACGGGGGCCGAGGGGCCTCGCGTTCCATGTTCGCGATCCCGTATACACGCACCGCATGGAAAGCGTAAAACAACAAACAAAGCCACTCGCACGAAGCGAACGTGGCGGCGCCAATGCGCGCAGCGCGCGGTCTTGCCGACAGACGGCGCGCGGTGGTGATGAATGGCAATTGTGTCACGCCTGACTTGAGGACCGACGGACGGACCGGAGAGAAAATTGCCGCGCCGCATGTGTGTAACCGGTGTAACCTTCAACGCCGGCGGTCGGTGCAGACATTCGAACGCTGAAGCGCGGACAATTGAAACAAAGGATTGTCAGCGTGCTCGGCGGTCTTGTGAGCGCCACCTGCGCGCCGGAAACAGCGTTTAGTCCTTGTTTGTTTGTTTGGTTGCTTGCTTGCTTGTTTGTTTGCTTGGTTGTTTGTTTGCTTGCTTGCTTGCCTGTTTGTTCGGTCAACGACTTCGGTCATCTAAATGGGGAAGCTCCCCACCCGTCGTTATGGTGTACCACTTCTTACACGGTTCGACTAACAACTCCGCCAATAATAATCGAACAAGCTACCAGATCAAATTATTAAGCAAAGTAATCCTTTGAAATTCAAGCAGCTATCGAGAGCTCATCTCGTAAATTGATACTGCTATAGGCTACGCACGGTTTTCAGTGTCTGACGAATTGTGTAGTTATTTCACACGTTCCTGTAAAGCCATGTTTTTGCCACGTTAGTGTAATCCATGTTTTCGTGAATTTGCTTTGTAACGCCCCCCCCCCCCCCCTAATTAGTACCCTGAGACGAGTCCTTAAGGCTTAAATAAACGATTCCGATGAATCGCAGTGCTTGACGGTTTGAAACTAAGACATGAGAGCTCGAATATTTTCGAGGACAGCTTGACTTTGGGCTAGTTTCTTAAACATGGCAAAAAGCTTACGTTATGCTAAAAAGGCATGATTGCTTCTTTTCTTTTGCACGGAATCTATCGGCGCATGATTGTTGTTTTTGTTGTTTCTTCCGTTGTGTTTGTCCTTTAGAAATAATGATTAGAATAAAATAGGCCGCGGGCTTTGCAACTATCTCACCCATCGGTGGCAACCTCACCGGGGCTCGTATATTAAAAAGAAAAGTTCTTAAACTAAAATTGTTCGTAAGAGCAGGATGTCAGCCAATCATGGTGTTGTACATATCATTAGCGAAGGCTGCCGTCCAAAGACGAACAAACAACACATACAAAACTAAGCTTTCGGTCGCTTGACCTGTATTCACATGAAAGTTCTTATCGTAGAATTTTTATTAAGATGAGATGCCAACTAATCGTCACGGTGGACACAATAATTAGTGAAGGTAGCCAATTAATTGCAGACAGCAATTACGAACAAAAACTTAGTGGATTCAATCCATCAACTGTGCACACTAAATATATACCGCCTTTACGGTTCTATAAAGGGTACGTTATGGTTTACCCTCGGCTAACACCCTCCCGCTTAAAGGGGTACGATCGAATCGTTGGTGGGGATAAAACAAGTTATCTTGATTGCCGACCTTTTGCTGGCAAGTAAGCGCAGTGATAGCTGCGACACACGACAACAAAAGTGCATTAAGTAAACTTTCAAATTTGTCACTGTCAAATTTCGTGTCAGATGTCTCTATACTTACGAGATGTTCATAATTAACATGCAATTTCTAACTACGTTTTTTTTTTCATTGTACGTTGTTGCGTTTCGCCTGCGACACGTGGTTTTGCCGGCGCGACTGCGGCGGGGCGGCAGACATTTTGGCCCGATCGTCGTCGCCGCAACGCTCATCGGCAGGTGTTTCCAGGCGCGACTGCGGCGATGCGACCGCAAAGGATCACCCTCTCATTCCAGTCATTGTGCCAGAACCAGGCGATGCGAAAGCAGGGATCATCCTCTCATTACAGTCATTGTGCCCGACCGGCAGCGCTACAACAGGGTGCTACGAGATCGTGCTCGACATGGTGCTACGGCAGCGCTACGACAGGGTGCTACGAGATCGTGCTCGACATGGTGCTACGGCAGCGCTACGACAGTGTGCGTCACCATTAGCCCATTGTACATTCACGTGCTCGTCTTTTGAGGGGTTCCTTCTTGCCCTCAACTGCGAGAATATAAAAACAGCTGCCCCCGGACGCCAAGAGGAGGGCTCCGATTTCTTCTGTTGAGTGAAGTGCTCTCCCGTCTCTCTACTTCGGTCAAACCTGACCGCCAACTCTTTGCGATGTTAAAATAAACAAGTTGTTTCGTTGTTACCAGTCGACTCATGCTTTGCCGGGACCTTCGGATGCTTCCAGTTGTACCCCAGGCCGCCAGGCCAACGCTACCCTTGGGGCTTGCGACCCAGGTACAACCACGGGCGTCAGCGCCGAGTTCCCAACAGATCGTACCAGCGGTGCGATCCAAACATCTGGTTGGCAGCGGTGAGATCGCCTCCGACTTCAAACAACTGTCTGCCAGCGGTGAGATCGCGACAACGGAGGCCAGCAGCGAAGAGATGCAGTTGACTGTATGCTGAACAGCTCAACAACGATCCGGGAGCAGTGCAACGAGCCCTGTGTGACGACTGGTTGCCTGCAGCGGAACGACTGCGCGGAATTCCTGCCTGCGAGGTTTGGTGAGTGCGGGACTTTCTTCTTCTGAGCTTTGCCAGGCTTTTGTTAGTGTCAGAAACAGAGCTGGTAATTGTGGTTGTCGTTGCTGCCGGGTTAGTTTGCGGCAAGACAATAGTAAGCAGTAGAGAAAGCAGCATTCAGAGCAGCCATGGATTTGAAGTCGTTGCGCAAACCGAAATTGTTGGAGCTTGCAAGAGAGTTGGGTCTGGATGTCTCAGGCAAACTCAGAAAACCAGAACTGCTAAAGGCTATTCTTGAGTTAGAGGCTGAGGATCACGAGCTGTCGGAATGCCTTGAGACCATTGAAGAGAGGGAGACTGCAAAAGAAAAAGAAGAGCGTGAACGTAAAGAACAGAAAGAAAAAGAAGAGCGTGAACGTAAAGAACAGAAAGAGCGAGAGCAACAAGAGCGTGACCGTCAACACGCTTTGGAAATGAAGCGTCTTGAGGTAGAGATGGAACGCGCTCGTAATGGAAGTCAGGCACACGGTGCAGGAGAACGCGTATTGTTCAAAATGACTGACCTGATGCGGCCGTTTAAGCTTGGAGAGGACATTGGTTTGTTCCTGGTTAACTTTGAGTGAACGTGCGAGAAGCAGGGGTTCTCTCGGGAAACGTGGCCACAGCGCTTGCTCACTTTGTTACCCGGCGAGGCGGCCGACGTAGTCGCTCGCTTGGATAGAGAGGAGGCAGAGGATTTCGACAAAGTAAAATCGAGTCTGCTAAAAAAGTACCGGCTGTCTGCGGAGGCGTTCCGTCGGAAGTTTCGGGAAAATGAGAAAGGCAAAAGTGAGTCATATACAGAGTTTGCGTATAGGCTTATGTCGAACATGCAGGAGTGGCTCAAAGAAGAGAAAGCGTTTGGTGACCACGATAAAGTTCTGCAGTGTTTCGGGCTAGAACAGTTTTATAGTCGGTTACCTGAGAACGTGCGATACTGGGTCTTGGATAGGCCAGACGTGAGTACGGTGGCTAGAGCCGCTGAGCTAGCCGAGGAGTTTGTGACGCGTCGAGCTCGCGGAGCTAAGGACGGTCAAAAGGGTGAATTTGGCTCGAAGTTTGAGAGGCCGAAGTTCACACCCATGAGAGCAAAGGGGAACACGCGTAGTGAGGATGCAAGTGAAAGCAGTCCGACCAAACGTAAAGAGACGGCGGCAGCCGAAGCCGAACGCAGAAAGCGGTTCGAGATGAGGCGAGCGGGCGTTTGTTATACGTGCCAGAAGCCGGGTCACTTTTCGGCGCAGTGTCCGGAAACAACACCAAAAGTTGTGTTTTTTTCTATAGGCAGCACTGACGAGAACATGAAGCTTCTCGAGCCTTACATGCGAGACCTCCTCGTGAACGGGAAAGAGTGCCGAGTGCTTCGCGATTCCGCAGCTACGATGGATGTAGTTCACCCGTCTTACGTAGAACCCCATATGTTCACGGGCGAGTGCGCATGGATCAAGCAAGCCGTGGAAGCTCATAGCGTGTGTCTGCCAGTAGCAAGGGTGCTTATTGAAGGACCTTTCGGAGCGCTTGAGACGGAGGCGGCAGTGTCATCTATGCTGCCACCCCAGTACCCGTACCTATTTTCAAACAGGTCCGATCACCTCCTGCGCGAGAAGGGGCTTTTGTTTGGTGAAGCTAGTGTTCAGGCCTTAACCAGGTCGAAGGTTCGGGAGCTCGCTGCAAAGGCGGTAGCTGCGGGGCCGACGTTATCAAACAACGAAAAAGGGTCAGAGGCGCAGCAAGCTGATATTCAGAGCACGCCCGAACTGAATAAACTTGAGTCTGTAACGTTAAAGGCGCCAGATACTGGAGAGGAAACGCCCGACGCGGGAAAGTTAGAAGAGCTATCTACTGATTTGCTCATCGCGCCTACGTCAGACGGACTTGATAGGTTGCTAAAAGTCAGCCGGACGGCTTTGATAGCCGAGCAAAAAAAGGATGGCAGCCTGGAAAACGTGCGCTGCAATGTCAAAGAAGGTATCGCCAGGAAAACTGCGCGTTTTGTGGAAAGAGGTGGAGTCCTGTACCGGAAGTATCTAGACCGCAGAGGAGTGGAGTTCGATCAGCTGATCGTGCCTCAATGCTATCGTCAGGATCTGTTGCGCTTGTCACACGGGGGTTCGTGGTCCGGACACCTAGGAGTTAAGAAAACTAAGGACCGTCTCTTGCAAGAGTACTATTGGCCAGGGTGTTTTCGGGACGCAGACCATTTCGTGAGGACATGTGACACTTGTCAGCGGGTGGGCAAACCAGGGGACAAATCGAGGGCGCCGTTGAAATTGGTACCTATCATTACGGAGCCTTTTAGACGGCTCGTTATTGATACTGTGGGACCTCTGCCGGTAACAGCCACGGGGTACAGACACATTTTGACTGTGATCTGCCCAGCGACAAAGTTCCCTGAAGCAGTGCCGCTTAAAGAGCTCAGCTCAGTTGAGATAGTTAATGCACTACTGTCCATATTTGCGCGAGTTGGTTTCCCTGCGGAAATCCAATCAGATCAGGGCACAGTGTTTACTAGCGCTTTGACGACAACTTTTCTCGAAAGGTGTGGGGTAAAGCTGTTACACAGCTCAGTGTACCACCCACAGTCGAATTCCGTTGAGAAGCTCCACTCCGTCATGAAGCGCGTGTTGAGAGCGTTGTGTTTTGAACATCGAACTGACTGGGAGCTGTGTCTGCCTGGGGTGATGTTTGCTTTAAGGACCGCGCCGCATGCGGCTACGGGGTTTTCGCCAGCTGAACTGGTGTACGGTCGCTCGCTTCGATCTCCGCTTCTCATGCTTCGAGAATCGTGGGAAGGTAGGGGCGACGACCCAGTCGTGGTGGAGTACGTGCTTAAGCTCCTCGAACGCTTAAGAAGGGCACAGGAGTTGTCAGGTGAAGCAATGACAAAGGCCCAGCAGAGGGCCAAGGTTTATTATGATCGGACAGCCAGGGCCCGTCGTTTTGAGGTTGGCGATGAGGTCATGATATTGCGCACATCGCTAAACAACAAACTAGACGTGCAGTGGGAGGGCCCAGCACGAATTGTTCAGAAACTGTCGGACGTTAACTACGTGGTAAGTCTGCCAGGAAAGCGGAAAGCACAGCAAGTTTACCACTGTAATCTGCTCAAACCTTATAGACAAAGGGAAGCAGTGGTGTGCATGATGGTAAACGTTCCTGAAGAGCTTCCGGTCGAGCTTCCGGGACTAGGCTCAGTGACGAACAGGGAAGACACCGGTCAAGTCATTAGTGACCTTATCAGTAAAGCACCGCTGTCGCCCGAGCAGAAAACCGAACTACACCAGCTATTACAAGAGTTTCAAGGTCTGTTCTCTGAGAGGCCTGGTAGGACTTCTGTACTTACTCATGATATAGAACTTACCTCCACAGAGCCAGTACGATCCAAGGCGTATCGGGTGTCACCCCGCCAGAGCGATATTATGGAGGCTGAGGTAAAGAAAATGCTACAGCTCGGTGTTATTGAGGCAGGTGAGAGTGATTATACCTCCCCTTTGATTTTAGTTGAGGTACCGGGCAAGGAACCTCGTCCTTGCGTCGACTACCGCAGGCTTAATTCCATCACTAAGGATCAAATTTATCCGATCCCTAACATCGAGGAGCGCCTTGAGAAAGTTAGTAGCGCTCAGTTTATTTCCACCCTAGATCTTGTCAGGGGTTATTGGCAGGTTCCACTTACAGAAGAGGCTAGTAGGTATGCGGCGTTCATTTCACCAATGGGAACATTCCGTCCTAAAGTGTTGAGTTTTGGTTTGAAGAACGCGCCATACTGTTTTTCAAGCCTCATGGATAAAGTGTTGCGGGGACAGCAAGAATTCGCTTTACCGTATCTAGACGACGTAGCGATATTCTCCGCATCCTGGTCTGAGCATATGACACACTTGCGGGCAGTGCTAACCCGCCTGCGCGAAGCGGGCTTGACAGTAAAGGCTCCTAAGTGCCAGTTAGCACAGGCCGAGGTTGTCTACCTCGGTCACGTGATTGGTCAGGGTCGTCGCCGCCCCTCTGAAATAAAAGTGGCCGCTGTGCGAGACTTTCCGCAACCGCGCACAAAGACCGATATTCGGTCGTTCTTAGGTGTCGCCGGCTACTATCAGAGGTACATCCCTAGGTACTCTGATATCGCGGCTCCCCTGACGGATGCTCTAAGAAAAACAGAGCCTCAAACAGTCGTCTGGGACGAGACAAAGGAAAGAGCTTTTAGCGCCCTAAAGAGTGCCCTAACAAACCAGCCTGTGCTACGATCGCCAGACTATACAAAAGGGTTCATTGTTCAGTGCGATGCTAGTGAGCGAGGCATGGGCGTTGTACTGTGCCAACGGGAAAATGGAGAAGTAGAACACCCCGTCCTGTATGCTAGTCGTAAGCTGTCCAGTCGTGAGCAGGCGTATAGCGCCACCGAGAAAGAATGTGCGTGTCTCGTGTGGGCCGTTCAGAAATTGTCATGCTATCTAGCCGGCTCGAGGTTTATCATTGAGACGGATCACTGCCCTCTCCAATGGCTGCAGACCATCTCTCCCAAAAATGGCCGCCTCCTGCGCTGGAGCCTCGCTTTACAACAATATTCCTTTGAGGTGCGTTACAAAAAGGGGAGTCTCAACGGTAACGCCGATGGCTTAAGTCGAAGCCCCTAACGTAGGAATCAGCCTCAAAATTGTTTGTTACTGATGTTTTTCTTCCTGAGGCAGGATTTTTTTTAACATATTGCTTTTGTTTAGTGTTTCAAAGTGATGATATGCTTTCTAGTGCAATTTTTCAATTTGTGGACGCGTTCTGAGTGATGCTAGACTACTGTAAGGAACTAGGCAGTGGTATAAAAAGGGGAAAGAGCCTGGCAGGGCTTAGTGAGGGTTGTGCCGTGCTTGCTGACTGAGCGGTTGAGTTTCAGCGTAGTTCTAACGCTTGCCGGGAACGAGAACAAAAATGTGAACTCTCCCGAAGTCACTTTGCAGTGTCCCGTGCGAACCTGAACGAGAGAACGAGGCCTTCTCTGTGCGCTGCGCTCAAGAAACGTCGAGGGACGCCCGACTTCGGTTATGAGCATCATCGAGCGACATCCCTCCGGACAGCGGGTGCAGTCCCCTGTCCATCGGGATCTCCTTCCCCCGGCGGGGCGGTCTGTTGCGTTTCGCCTGCGACACGTGGTTTTGCCGGCGCGACTGCGGCGGGGCGGCAGACATTTTGGCCCGATCGTCGTCGCCGCAACGCTCATCGGCAGGTGTTTCCAGGCGCGACTGCGGCGATGCGACCGCAAAGGATCACCCTCTCATTCCAGTCATTGTGCCAGAACCAGGCGATGCGAAAGCAGGGATCATCCTCTCATTACAGTCATTGTGCCCGACCGGCAGCGCTACAACAGGGTGCTACGAGATCGTGCTCGACATGGTGCTACGGCAGCGCTACGACAGGGTGCTACGAGATCGTGCTCGACATGGTGCTACGGCAGCGCTACGACAGTGTGCGTCACCATTAGCCCATTGTACATTCACGTGCTCGTCTTTTGAGGGGTTCCTTCTTGCCCTCAACTGCGAGAATATAAAAACAGCTGCCCCCGGACGCCAAGAGGAGGGCTCCGATTTCTTCTGTTGAGTGAAGTGCTCTCCCGTCTCTCTACTTCGGTCAAACCTGACCGCCAACTCTTTGCGATGTTAAAATAAACAAGTTGTTTCGTTGTTACCAGTCGACTCATGCTTTGCCGGGACCTTCGGATGCTTCCAGTTGTACCCCAGGCCGCCAGGCCAACGCTACCCTTGGGGCTTGCGACCCAGGTACAACCACGGGCGTCAGCGCCGAGTTCCCAACAGATCGTACCAGCGGTGCGATCCAAACAACGTGCATAGTGAGAGCTCGCTGTCGTGTGTAATATGTTAAAAGTGTGGATGTTACCCTCGGGACAAACGAAACACCCTTAGGGGTGTAAACATTTTTAGAGTGACATGTAGGATGTATAGTTATGTTTTCCTTTTCTTCCTTTTTCTGAACAATGAATGTACGGTTAGGGCTTGTTTTGCGTTGCCCTTCACTTTATTTCCTCGTGTTTCTCATGTTGTCGATCACTGCTTCTCATGTACAGCAAAGCGTTTGCACCACACATTTATGTTCGGGCTAGAAGAGTAAAGGTAAACATTAAAGAAGCTTAGTATACGCTGATATATTGTACAAAACCATTTGTACTTATCTGATGGTGCGAAGCGATTGGTTATTAAAGGTATAGACTAGCTTCCTCCAATTGAATTACGCGGTACCGATGACGTGAGTTGTACGTCCCGGTATCAAGTTACTTTCGCGAGGCTCAGCTCTTTGCAGGTTGCGATTTGCCTAATTTAGGCCGTGATATATCTAATGCCCAATTTGAACTTGTAGATAGATTTGGGAACGAGGATGCTGGCAACCTTTACAATATCACGTGTGCGTAAGGCGGGAAATTTAATAAGCGGTCGTATAATGTCTTCCGACACCTTTTGCTTTTGCGTCCTGTTGCGTTTCGCCTGCGACACGTGGTTTTGCCGGCGCGACTGCGGCGGGGCGGCAGACATTTTGGCCCGATCGTCGTCGCCGCAACACTCATCGCCAGGTGTTTCCAGGCGCGACTGCGGCGATGCGACCGCCTAGGGATCATCCTCGCATTCCAGTCATTGTGCCCGAAACAGGCGATGCCAAAGCAGGGATCTCATTCCAGTTATTGGGCCCGAAACAGGCGATGCCAAAGCAGGGATCTCGTTCCAGTCATTGTGCCCGAAACAGGCGATGCCAAAGCAGGGATCTCATTCCAGTTATTGGGCCCGAAACAGGCGATGCCAAAGCAGGGATCTCGTTCCAGTCATTGTGCCCGAAACAGGCGATGCCAAAGCAGGGACCATCCTCTCATTACAGTCATTGTGTCCGACCGGCAGCGCCACGACAGGGTGCTACGAGATCGTGCTCGACATGGTGCTACGGCATCGCTACGACAGTGTGCGTCACCATTAGCCCATTGTACATTCACGTGCTCGTCTTTTGAGGGGTTCCTTCTTGCCCTCAACTGCGAGAGTATAAAAACAGCTGCCCCCGGACGCCAAAGGGAGGGCTCCGATTTCTTCTGTTGAGTGAAGTGCTCTCCCGTCTCTCTACTTCGGTCAAACCTGACCGCCAACTCTTTGCGATGTTAAAATAAACAAGTTGTTTCGTTGTTACCAGTCGACTCATGCTTTGCCGGGACCTTCGGATGCTTCCAGTTGTACCCCAGGCCGCCAGGCCAACGCTACCCTTGGGGCTTGCGACCCAGGTACAACCACGGGCGTCAGCGCCGAGTTCCCAACAGATCGTACCAGCGGTCCGATCCAAACATCTGGTTGGCAGCGGTGAGATCGCCTACGACTTCAAACAACTGTCTGCCAGCGGTGAGATCGCGACAACGGAGGCCAGCAGCGAAGAGATGCAGTTGACGGTATGCTGAGCAGCTCAACGACGATCCGGGAGCAGTGCAACGAGCCCTGTGTGACGACTGGTTGCCTGCAGCGGAACGACTGCGCGGAATTCCTGCCTGCGAGGTTTGGTGAGTGCGGGACTTTCTTCTTCTGAGCTTTGCCAGGCTTTTTGTTAGTGTTAGAAACAGAGCTGGTAATTGTGGTTGTCGTTGCTGCCGGGTTAGTTTGCGGCAAGACAATAGTAAGCAGTAGAGAAAGCAGCATTCAGAGCAGCCATGGATTTGAAGTCGTTGCGCAAACCGAAATTGTTGGAGCTTGCAAGAGAGTTGGGTCTGGATGTCTCAGACAAACTCAGAAAACCAGAACTGCTAAAGGCTATTCTTGAGTTAGAGGCTGAGGATGACGAGCTGTCGGAATGCCTTGAGACTATTGAGGAGAGGTCAAAAAGACAGGAGCGCGAACTTAAAGAGCAAAAAGAAAAAGAAGAGCGTGAACGTAAAGAACAGAAAGAAAAAGAAGAGCGTGAACGTAAAGAACAAAAAGAAAAAGAAGAGCGTGAACGTAAAGAACAGAAAGAGCGAGAGCAACAAGAGAAAAAAGAAGAGCGCGAACACGCTTTGGAAATGAAGCGTCTCGAGGTAGAGATGGAACGCGCTCGTAATGGAAGTCAGGCACACGGTGCAGGAGAACGCGTATTGTTCAAAATGACTGACCTGATGCGGCCGTTTAAGCTTGGAGAGGACATTGGTTTGTTCCTGGTTAACTTTGAGCGAACGTGCGAGAAGCAGGGGTTCTCTCGGGAAACGTGGCCACAGCGCTTGCTCACTTTGTTACCCGGCGAGGCGGCCGACGTAGTCGCTCGCTTGGATAGAGAGGAAGCAGAGGATTTCGACAAAGTAAAATCGAGTCTGCTAAAAAAGTACCGGCTGTCTGCGGAGGCGTTCCGTCGGAAGTTTCGGGAAAATGAGAAAGGCAGAAGTGAGTCATATACAGAGTTTGCGTATAGGCTTATGTCGAACATGCAGGAGTGGCTCAAAGAAGAGAAAGCGTTTGGTGACCACGATAAAGTTCTGCAGTGTTTCGGGCTAGAACAGTTTTATAGTCGGTTACCGGAGAACGTGCGATACTGGGTCTTGGATAGGCCAGACGTTTGTACGGTGGCTAAAGCCGCTGAGCTAGCCGAAGAGTTTGTGACGCGTCGGGCTCGCGGAGCTAAGGACGGTCAAAAGGGTGAATTTGGCTCGAAGTTCGAGAGGCCGAAGTTCACACCCATGAGAGCAAAGGGGGACACGCGTAGGGAGGATGCGAGTGAAAGCAGTCCGACCAAACGTAAAGAGACGGCGGCAGCCGAAGCCGAACGCAGAAAGCGGTTCGAGATGAGGCGAGCGGGCGTTTGTTATACGTGCCAGAAGCCGGGTCACTTTTCGGCGCAGTGTCCGGAAACAACACCAAAAGTTGTGTTTTTTTCAATAAGCAGCACTGACGAGAACATGAAGCTTCTCGAGCCTTACATGCGAGACCTCCTCGTGAACGGGAAAGAGTGCCGAGTGCTTCGCGATTCCGCAGCTACGATGGATGTAGTTCACCCGTCTTACGTAGAACCCCATATGTTCACGGGCGAGTGCGCATGGATCAAGCAAGCCGTGGAAGCTCATAGCGTGTGTCTGCCGGTAGCAAAAGTGCTTATTGAAGGACCTTTCGGAGCGCTTGAGACAGAGGCGGCAGTGTCATCTATGCTGCCACCCCAGTACCCGTACCTATTTTCAAACAGGTCCGATCACCTCCTGCGCGAGAAGGGGCTTTTGTTTGGTGAAGCTAGTGTTCAGGCCTTAACCAGATCGAAGGTTCGGGAGCTCGCTGCAAAGGCGGTAGTTGCGGGGCCGACGTTATCAAACAACGAAAAAGGGTCAGAGGCGCAGCAAGCTGATATTCAGAGCACGCCCGAACTGAATAAACTTGAGTCTGTAACGTTAAAGGCGCCAGATACTGGAGAGGAAAATCCCGATGCGGGAAAGTTAGAAGAGCTATCTACTGATTTGCTCATCGCGCCTACGTCAGACGGACTTGATAGGTTGCTAAAAGTCAGCCGGTCGGCTTTGATAGCCGAGCAAAAAAAGGATGGCAGCCTGGAAAACGTGCGCTGCAATGTCAAAGAAGGTATCGCCAGGAAAACTGCGCGTTTTGTGGAAAGGGGTGGAGTCCTGTACCGGAAGTATCTAGACCGAAGAGGAGTGGAGTTCGATCAGCTGGTCGTGCCTCAATGCTATCGTCAGGATCTGTTGCGCTTGTCACATGGGGGTTCGTGGTCCGGACACCTAGGAGTTAAGAAAACTAAGGACCGTCTCTTGCAAGAGTACTATTGGCCAGGGTGTTTTCGGGACGCAGACCATTTCGTGAGGACATGTGACACCTGTCAGCGGGTGGGCAAACCAGGGGACAAATCAAGGGCGCCGTTGAAATTGGTACCTATCATTACGGAGCCTTTTAGACGGCTCGTTATTGATACTGTGGGACCTCTGCCGGTAACAGCCACGGGGTACAGACATATTTTGACTGTGATCTGCCCAGCGACAAAGTTCCCTGAAGCAGTGCCGCTTAAAGAACTCAGCTCAGTTGAGATAGTTAATGCACTACTGTCCATATTTGCGCGAGTTGGTTTTCCTGCAGAAATTCAATCAGATCAGGGCACCGTGTTTACTAGCGCTTTGACGACAACTTTTCTCGAAAGGTGTGGGGTAAAGCTGTTACACAGCTCAGTGTACCACCCACAGTCGAATTCCGTTGAGAAGCTCCACTCCGTCATGAAGCGCGTGTTGAGAGCGTTGTGTTTTGAACATCGAACTGACTGGGAGCTGTGTCTGCCTGGGGTGATGTTTGCTTTAAGGACCGCGCCGCATGCGGCTACGGGGTTTTCGCCAGCTGAACTGGTGTACGGTCGCTCGCTTCGATCTCCGCTTCGCATGCTTCGAGAATCGTGGGAAGGTAGGGGCGACGACCCAGTCGTGGTGGAGTACGTACTTAAGCTCCTCGAACGCTTAAGAAGGGCACAGGAGTTGTCAGGTGAAGCAATGACAAAGGCCCAGCAGAGGGCCAAGGTTTATTATGATCGGACAGCCAGGGCCCGTCGTTTTGAGGTTGGCGATGAGGTCATGATATTGCGCACATCGCTAAACAACAAACTAGACGTGCAGTGGGAGGGCCCAGCACGAATTGTTCAGAAACTGTCGGACGTTAACTACGTGGTAAGTCTGCCAGGAAAGCGGAAAGCACAGCAAGTTTACCACTGTAATCTGCTCAAACCTTATAGACAAAGGGAAGCAGTGGTGTGCCTGATGGTAAACGTTCCTGAAGAGCTTCCAGTCGAGCTTCCGGGACTAGGCTCAGTGACGAACAGGGAAGACACCGGTCAAGTCATTAGTGACCTTATCAGTAAAGCACCGCTGTCGCCCGAGCAGAAAACCGAACTACACCAGCTATTACAAGAGTTTCAAGGTCTGTTCTCTGAGAGGCCTGGTAGGACTTCTGTACTTACTCATGATATAGAACTTACCTCCACAGAGCCAGTACGATCCAAGGCGTATCGGGTGTCACCCCGCCAGAGCGATATTATGGAGGCTGAGGTAAAGAAAATGCTACAGCTCGGTGTTATTGAGGCAGGTGAGAGTGATTATACCTCCCCTTTGATTTTAGTTGAGGTACCGGGCAAGGAACCTCGTCCTTGCGTCGACTACCGCAGGCTTAATTCCATCACTAAGGATCAAATTTATCCGATCCCTAACATCGAGGAGCGCCTTGAGAAAGTTAGTAGCGCTCAGTTTATTTCCACCCTAGATCTTGTCAGGGGTTATTGGCAGGTTCCACTTACAGAAGAGGCTAGTAGGTATGCGGCGTTCATTTCACCAATGGGAACATTCCGTCCTAAAGTGTTGAGTTTTGGTTTGAAGAACGCGCCATACTGTTTTTCAAGCCTCATGGATAAAGTGTTGCGGGGACAGCAAGAATTCGCTTTACCGTATCTAGACGACGTAGCGATATTCTCCGCATCCTGGTCTGAGCATATGACACACTTGCGGGCAGTGCTAACCCGCCTGCGCGAAGCGGGCTTGACAGTCAAGGCTCCTAAGTGCCAGATAGCACAGGCCGAGGTTGTCTACCTCGGTCACGTGATTGGTCAGGGTCGTCGCCGCCCCTCTGAAATAAAAGTGGCCGCTGTGCGAGACTTTCCGCAACCGCGCACCAAGACCGATATTCGGTCGTTCTTGGGTGTCGCCGGCTACTATCAGAGGTACATCCCTAGGTACTCTGATATCGCGGCTCCCCTGACGGATGCTCTAAGAAAGACAGAGCCTCAAACAGTCGTCTGGGACGAGACCAAGGAAAGAGCTTTTAGCGCCCTAAAGAGTGCCCTAACAAGCCAGCCTGTGCTACGATCGCCAGACTATACAAAAGGTTTCATTGTTCAGTGCGATGCTAGTGAGCGAGGCATGGGCGTTGTACTGTGCCAACGGGAAAATGGAGAAGTAGAACACCCCGTTCTGTATGCTAGTCGTAAGCTGACCAATCGTGAGCAGGCGTATAGCGCCACCGAGAAAGAGTGTGCATGTCTCGTGTGGGCCGTTCAGAAATTGTCATGCTATCTAGCCGGCTCGAGGTTTATCATTGAGACGGATCACTGCCCTCTCCAATGGCTGCAGACCATCTCTCCCAAAAATGGCCGCCTCCTGCGCTGGAGCCTCGCTTTACAACAATATTCCTTTGAGGTGCGTTACAAAAAGGGGAGTCTCAACGGTAACGCCGATGGCTTAAGTCGAAGCCCCTAACGTAGGAATCAGCCTCAAAATTGTTTGTTACTGATGTTTTTCTTCCTGAGGCAGGATTTTTTTTTAACATATTGCTTTTGTTTAGTGTTTCAAAGTGATGATATGCTTTCTAGTGCAATTTTTCAATTTGTGGACGCGTTCTGAGTGATGCTAGACTACTGTAAGGAACTAGGCAGTGGTATAAAAAGGGGAAAGAGCCTGGCAGGGCTTAGTGAGGGTTGTGCCGTGCTTGCTGACTGAGCGGTTGAGTTTCAGCGTAGTTCTAACGCTTGCCGGGAACGAGAACAAAAATGTGAACTCTCCCGAAGTCACTTTGCAGTGTCCCGTGCGAACCTGAACGAGAGAACGAGGCCTTCTCTGTGCGCTGCGCTCAAGAAACGTCAAGGGACGCCCGACTTCGGTTATGAGCATCATCGAGCGACATCCCTCCGGACAGCGGATGCAGTCCCCTGTCCATCGGGATCTCCTTCCCCCGGCGGGGCGGTCTGTTGCGTTTCGCCTGCGACACGTGGTTTTGCCGGCGCGACTGCGGCGGGGCGGCAGACATTTTGGCCCGATCGTCGTCGCCGCAACACTCATCGCCAGGTGTTTCCAGGCGCGACTGCGGCGATGCGACCGCCTAGGGATCATCCTCGCATTCCAGTCATTGTGCCCGAAACAGGCGATGCCAAAGCAGGGATCTCATTCCAGTTATTGGGCCCGAAACAGGCGATGCCAAAGCAGGGATCTCGTTCCAGTCATTGTGCCCGAAACAGGCGATGCCAAAGCAGGGATCTCATTCCAGTTATTGGGCCCGAAACAGGCGATGCCAAAGCAGGGATCTCGTTCCAGTCATTGTGCCCGAAACAGGCGATGCCAAAGCAGGGACCA
Organism: Dermacentor variabilis; assembly: GCF_050947875.1. Classification (NCBI taxonomy): domain Eukaryota; kingdom Metazoa; phylum Arthropoda; class Arachnida; order Ixodida; family Ixodidae; genus Dermacentor; species Dermacentor variabilis. The sequence continues at coordinate 107,223,439 of NC_134570.1, forward strand.
TCCTCTCATTACAGTCATTGTGTCCGACCGGCAGCGCCACGACAGGGTGCTACGAGATCGTGCTCGACATGGTGCTACGGCATCGCTACGACAGTGTGCGTCACCATTAGCCCATTGTACATTCACGTGCTCGTCTTTTGAGGGGTTCCTTCTTGCCCTCAACTGCGAGAGTATAAAAACAGCTGCCCCCGGACGCCAAAGGGAGGGCTCCGATTTCTTCTGTTGAGTGAAGTGCTCTCCCGTCTCTCTACTTCGGTCAAACCTGACCGCCAACTCTTTGCGATGTTAAAATAAACAAGTTGTTTCGTTGTTACCAGTCGACTCATGCTTTGCCGGGACCTTCGGATGCTTCCAGTTGTACCCCAGGCCGCCAGGCCAACGCTACCCTTGGGGCTTGCGACCCAGGTACAACCACGGGCGTCAGCGCCGAGTTCCCAACAGATCGTACCAGCGGTCCGATCCAAACAGTCCTTTCCAGCTAACCAAGACTCGGCTTATGGTAAGAGCGACAGTGACGACATTATGCTATTTATTTTTATCTGGTTCCAAAGTTTTAAGCTCCATATATTTCAACATAGCTGGGCCCGTATTCGGAAGAGCATCTCACGCTAGAATTGTTTGTATATAAGAAAAAGTTGTAGCCGATCTTGATATTGGGCGTATCATTAATGAAGGTGACAGGTCCATGACAAAGAACGCTTGATAGTTATCCGAGATTCAGAACCGCCTCCTCCCCTTTCTCCCCCCCCAAATCATAAGGAAAATATGAGGGCAATAAAAGTACAAAAAAACAAAAAAGAACGACGGAGAAGGCGCCTTCTTCAGGCACCTGTACTGTGTATATTTGGTGTGAGTGTTTGATTAGCTTCCTTCGCTGCTCCCCAAGTCGCCAACTCCTTCCTCAGCTTCTCGGCATCGAAATGCTCCCAGAAACAGGAACCCACCCGAACACGAACGCGGGCCAGCTGGATATACGATGAAATGTCTCGGCACAATGAAAGCATTCTCCGTTCCGCATTCAAGTTCCCCACCCCGGGAAGCGCTCATCAGAGATCGTCGGTTCCCCGTGTACTACTGAACGTCCGCACGCACGGAGACGCTCCTCGGGAGCACCTATATAATAGCAGCACGTGTCGGCGGGTACGTCGGATGCTCGCGCAAACAACAGCGGACGTGCGCCGCCAACTCCATACAAGCGACGCAGGCGCCGCGGCCGGAAGGAAGTGGCGCGCGTCCATCGCCACGCCGCGGAGACGCCGCCGGCGCCATGCGCACATGCCGCGCTCACCGAGTCGCACGCGGGACGGAGACCGAGGTCTGGGCCGTACGACGACGCGGCGACGACGCTCTCTGTGTCGTCGACGCAGACCCGCTGGCGCCAGCCACGTCCTGCCGCCGACAATGGGCCTGCCTTCTTGACGACGCACTACGCCTCGCCTTCTGCCGCCGAGCGACTCCGGTTGGGGGCGCGCTCGTCGCAAGCGCGGGTCAAAGGTGGCCTCCTGGGATAGCGTACGTCCTTCCTCCCCCCCCCCCCCCCCCAACCAATCCCTCTCTTTTACGCGACTCCCGTGCTCTTCTTCAAGGAGTCGACTGTAAGGTCGCGCTCCAGGCGCGTATTCTCGCGAAAACGATCTGATTTTTGGAAGAGGGCAGAAGAAGGCCCGAAGGTGGGGGGGGGGGGGGGGTCGTAACGCACGAGGACTTCCACACGCACTTAACCAGAGCGAGGTGCGTGGCACAGTTCAAGCTCCATTAAGCAGCGAGTACAAAACGCGGCTTGTAAGCAGCGCCGCCTTCATCGCCGAACTCCTGCTAACCGCATACGTACCCTCTTCCTCGTCTGGTACCATCGGGACACCGTGCAAGGCATGTCTCCGAATACTTTTTCATTTTCTTGCTTCGTCTCTTCCTCATCTGGCAGTTCTTGTATCGTGGTACATACAGCGAGGGGCCTACATATATATATATATATATATATATATATATATATATACACACACCTCCCGAGTCCATGTTCAAACCGAGTCTGACAGATGAGCAGATTTTCGTTACGTAAAGTGGCTGGCTGGAGAATGGGGAAATGAGTCGAGAGGGGCGGAAGGAGTGCTGAGGCGCACTTCGGATGTGTCATTCCATATTTTGTTATTGCATGCATAGAAGTTGGCTCTATTTAAGGTCAGCTTCATATTCCAATCCGTGACTTCCGTCCCACTGAGTAACAGCACAGTGTAGAATCAATCTGTAGATCACCCGCCAACGGCTTCAGAGTGAAATTTCTTTCTGGTTTATGCGTCAGATTTAACTGCGCGTTATTCTAATCTCTCTCTCTCTCTCATGCTCAAACTCTTTTTATACCCCATCGCCACTGAATTCAGTCGCCGCGTGGACTTCGAAAGCATATATATATATAGGTGATGCTCGTGGCCTCCATCGATGACATCATCTTCTGAAACTGCGGAACATCGTGAGTGCGGCGTTACACGTATCATATAGTGCTTCAGCCTTGCGCGATACGGCATACGTTACCGTGATGCCCAACACCTCTAGCCCACTGCCCATGTGCCACCTCTCACAGGAGCAACGCTAGACATATCGAGAGATCAACATTTTGACAGTGTCTTTGAGTATACTCTTTTAGAACATAGTATAAGTAAATGAATGATGCATTGAAGAATAAGGCTTTAAAAGCGTTCCGCGACGACAACGCATCCTCAGCGCCAATGCTATAGCACCATCTGGTGGCAGTTGGTGGAATCTCTCCTTATATAGGCCCACAGAAGCGTACACAAGATTCATATTAATGACAGAACATTGCTGACAATTCGTGCTCAGGGTGAGATGAGGCTCAGCGACGGCTGAGTTTAAGTTTATTCCTTGCTGTCACGGTGGAGAGCGATTATGTAGCATGGGCGAATTCGTACACAAAGCAGTCTGGGCGTGACACAATCGTATAGCAACCGGTGGTATATACAGCCTCTGCCGATGCGATAGTGCACGCGGTATAGGACGCGTATGCGCACAGGGCGTCACGCGCATGCGTGGTAGCGTATGACGCAAAGCTAGAACTGCATGTGTCGAATGTCTTCTTGCAGGTTCGGCACTCGCGGCGGGGAACTTCATTCCCAGAGCAGCCAGCGCTCATCGCAATCACACTGCATGAACTCTTGTACAATAAGTGGTGTCATCGCGCAGCTTCTTCTGGGGTGTATTGTGTAAGTGTCCACAGTGGCGTAGCTAGGTCGTCAGGCACCCGGGAACCATAGGTCTTCTGTCACCTCCCCCCCCCCCCCTTTGTAGTCGAGGAAGGCGAGGATATCGACAATTTCCGGGTGTCTTCAGACGTATATGACACCCCCCCCCCCCCCCCACTGGCCCCTTGCACCCGGGGCCCACGGCCCCCCGGCCCCCCCTGTCGCTACGCCACTGAGTGTCCACCTAGTATGTCCATTTCGACTACCGCTGAAGTGCTGATTGGCTGGGGACGCCTGCTTCCTTCTCAACCTTACCCCATCCCACATTCAACTGAATACTCCTGTATATAGCACAGTCGATTGGATTCCCCGTGGTTGCTGAGTGGCTGTGGTGTTGGCCTGCTAAGCACGAGGTCTCGGGATCGAATCCCGGACACGGCGGCCGCATTTCGGTGGGGGTGAAATGCGAAAACACCCGTGTACTTCGATTTAGGTGCACGTGGTCCTAATTTCCAGAGTCCCCCTCTACGGCGTGCCTCATAATCATATCGGGGCTTTTGCACGTGAAACCCCATAATAGTCGATCGGAAATTCCACTGCTGCACTTTCTGCAGAATGTGCCCCAAAATGGTGGCGGACACCAAATAGAAATTCTATAGTTAAACAAATTGCATATCCTGAACTGCAAAATAGGCTAGTTTTACAATGAGCGGTTGCCTGGCGAGCTGCAGGAAAGGCGCAATAACGAAATGCGGGTGAGTGGCGACGCCATCTTGAAGTTATCGCGCGAGCTTTCTGTTACGTAATCGATTGTGGCGGTTTCTGCTTGGAGCTCTTCATCATACGTGAATACTTAAAAGAAGTTGATAGACCACATTAATATGTAGCAGAGGCGTGACCTTTCAAATTCTTTTTACTATCCTGCACGTAAGAGCCAGGCTATACGATGCAATGAAACCGATGACGTATAACAGTGACGCCAAGGGCATTTCCTTATAATTCAAGAATCTGTCTTGGCTTTCATTTCCAGCATCTATAACCAAACCTTTCTTGGGCAGAGAATCGCGAAAAACAAAAATGTGAAAGATTGGTCTATACCTGCGTAAACTGATCCATAGTGTGCCCTGCGACACTTTGGATATATAGTAGCCGCCGCCCACTACCGCTCTGTAGTGTACGCGGTTTGTTCCTGCTCGTCTCTCTTTCTCTCTATCTCCCCCTTCCACTCTCTTTCTCTTGTTAACCCCCTTAACACTTCGCCCCGTGCAGGGCAATTAACCGGAACTACCTCTGGTTAACCTCCCTGCCTTTCTATGCATCCTTTTCTCTCTCTCTCTTGCTTAGAAGCAAGGCAGCAAAATATGCATGCCGGCTAAAATCTCTGCCTCCCAATCAAGCTCCTCCTAACTTTTTACTGTTCGATTAAGTAGTGTACGATAGGTAGTGAGGCACTGGAAGTGGTAAGGGAATACATCTACTTAGGACAGGTAGTGTCTGCGGATCCGGATTATGAGACTGAAATAATAAGAAGAATAAGAATGGGCTGGGGTGCGTTAGGCAGGCATTCTCAGATCATGAACAGCAGGCTGCCATTATCCCTCAAGAGAAAAGTTTATAACAGCTGTGTCTTACCAGTACTCACGTACGGGGCAGAAACCTGGAGGCCTACGAAAAGGGTTCTACTTAAATTGAAGACGACGCAACGGGCTATGGAAAGAAGAATGGTAGGTGTAACGTTAATGGATAAGAAAAGAGCAGATTGGGTGAAGGAACAAACGCGAGTTAATGATATCTTAGTTGAAATCAAGAAAAAGAAATGGGGCATGGGCAGGACATGTAATGAGGAGGGAAGATAACCGATGGTCATTAAGAGTTACGGAATGGATTCCAAGGGAAGGGAAGCGTAGCAGAGGGATGCAGAAAGTTAGGTGGGTGGATGAGATCAAGAAGTTTGCAGGGACAACATGGCCACAATTAGTACATGACCGGGGTAGTTGGAGAAGTATGGGAGAGGCCTCTGCCCTGCAGGGGGCGTAACCAGGCTGATGATGATGATGATGATGATGATGATTATGGTAAGTAGTGTATACAGCGCCGTGACTCCACGTAGTGCATGTTTTGTTGTTGATCAGGTCGAAACGAAGCCCCGTGTCAAGTTCAGTTTGCCTTCGGCCGGAGTCATTACAAGTATAGGCTCTGCCACATGTATACACAAACACGCACTGCGCGCACTATACACGCAAACGCAATCGTGCAACGTCCTTTCGCCCAGTGTGCTGCTCCCTCGTTCGTCCTGCACAATCTCATTCCGAGCCGAGTCAAACCGCAGGATGGCGTATATGGTCGCCACGCGCAGGCCATTAAGCTCGTGCTACTGCTCCGGCGGCTCTCTTGGTCGCCCGATAAGTGCCCGCCTCGTGCCGCGATAAAGATCGTTATCTCGCGCGACTGCGGCAAAGAGTGATCCCGCCGACTCGGATGGACCCATGTGCCGTCTCCAAGATGGTTGCCGTATTAGAGCAGGAAATATTCGCCCTCCGAACGGGGGGATTTGAGCTGGCTTACGCATGTGTGTGTATGAGAAAGAGAGAGAGGAAGATGCGGTTGCGCGGAAGGGCGCCGCGAGGACATACGTTACGCGACGGTCCGAACCGTACCGGCTGCCCCTTCATTACGGCGGCGAGGAAGAAGCATCCCTGCGGCGAGACTTGCAAGGAACTGGCTATCGCGCAACGGGCGGAGGCAGATGCGATCAGTGTGTGTATAGTGGCCGCGCGCTCGTTAGGCGTTGCACTGCGCTCTCGGAATAACGTATGAGTCGTTTGGCTATCGTCCAGTTGGACTCGCGGGTGAATTCTCCTCAAAGTTGTGGATCGTTTAACACCTGCATGCGCGCTATATGCGAGTGGACGCACTGCTGTATATCTGCCGGAGAGTCTCTTCTCGGCAGTGTCGATTTCGGACGTATTTGCCACATTTAGCCAACGAGCGTCTTCGAAGCCAATCAGAGGAGCGGCGTACTGGTTGAATAATGGTTGAATTTGAGCTAGTTGGTACGGCACTATATTTAGAGGAGGAACAGCGAAAAAAAATGACTCGACAATCGAGTGGCAAACGCATGCATAGACAGCGCTTACGTCCAACCGACTTCGTTGAGACCAGACGACCTGTTTTTAAACATGCGCAGCTAACAGTTCAAGCCACTATATACGAGCGCGTACAATTAAAAGTATTGCTCCTGCTATTTAGATTTTTATTGTATCGATCAACACGACAGTGCTCTCTGGGTCCCTTTAATCACAACGGTAAGCCCCTTGAGTAAGCCTGGTGCACCTGCATGGTGACAACTAATTCGGTTGGTTGCATCAGCGTCCTGTGTGATCGTTTGTCACTTGCTTGTCAAGCCTTTAGCGCTGTTCCTTTTACAGTGGAGAGAAGTGGGTAGAATGGCACCACCCTGGTAGAAGTTGGCAAAGGTTCACAACAACATGTAGCGGATACCGGACGAAATCGCTTTTCTGGCTTGAACAGTCGTGCATATCGTCGTTCAACACCGCGTACAACGATAAGAACATCAAACGCGTACATTGCTGCGGGGTGGCACGTGCGGTCGACAGAGCATGTTCGAACGAGACTATGTCGTACGTACGCCGCCGTTAGATCCCTTCGACAGCTGCCTTGCACGACACCGCAGTCGTGCAGTTTTGCCACATCTGCGCAGCTATGCACTCGTTCTGATTGTCGGCACATGATGGGCGCCAGGGACCACACACACAAACCAATCGCGTCGGGTATTCGCCGACATGATGTGTGCTTACTTGCCTTAAGGATGCCTGTGAACTGGCCACCGTGACAAGCCGTATACCTCCCCCCCCCCCCCCCCCTCGCCGCTTGTTCTAAACGGGCGCTCTCCGAGCGCAGGGCAAAGAACGCTGCGACTCTTCGGCATGTTTCTGTTTCCCGGCAAAGGCACAGGGCGTATAGCATGCACGCGAAACGAAGACGAAGTAGCGCTTATATTCTCCCGCTGCTCCCACGGCCGCGCCGAGCTAGCGGGGCCCCGCGTTCGTCTCCGAAGAGTCGGAAAAGAAGCAAAGGAGGAGGACCCATCAGCCGCGAGCAGCAGCAGCAGCGGCGGAGGATGTTGCGCGCGGCGCCGACGGCGTGCGTACCCGGGATGGGACTCCGCGCGGTCCTAGACTCACCGGCGCCGGCCAGGATCGCGGGGGCTCTGGCCCGCGCACAAGGGAGCGCCATTGTCGCCTGCTCCACCGTGCCCGCGCAACATGCCGCTTTCCTAAACGCCGCACCGCTCTCCTGCCCCAACCGCCGCCGCCGCCGCCTCGAAGCTCTCGTTCTTCAGTGTCGTTGCCGTCGTCGCAGACGGAAGGCTTCGGCGTCGCTGACGGCGCCGCGAGCGTGGTCGCGAACCGCACGGCGGGGTCGTCGCTTTTGGCGCGTTTCTCGCGCGCCCTCCTCCTCCTGCCCGCGTGGCAGAATTCACAGAAGAGCCTGCGAATGGGCCTGCGGGCCGGCCGCAGGCGCAGCTCCGCGAGCCAGTGCAGCGGCGCGCGTGAGTGTGTCGCTATACTTAGCAGAGGCGGAGGACGCTGGCTGCCAGCGTGCCGCGCCATGGGCTTTAGAAGCGCAGGCCAATGATGCTGGCCGCTATCTCGATCCGCGGCACACGCACGCCAGCGCGGGAACTGTCACCCGCGCAGCGGCCCCCACGCGCCTTTCCCCGCGTCTGCTTTTCCCCCCGATGACGCCCCTCCTCCTCTTCTTCCCTGCGACGCTGCGCGCCGGGCTGATGAGACGGTGCGGCGGCTGCAGTCGCGCCAGATACCATCCTTCGCGCCAGCGACGTGCTTAATTTTGCGCGGCGGTCGCGGCCTTGCGAGCACCTTGTCCATCGCCGAGGCGATGCCTTCCACTTCTCCTTCGCTCCCGCTCGTCCCCGAGTCGGCGTTTAGTTCTGCAGATCGACTTTCACGAAGCGCTTAATGATCCTTGTATGCAGAGAGCAGGGATGTAGGTGGAGCTTTGTATTTCACGCGAGCATGCGCTTTTCCCCGTCGGCTGTGCAGGATGATTGTGTGCGGCGTGTGGTGGGGATTCTGGAGGATTTCGCGGCGCGTATAAAAAGGCTGAGACTCGCATGTGGCGCTCCCTGGAGAGTTCGTAACCCCTCTATTTGTAGAAAGAGATAACATCTTGGCGTTGCGAGCGGAAACATTCGAATCATTCTCGGTGACCTTGGCGAGGTGTATATAAGCGTTCTCGTCGTTCGGTGTAGGTACGCCGGAGGACAGAATTATTTAGATTCATAAGCCTCGCTTCAACAGAGAGCGTAGGCATGTGGACGGTTGCCTTGCGGAGGTTGCCTCCCTCCAATGTCACAAGCGCTTCTGTACATTTCGCGTTAGCGTTTTTATGGAAGGGGGTTCTCCTTGTCTCCAGCAAACAAATGATTGACTTCAGCACAGGCTTGCAGCTCTACAACGGCTACTACATATCGAGTTGGATTCTTTGAGGTAACGGGGGCAAATGGTGGATAAGCATCGTCGCAACACGATTCCACAGAATCGAGAAGTTTCCACAGAACCTGCTCGACCTCTTTAGCACCAGTCACGTAAAGACAGATGAATAACAGATGTACACGAAACGTAACTAAACTAGGCTGCGTATAGTAAGAAAAACATCGGCACAACCGATCTTACATGACTGTCGACGGCAATGCGTTTAGCATTACATCAACATAGCGACAGAACGTATTGCCATCGTCGAAACGAGTTATGTATGAGGCGTGTACCGCAGCGGGACTCCTCTTTCCCGCTTCCATAAGAACTCTCAGCACCATGTATACCGGCACCACCGTGAAGCCTGCGCGTGGCCTCCGAAATGCATGGCACGCCGGGCTCCTCTCTCGCGCTTCTTTCTAAACGCTCTGCGCCATCTAGTGGCGCTGGCGAGAGGTCCGCGTGTGGTCTCCGAGACGAGAAACTAGGCGTGCCGGAGCCTGCAAACACCAAGAATTATTCCCTCGCTTGCCGCACACCAAGTGGTACATGCTCAGTGACCCAAGTTGTCTTGAGGTTCAGTGAGAGAGAAAAAAAAGGGGAAGGAAAGGCAGGGAGGTCCATTGACGATGTTACGTCTCAACACAGCCATAGGCGTTAATTAGACGTTTGCCACGAGGCAACGCCCACCCATCCATCAGCGCCTATACCAAGAAGTCAACGCAGCGTTGACGCCGACGGCTGGCAGGTCCACAAGAGCCATCCATCGCCCCCACGACCTGACAACCAGAACTATCGATGAAAAGGGCTCACGTCAAATGCTACCGAAGCCCGGCGCCGACCGTGTATTCCTAGGTTGCTATCCTGCCACGTATTCCATACCTTAGGGCTTCGGAGGCGGGGTTACTGCGGAGCGTTGCGATAGCATGGGCGTAGTATCGCAACGGATTCGATGATTATTATTTGCTGCTAGACAGCCTTGAGATTCCCTAGTCGACTCGCCTAGGGAAGACGACGGTATTAAAGGCGGAGGCTATTCGTGCAGTAAGGCCGAGGGTGCTGATGTGAAGTCGGACATTTAACTTGCTCCTGCATGGAGTGGGCTTCCGTAACTGGAGCCGTGTAACAAAGCCAATAAACCCTTTTTCTTTCATTACTACTACTGGAAATACTCGTCCACGGGCTTGGTGGATTTCTTGCCCTAACGCCACCCTAAGCCGCAACAACAAGCGGCACATACCCCCAGTGCATTCATATGGCGCAGCTCGTTAAAGCGTGGGCGTCAAATGCGTCCGTTGAAAAGTGGCACATCTTCGGCGCATTTGTGGCGCATGCAGCCCTGCTAAAGCGTCGGGCTGCTGTCCTCGGGGAACCCGTGTGACCTGGTTTCGATTCCGACCAGCATCGGAGAAATTTAAAGGCTCTTTTTGTCATTGTAGAGCGGCAGACACCTACTGGCACATACCCAGTCACCAAAGTTGTCCTCTAATAGGTTATGACCTGCAGCACAGACCGATTGACATATACCCAGTATTACAGGTCGGCGTCAAAGAGTTTAATTGAAGAGCGCTACACACCCAGTCTCGCATCTACAACTACTCATGTCGGTAGGAAAGAAGTTCGTTGAAGAGTGGCACATATGCACACATTATACCACATATTCAATGACTCAAGTTGGTCCGATGGTTGGTTTCGAAACCCTGTTCTTTCAACACAGCAGCCGGTGCCCTAACTATTCAACCATGGACTACACAGTGGCCCAGGTTGACGGTAAAACGGTTAGATACAAACATACATAAATATATAGATCAGATACACAGAGAGAAAGGTCGCGAACTCATCATGCATAAGATAGCCCGAAAAGAAGATAGACTGCTTTCCACGTCTGCCGCTAGCTGATATACTCAGTACGCATATATCAGCCAACAGTGCTGCACGTGGCTTTAAACGGTACACATTTCACATACATGCAACAATGATGAATCATAGTAATGGTGTTATCGCAATGCTTGGACGAGAGCGTACGCTGTCTGTACACGACGCAGGATGAATATTCGTGCGCCCACATGAGCTTTTGATTCCACAACGTCATTTTCCATATGTGCGCGGCGATGAAAGGTGGGTTTCAACTATACTGCTCTGGAAGTTTTGGGCTCGTCACGGCTCGAAGATCTTGGCCTTGGTAAGTGCACCTTTGCTACACAATCAGATTTATTCCTTGATATCACTGCCGATATCACTGATATCACTTCCGTTGAAGCCGACTATGGAGATGGATACAAACTTTAATAATGTGCTAGAGATGTTGCCCTCTCTGATTGCCCAGCATGCTAATCTAGTTGCTGGGTGGTAATTACGGTATTAACGGTGATAACATGAACACACAAATAACACGTACGGTTATAGGCACACGCGCAGATACAGCATAAAGATATATCCCACTTTCTAGAGTATTTATCTGTCTACTAGAACTAACCCTAGCAGTTTTAAGCAGCGCCGCTACTCACAGTCATGACAGTGGATGTAGGACATCCTCCCTACCGCAGGTGCCACGTAGTGCGCGAACATTTTCGGGTGAAGGCAAGTGGCCAATAAAGCCACTCATGCTAACTGAAGGCATCAAAGCTGCCGTATTCGAGACGCTGGCTATGTAATGAAAGAGGAACGAGAATAAAGCAAACTGAGGGGATGGGATGAGAAAGTGCGCGGGAAAACGGCGCCCTGGTAGCTCAGTTGGCAAGTGCATCCCGCGCGTAATGCGCTGACGTGGGTTCGTACCCCACCAGCGGCCAGTTGCATTTAGAGCGCAGCTTTTAGGCGCCCGTTCGTGCGCCGAGTGTCGGCATCGGCGTCGTCCCTCGGCGTCCTCGTAGCCGAGCTAGAGTCGAGTGGGCCCAACGGCGCTCTTCCGCTGAGGCGCCGCGTGTGGAAAAATCGTGCGAGGGCGGTGCGGGCGAGCTGCACTGGGGCGGAGACGCGCTTCGGGGTAATGTTCAACGTAATTTCTCTGCGCGCGTACGCTCTTATAATGGTGCTTTATTTCGACTGCGCATTTATACTGACAACTTTTTGCTACCTATGCATACTTGAGGCATGGGTTATACAACATGACGTCTTCGATTTTGCTGTCGTTGTCAAGTGCATCGTCGGCCGGCGAGCGCGCGTTCGTTGAGCGGACGCTGGCGGATGCGCAAGCGGGATACGTAAAATAACATAGTAGAATGAAAGCCGACACTGCGGCCGCATTCAAGCGCAATCCCCGAGTGGCGTTAAGAAAAAATAAAATGAAATAAAAAAAAGAGAAAGGAAGGAGTCTATTCCTAAGGCATAAATACATGTCATATGCAATTATAAACACCGTTTGAGCAGTCTGAAAGCATATACCAGCACGTGTAGTAGAACTAATTACCCTTCCGAGGAGTATGGCCAGCAGTTTCCAACGGCGCGACCTTGATACGTCCCAATCCACTTCGATCGCCGCGCCGCCACAGCATCTTTAGTCGTCGCGCGCCTCACTGCAAAGCAGTGTTGTGGAATGCCCCCCCCCATTCCATTCCAATTCCATTCCAGGGAATTAGCACTTGTCGCAATTCCATTCCTCTCAATTTCTCGAAATGAAAAAAAGTTCGCCCATTCCCACTCCGAGAATGGCCGATTAGTTCCATTCCTGTAATTCCTCAACGTAGGAAAGGCATCTTGGTAGTTTTATCGAGTTACCTATGAATGCACCATAAAGCTGATGTCATCAGACGCGTTAAGAGCTTGAAAAATACGCAACACACGCTACTAAGGGCGAGGAATAGTAGCTTTTTGTTGACATATCTCGTGCAATACGATCACACTATTAATTCTCATATGGGCAGTTCTCCCGCTACGTATAGTATTTGCATGATCAGCATGTTTTAACGGCTAGTGATGTTTTAATATTGTTTTAGATTAACTGTGTTAATGCTAAAATGACGGCATAGCATAGTTATGCTTAGGTGCACTCGTGATTCTTAAATCATAAAGGTCGCAAGCAGTGCAAGGTGCAAAGAGAAGCGTTATTTTGGCTTTATTGATCGAAATTTTGCAACAGCATGTCATGAGCTAAATGGACACTTCACCGTTTCATTTTTAAAACCCGAAGTGTAAATGACGGCTGCTTGAACGGTTAGTTCTAAAAACAAGAAAAGTGAGAGAAAACAATTGCCTTCTACCTAACTGTGTGTTGCGTTTCACAAACATGAACTGCTCGATAGAGGTGCTTGACAGCCAATTTCGCCTTGCTGTCATTATAAGGGATGCCGTAGAAAATACGCGTTTCATGTCAGCTGACGCCACATTCACAGTGAAAACTGCCCTTGCGATGCGGGAAGGCAAGGGAAAGCGGCTACCGTCCGCTTTCCAATAGGTCGGGCGCTTAACCGTGTCTGCGCAAGCTCCCTCTGTAAGGTAAAGAGAAATTTCCCCTGCAACGGATCTAGGTTATATTGTCCTGGCGGGCATTTTAATTTTGCCTGATGTTTTTAAACATCGGTCTGCTTGGCCCTGCTTCATAGCCTGCATTCGCGAGGGTGCTGGCGCTGTCCTAACAGAAGAGGCCCCCTACCCAGTACAGCAGAACGCATTTGCTCGGCTGTTGCAGCTGAACACCAGCTGAACCGTGGGTCTAGCAGGGCACTTGTAAAAAAAAAAAGAAAGAAAAAAAAACCAGTCAGTTCACATGCTTGCGAACCGCTTCTCCAGGCTACGCTGTAGGCCTTTAGCAGCCTCCTTGCAAAAAAAAAAAAAAAAGAAGAAAGAAATTTGTGCCTTAGCTTAAGATTTCTGCCAAGGGAAACTTCGATATTTCGCAACGCGGGAAGCAAAAGCCCGGCTGTCTCGTGCCTTTTCTGCCGCAAGTCCGTGGCTTCCTCTGCAGGGGAGAGAAGCTCAATCAAGTCTGTCACCAGCTTCAGTTCCTATTTAGACAGTTTAGCCTTCTTGCACGCCTGCAGAGCATCTGCCAGGCCGAAAGGCTGGAAAGGAAGGCGAGGGGTGGTAGCACAGAAAGCCGAGGGCGATGCTTCGAAGCACTGTCTAGCATTCACAGTGTGAGCGAGCTACTAAATGAACCGTTGGGCTTCTCTAGCCGCCAACAGGCGCCAGCGCGGCGGCGGCGGCGCCACCCGGACCTCCCCACTCACACCCCTCCCGCCACACCAGAACAGAGCTCCCTAGAACAGAGCGAACGTGGGTTTTCGTCGGTGCGAATCGTCGCGTCGGGGCTCGGGAAGGCGCCGCCGTGGTCGCAGTTACGCGGCTCTCCTGCTTCGTATGGCTTCCCGAAGCAATGCTTTCAAAAGTTTATGCTCTCTCTCTCTCTGTACGGAGGGAGACGGCGCACAGTTCATCTTGTACGAGTGCATGCTGCTCTCACCTGTAGACCTTCGTCGACAGTGTCCGGCAAACGCATTTGTGTGTCTAGACAGAAGGGACACTACTGCAAAAGGGGCGTGGCGGGGGGGGGGGGGGGGCGGAGGAGTACGAGGTGAGACGGAGCGTAAGCTGGCATGCGAAAGCTTGCAGTGAACACTAGCATCGCGCCAGCGTCAATACGCATCAAAACTTGCTGAAGCGCTTTTTCGAATATGCGTCCGAGTCGCCGCCGGCGACAGAAGCAAAACCAAAGTGAAAGGTAGGAAGATAGCAAGCGGCCGGAGCGAAGGGACTGCCGGTGTTAAAAAAAAATAATCACAAGGCGTAAGGGGGGAGGGGGAGTATGCCGCCGCCGTAGTTTCGCACGGCGGGTACCAGCGGCAAAGAACCGCGGTTACGCGAACAGTCGAGGCAAACTTCGAAGCAACTTAGTCAATATAAGGACATAATTCTAGTAGGCGCGTTGCTTATAAATCTCCCGTACATGTAATCAGCCAAGCCATTTTAATAATAATGCTTTATTGTTAAATTCGGGGCTCTGACTTACTAATGTTTGAACGTGGGCCGGTTGGTTCTTCGGTATATTTTGACAAAAAACAGCGAGTAGACGAGAAAGCACGCTATTCTCGGAAAAATACGTAATTCCATTCCGATTCTATTCCTCCAAACGTTGTCGCCATTCCATCCCCCATTCCATTCCGGAGTCTCGGAAATGTGGAATGATTCCAAACTGGTAACTCTGCAACCCTGCTGCAAAGCATGCGCCACTCCAGCCGTTCGTCTCACTCAGCCGTATTCTAGTACACTCTACCGTATTCCGTACTAGTACCGTACTATACTATACCGTAGTACTAGTACCATACTATACGGTACTGCTATAGGGTACTAGTACCGTACTCTAGCCGAGCGAACGAGCACAGCGAAGGATGAAAGAGCAGAGTGCGGATGAAAGACGACTGTACGAAGACAGCGCGAGGAGGAAAACGGAGTAGAGGGATGCAGCGAAACCATGAGGCGGAAAGTGGAGGCGGAGGGTATGGCGAAAACGTGAGAGGAAAAGCGTAGTGCCGCGCAAGACAGGCTTTGTGGCAACGATTGCTACGAGAAGGCACCAGAGTAGCGCGCGCGCGCGTCGTCTGTTCACCGATGACGCCACCGATACCATATATTGAAACAAAGCGCTGCATGAGCGATGGTCTGTCTGCGGTGGCTGCTGTGAATCGCGCCTGCGACACTTCCTCTCGCGATCTCCGAATTAGTGAGGCGGTCGCGCCACACTTCCCTCCCCCTGCAACGTGCCGCACGAGACAAATTGTCCGCGCCAGCCAATATATATCGCCAAATGAAAACGCGTATACAGCTGCACTCAAATTTCGCATTAGGGAACATCGTATTCGTCGGTGAATTCTTCCGTGTACTTTCATTTCCATTTATTCATAATTTCTTTAATTAAATTAATACCTACAAATAATTCCCCCTATACTGTCTCTCGTGTCATTGTTTGTCAGCTTCTTATGTCCATAAAGATTGGTCCCCTCGGTTTCCTTTATTCTCGTTGATTACATAGCAAGGGTCTCGAATACGGCAGATTTGATGCTTTCAGGTAGCTTGCTGATCAGTTGCCTTCACCTAAAAAGTTCACATACTACGAAGCTCCTGCCGTATAGACAGGATGCTCTACATCCGCTACAATGGCCGTGAGTGGTGGTCCTGGCTAAAAACTCCCAAGGTTCGTTCTAGTAGACCGACAAATACTCCAGAAAGTGGATGACAAAACGGCGCCACGGTAGTTCAATTGGTCAGAGCATCGCACGCGTAATGCGAAGATGTCGATTCGTATTCCACCTGCGACTAGTTGTTCTTTGATCTACTTTCATTTGCATTTATTTATCATTTGTTTAATTCAATTGATAACTACAAATAATTTCCCCAATGCTGTCTTTCGTATCATTGTTTGTTGGCTTCTTAGGTTGAGACTAACTATACAGGGTGGTTTTTTCTTTTAGCTGCACCAAATTTTTAAAAGTTGCCTGTGGCAAATAGCACAACTCTAATCCATGATCAAGATCACTCGATGAGGCGCTCATTACTTCTACGAGAAAACACAATGCTGCAATGAATAAATAACATAATTACGTTAATTAACTTGTTAATTATTAAGATTACGCCCCCTATTTCAATATACAAATTATAGCCGGTGAGTTCGCAAGGCGTATCCATTTGGAACAAGTTCACCGGACTGCACCAGTTTCGAGACATTAATTTTCAAAGTCTTCGGCGAAATGCATTGGCGTTCCAGTTACATGTTTAAGAAAACGCTTTTTTATTCATTCAAGCACAAAGGTAACTGGAACACGAACGCATCTCGTCAGACGCTTTGAAAATCAATATCCCGAAACTGGTGCAGTACTGAGGATTCGTTCCAAGTGAATACACCTTGCGAACTCGCCGGCTAAAATTCGTAGTTTTAATAGTGGCTGTAATGTTAATAATGGAAGAAAGTTAATTAACGTAATTATGTTGATTATTTGATTAAGAATTTTGATTTGTCGTAGAAGTAATGGCCTTCTCATCGAGTAATTTAATTCAAGGATTATAATTGTGCCATCTGCTACAGGCAATTAAATTGACAGACAGACAGACAGACAGACAGACAGACAGACAGACAGACAGACAGACAGACAGACAGACAGACAGACAGACAGACAGACAGACAGACAGACAGACAGACAGACAGACAGACAGACAGACAGACAGACAGACAGACAGACAGACAGACAGACAGACAGACAGACAGACAGACAGACAGACAGACAGACAGACAGACAGACAGACAGACAGACAGACAGACAGACAGACAGACAGACAGACAGACAGACAGACAGACAGACAGACAGACAGACAGACAGACAGACAGACAGACAGACAGACAGACAGACAGACAGACAGACAGACAGACAGACAGACAGACAGACAGACAGACAGACAGACAGACAGACAGACAGACAGACAGACAGACAGACAGACAGACAGACAGACAGACAGACAGACAGACAGACAGACAGACAGACAGACAGACAGACAGACAGACAGACAGACAGACAGACAGACAGACAGACAGACAGACAGACAGACAGACAGACAGACAGACAGACAGACAGACAGACAGACAGACAGACAGACAGACAGACAGACAGACAGACAGACAGACAGACAGACAGACAGACAGACAGACAGACAGACAGACAGACAGACAGACAGACAGACAGACAGACAGACAGACAGACAGACAGACAGACAGACAGACAGACAGACAGACAGACAGACAGACAGACAGACAGACAGACAGACAGACAGACAGACAGACAGACAGACAGACAGACAGACAGACAGACAGACAGACAGACAGACAGACAGACAGACAGACAGACAGACAGACAGACAGACAGACAGACAGACAGACAGACAGACAGACAGACAGACAGACAGACAGACAGACAGACAGACAGACAGACAGACAGACAGACAGACAGACAGACAGACAGACAGACAGACAGACAGACAGACAGACAGACAGACAGACAGACAGACAGACAGACAGACAGACAGACAGACAGACAGACAGACAGACAGAAATTGCCTACAGACGGCAGTGTTAACCTGGGAGCCTGTAGATGTTAAGCCAAGGAGCCGCAGGCATTTAGGGGTGGCAAAGTGGATAGAGAACTTCAGCATGTCCGTCATCGAATATTTCACTTTAGAGAGATTACGGTATATATATATATATATATATATATATATATATATATATATATATATATATATATATATATATATATATATATCGAACATCAGCCAGGCGATGTTTATACCAGGCGATGTCGTGCACGTCTTTGTCCGGTATATAGGTATTCCGTAAACTCCGTAAAGTGACGGACATGATGAAGTTCTCTGTCCACTTTGTTATCCGTAAATGCGTGCACCTCCTTGGCGTAACGTCTACAGGGTCCCAGGGTAACTGTCGTTTGCAGGCGGTTGATTGGAACGTCCTCGTCAAGGATCGTCTGCTAATTTACTACATAAGAAAACTTCGTATTCCAAGTTTCAGTAATGTCCGCTCGGTTGTTTACTTCAGCGTTCTGCGCAATCCCTGGTAGAAATTTACGACTCACCTGGAGGAGAAAAAAAGAAATCTTGCCCGTCGGTGCTCTGCCTAAAATTGAGGGGTTGCAATTGCACTGGGAACACGCACGGGCGGGAGCTGCTTTCATTGATTTCAGGTTGCGCGAATTGTCTAGCAAGGCAGTAAATTCTACTTTCCTATTGACTTTACAGCGTTTTTTGACAATCTACTGCCGCCGATAGTGCGCCTCCAAAGCGACAAAGCCTGCCGACTAGTCCATGATGCGACTCACTCATCTGCCGCGAAACAAGAAAAAAAAAAGAGAAAGAAAGAACAACGACCAGCAGCGCGACCTTGCAGCTGGCCCGTTCGTGCATTAGCCGAACCCCGCGACCCGGAGCTAGTAGTCGTGGCGCCACTCCAGGAACGAAGAAAACAAAGAAAAAGAAGAGAAAAATAAACAAACGTCCAAACAAGTGTCTCGTCTTTCAACAACACGCGCGCGCCGCAGGCCGCCGTCTTCCCGCGCGCACGTTGCCAGAGACGACGACTCCGCCGCGGCTCGAAAAAAAAAAAGGTGTATTAGCCGCGCGCTATCTCTGCGGGCTCCTGTAGGCAACTCAGCGGGTCGCTTCATTAGCCTCCCGGTGGCTTGATAGATGGCGGCGGCTTTATTTTATCGCCCTCTCTAGGCACGCTGCCGCAGTGTTACGGCGACGCGCACGTTCCCCCTCGAGAACCCGATGAAAGGTCGGCGGGGCCCGGGGACCAGTAGGGGGCGCTGGCGATCGCGCATGCAAAGAGGCGCGCACGCCGCTCGCGCCCCCCCCCCACCCGGCGTTTACCTCGATCAATGTATCAACTCCGTTTGTTTGTACTCCAGTATGTATACAAGGCTCTATTGCAGACGACGACGCGTGCTCGGACAACGATCGACGAATCGCAGACGTGCCTCTGCTGTCTGCTCCGCAGATATACATTTTCGCCGGACAAATGAGCAGACGATAACTAAGCGTTCCGAGAGGCTGGCCGCTTATCGGCGAGCTCGACGAAAGACGCCGGGTTCCCATTATCATGTAGTCTCTTAAAGGGCCGCGCTCTCCGTCCAGTCCGGTCGGCGCGCGATTCCCTTAAGTGGAAGGTTATTTAAACAGGAGCATCAGAGCATCGGTGGTAGCGGACGGCATGCGTTGATACACGCGGCACTGTCTAACAACCCGTTCGCCTGTTGAGTGATGTACGCTGTAATCCAGACAACCGCAATACCCCACCCCGCCAAAGAAGAGAAGATTAAAAATCGCCCGGTCTTTTAGCAGTTTACGATGCATTCGTTGCCCATATCGAAAGCATATACAGTCCGGTGGAGGCCAGAGCTCGTCTGCAATCAGCCAAGAGAGCTTATCGCAAAGCGCTGCGTTTATGTGTGCTGCGCACGTCTTCAGACATGTCGTCTGCTCTCCAAGATCGTACGCAGACGAAACTGTGAAACGAGAATTGTGAGTTCCTGAATAAGCGTCTTAGCGATAGCAGGACTGAGTTGTAGTACAAATGATCTTCCTGATTTTCTCATCGTGTAAATGTTGCCGAACGAAGTTAAATTATTTCCTTGTATAGTTAGGAAATATATACTCAGCTAGATCCGTATGGGTACTCATGGCCGCCACACATAGTCCACCATAGTTTGGCATTATAGGAGGCGGGTTTGTGGATAAGAGAATAATGGTTGTGTCCATCGGAGCCTGTGCGAATGGCTTTAGATGAGTAGCCTGCGTGAATTGGAGCAATATTTGTTTCCACAAAGCCTGCTGTCGTTGTGTAAAGTCATCTTTGAGAAGATTTTGCTAACTCAGCGGTGGTATTGTAGAATAACTGGGCGTTTCGTTACCGGCGAACCATTCAGCCGGTATCGTACGTCATAGCCTACACTGACAAGGGCATGCTTGTTCGCTTGTTCGCGCCAATATAAATGAATATTTCGTTTTTATTTTACAGAGGACAGCCGTGGGTATTATATGTGTCAGTTTAAAACCCGGTGGAAACTGCATGTAATCTGGGGGAAAAAAAATGTCCAACTATTGGTGAGAGCAGGCCTGCATAAATAAACAATGTCGAAGCTCCGCGCTTCTTCTTTTTGTGCCCGTTGTCTGCGTGAGGCAGGCCTTGCAGCTTACACCGCACTGCACGCTTCCAGTGCAACAGGCGATTATCTTCAACCTGTATATCCTCACGCTCCGCTATCGTATGAGCGACGTATCGCGCAGATGGCGCACGCCGGGAACTATATATATGGGATAATCCTGCGCCAAGTCAGAACTTTCAGTAAGGAGGGTGCACTTGGCTGGCATTCGCCCGGCCACGCGGCTATGTAGCCAACCATCCATCCATCCAGACAGCCAACCGACCAGATGCAGCCGCAGAAAGGAATGAGCGTGCCTTCAGTAATTGACATTAACACATCGCGTCTTTGACTCGATGTAACAGTGCGAGCAGGGCGTGCTCCATATCAGGTCACATATAGAGCGGCGATAAGAAAATGTCGGGAGCGCGTCTCCTTCGCAAACGAGCTCCCAGCAAAACGAGCATTGTGATCTTGTTTATCGTTATTATTATTATCTGCATTTAAGAAGATGTTGGCGTACGTGTAGGCGGAGAAGGCTATACAATTCCTCTTCTCTGACACATGTGCATAAACACGATGCGACATGGCATGATAATTTCACCAAATCGAAACTGTTGTATAGAACGCAAAAGCTAATGACGGTAAATCTGCGTTTCTTGAAGGTTTCCAAACGTGCCAGTCGATGGTAAGCAACAGACACGGACTGCAGAGGTATGCGTACTATAGAAGCCACGAGATTCGTCGGAACGCGCTCCCGACAACCAAAGCTGCCGACTCAGCCGCGGGCGAGAGGAGACAAGGCATCTCGTGAATGGAGCCGAAAAGTGCACAGTGAATTATGAGGCACGCGATATACACAGTGGAGGGCTACACATTAACTTGCACCACTTGGGGTTATTCAATATACACGCAAAGCACGGTACACGTGAGCGCTTTTTGCATTTCTCCCTCCAGCGAAGCAGGGCCGCTTGTTAGGGCTGGCGTCTGACACCACGTGGCGGAGAGGTCATTCACCCTACCCCCTCCTGAACCGGAGCCCACGTGTACCGGAGGGGTCACTCACCCGACCTTCTCTGAACCGGAGCCCACGTGCACCGGAGGGGTCATTCACCCGACCTTCTCCCCGGATTCGTCGATGAGAGGATCGACCTCTCCTACCCGTGCTTGGTATTGCAGGAGCAGGGGCCCTCTCTCCGTGCCTGTCACGTGTCATCGATGGAAGCAAGATCCCGCCCACACTTGTAGAGAGCTATTTAATGTACTTTGATATACTTCTTACTTGAGACTTCATACTTCATGCTTTTCTTATTTTCTTTCAACTACCTTTGAATAAACCGTGCAAGTTTCGCACTAGTAAACCGTCTCGCCCCTGCTTGGTCGCCATGATCTACCGGATGCCTGCAGCCCGCCGACAACGCCACGTTACCCAATAAGTAATGTCGGTCGAGCTTCGTTAGGCAGGCGCCGCTACTTCTCGGCAGCAGTACGGTACGCTACCCTGGAGTACGCAACACGCTGCGGCAGGCAATCAAACCCGCATCCTCATGCGCAGCTACGCAAAGCCACATATCCGCATGTAGTACCACTGCGGCTGCCGATCGAATCAACGATTTGAGGTCTCTTGTTTCGCGTTTGTCGATACACTAACGTTCTTGCATATGACACAGGTTCTGGTATACATACGTTAAAGATCTTATCATTTCATGTCGACTTCCGGTGGATGTACCCCCCCT
Source organism: Dermacentor variabilis (assembly GCF_050947875.1). NCBI lineage: Eukaryota > Metazoa > Arthropoda > Arachnida > Ixodida > Ixodidae > Dermacentor > Dermacentor variabilis. Next base: position 107,245,527 of record NC_134570.1, read on the forward strand.
TAACGAGCACGCCTGGCACTGTGCTTTAAATGTGAGTGGAGCGGCTGTAGAATTGCCTAGCGACGGGCCTCTCTATATGGTACGTGTATACAGTAAACTCTCAGTTGTACTAACGTCGATTTAATTAATATTTTTGAATAACGAACTTTTAGAAAATCCCTGGCTGTTTTTCTATGTATTATATGCAAAAATACTTTCAGTTAAACGAGTTTCTGAATAGCGAATATTTCAGTTGAACGAACTTTACCAGTGGACCCGGGCTCATTTTTTAAATCAGTTCAACAAAGTATTGCGCTCTGCAGTGCTGGCGTAGCCAATGCTCGCCGCCCCCTGATCGCCTCTCCAGCGGCGTAACAGTAACACCGGCTATAATTAGAAACTGCTGGCAATATATCCTGCCTTTACCCCTTCGCGGTGAAAGCGAGCAAGAAGAACAGCACAATGAGGTGATCGACGCCGGGGTGTGGACAGACGTCTGTCACCAGCTGGACGTTGACAGCGACACTTCGTTTGAAGACTATGCGCAGTGTGACAGTGAGCTCGTTAACTGTGCTGAACTATCAGATCTGGAAATTGCTGGCACTGTTCGTCCCAAAGAAGAAGAGTCCGACGAGGATGGTGCAATGGCAGAGGAGGTTCAAATCTTGTAACTCTATAGCCGAGGCCTCGGAAGCTCCATGCCTCGGAAAGTTGCGAGACTTCGTGTCTCAGCAACAAGCTGTGCCAGAGGAAGTGTACAAAAACACAGACTCTCTGAACAGCTTTGTTACCTCTTGTGCTTTAAGAACGAATGAATTAATAAAACTTTATTTGAAACTCAAGTGAGAGTTCATTCTATATAGACGGAAACTATCACACGGTTTCATGCGAATTTAACAGCTGCCCTGTCTTCTAACAGGGGGGAAGAATTTTCTTTTCCTTCTTTAGCCATCCTGTATACGTCTTGTATACGTCATCCTGTATACGTCAAATATCTATTCAAAGCGTTCGGACGACGTAACTTCTTTGACACATTCTTTAAGCGCTGTCTACACGTTTAGATGCAAAACTCGCGAGCCTATATAATGCGCACGTCCGTATGCTGATAGGCTGCGTTTAATGAGCGACTGCGCATATATAGCGGAAGCTGAGTAAGGGGCAGACACGCGGCAGTTGACGCAGAGAAGGGCTACATCATTCCGCTCGCAAGTGCTACACGGACAAAAGACATGGCGAGGTCGCAGCCATACAGGAACACGGCACGGCAAAAAGGTGTCATTAAGGGTCCGGCTTCCGTGTAAAGTCCGCGACTATAAGCGCAGGGTCCCGGAGACTCCGCGCGTATAGCGGCTGTGTACGTGGACAGAGAACGGAAACAAACTGCCCTGACACACGTACGTACGGCATACGGTATACACACCATACACATATACACACACGCCGCGTAATTGTTGTGTTGCTCACATGTTTGAACTTGTGTACGCACAGAGGTGCACGCATGTCTATACGGAGCTCGCACCGAGCTTGTTCGTGAGTGCCCAGAATTACGCTCGCTTGTATACACTATATAGCCGTATACCTTGCTCCTCCCTTACAATTACTATCTTTCTCTCTATGACTCGGCCTACGCAGTAAGAGGATAAGATGGGGGAAGGGGACGTGTTCAGGGGAGGGGGGTGCTCAAGCACAGACGTATAGAGGTTGTTAGGGGGGGGGAGGGGTGCGGAGGGGGCTGTGCAAATACGCCTGCGCTTTGAGAACAGCAGGAGAGACCGCAGCGATAAGTGATTTGGTCACGATCGCCGACAGACCGCACGCGCACTTCGAAGGCGAACTCGACTTGGTCCGCCCACTGTTGCACGCGGGGACGGATCCACGAAAATGACCCGGAAGAGGCAATCACGCATCGCGGCGTGTGTGACTGTGCGCGTAGGGAAAGCCCGCGCGGAGGCATTGGCGTGGCGGATGTGTATACCACACGAGGACCCCCCGGCGGCAGTGTCCGTGTACATAAATACGATCTTGGGGACCTCCAAGTGACCACGAACGCTGGCGCAGGTATAGTCACTCTGAAGGGAAACGTTCGATCACTTTAATTTTGCAGCATACTTGAACACTGAGTTACCCGCCGTGGTTGCTCAGTGGCTATGGTGTTGGACTGCTGAGCACGAGGTCGCGGGATCGAATCCCGGCCACGCCGTCCGCATTTCGATGGGGGCGAAATGCCAAAACACCCGTGTACTTAGATTTAGGTGCACGTTAAAGAACCCCAGGTGGTCCAAACTTCCGGAGTCCTCCACTACGGCGTGCCTCATAATCAGAAAGTGGTTTTGGCACGTGAAACCCCATAATTTTTTTAAAAACTGAGTTAGTGCAGCGCGAATAGACACAACGTGAAGGAAGGCAAACGAAGCCACATGACGTGCGCGGTCGCCGAACACTGCATGGCATAACACTGCGTCCGCGTACGTCATGTGTGTTGATTTATGTCCAGCCTCTTCGCACTGCACAAACTCGCTTTTCAAGAATAATGTGTCGACCAGACCGTTAACGAATTTTTTTTCTGGTATCGTATTCTTTCCAAAACAGCTGCAGTTTCGACCGAAAGGTGAAGCATTTCATATCGGTAGCAAAGTATATTAGACAACTATAAACGAAGTGAGGTTCGTAGATTTTGTGGCCGTATAAATTGAAGTATACGTTCGCTTACTAACCCAAATTAACAAGCATGGTGTCACGCACGCACAGGAAACTCGATGAACCACGAACGCCCGCTGTCGCAACGCTGAGGTGAGGAAGAGCGCCGTCAGAGGGAGCAAGCGCTTCGGGCTGGCCACCGGTTCACTGCACCTCGAGAATGCGAAATTATGCTACCTCCAACGCTAGACATAATAAACGAGTTTTGTGCCAGAACCACACACACAAGCAACGAGACAACACGGGCGCAGAACTCCTTCATTATGTTGGATAACGAACTAGCCCAGCAGTTCACTCTTCCAACATTAGGCACACTTGTTGTGCGCTTGAAGTCACCAGGCATCTCGGCTCGCCCTCAGCCCCTGCACCCGCATTGGTTGCCTCCAAGCTATGGCACGCGGGGAGCATATGCGCTCAGCCGCGCTGACATCCATGCGCTGCGCGACAGCCGGGTTAAAGAAGAGACGCACGCACAGTACCTGCACCCCCCTCCCCCCCACTCATCTCCCTGCACATCTGCAAGCTTGTTCGACTGTATTCGAGAAACAATGGGCGGCAGGGATAAGCGACACCAATTCTGAACGCTGACGCCTTCATTTGTTTGTTTTTTAAAATTATATGTATGTGTAGGAGAGGCTGGTATCATGGGTGATGCCGGCTACTCCTCCTCGCTCAGCCGACTAATACGTATCAAAACCCAACCGTGTTAGCCAATCCATTTCAAAGCCAAACAGCATACAGCTGCCAATGCCCGGCTCAAACGAACAAACAAGACAGAATTCTAAAATAAAATGTAAATAAATGTTAACGCATAGTTCAGAGAAAGTTTAAACATTGTCACAATAGATGCAATTTGCGCAACAAGTAACCGAAGGCTATAAACATTTTGTTAATCCATCTTATTTACGTCTCTATATACACATAATTCGTTTGCTCTATAGCATGACAGCCACCATCTTACGGACTCTGCATATGGTCTATATTTCTCGCGCAAATAACGGTGCCCAATACTTCAGTGCGACGTCACTGATTTAACGGTACTTTTGAGTCATAATACCAAAGGGAGCGCTCTAGGAGCTTGCGGTTCAATAGAGATAGGAATAGTTTCTCCTGCCGCCATCGTCTGCATGCTGACTCGTTTCATCCGTCTATATATATAGAAATATTGTTACAGCAAAGTACGAACATGTTACACTGACTGTTCTGATTTGCGTACGACATACTTTTCGGAGATAACTGAAATCACACACACACACACACACACGTATATATATATATATATATATATATATATATATATATATATATATATATATATATATATATATATATATATATATATATATATATAGAGAGAGAGAGAGAGAGAGAGAGAGAGAGAGAGAGAGAGAGAGAGCGCGTCGAATCGGTGGGCTGCGATGCAACGAAATCGTCATTTGCGTGTCGGTATCAGAGAGCGCTTGTGAACGTCGCACAGGCAACACAGTATACAGCATGCGATATCAGCATTGTACAGAAGACGGCACACGAGGCGAAGGCGACACAACACGGCGCTGAACTGTCACTCGAGCGCTGTGTTGTGTGTCGCCTTGACGACGCGTGTCGCATAATGAGAAACCTTTCTTTTCTCTGAAGCGCAGAGTTCGATCACTTTAGACAGTCTATGAGTTTGCTGTTCGTTCAAGAGTAACTGAGAGAGAGAGAGAGAGAGAGAGAGAGAGAGAGAGAGAGAGAGAGAGAGGGAAAGGAAATGCACGGAGGTTAACTAGATTTTGTCAAGTTCTTGTAGCCTGCACGGGGGTAGAACGGGCGTGTGAAAGAGGGAGAAGATGTGGGTTTAAATCAATCACACGCACTATATACAAGGTGTCCCAGCTAACTTTAGCCAGAGTTTTAAAATATGCGAATGCCACGTATCTGGACAGAACCAAGGTAATGTTGTTTGCCGTCGCTTGGAGATGCTCAGTTTATGTTTCTTCCACTCCGCCTAATTAGGTCATCAGTCTTAATTAATCAACTTCTCAAATATAGTTATATGAAAAGTGTCAACGACAAAGTTGTACAGCCACATGATTAACTCCCGATACAGATTTCTGTTGCTCAATACGTGCTACATAAAAGTGCTTTTCCGAGTGTGAAAGAAGGCCGCGAATACACGCAAAGTACTTCGAAGGACTAGTCGCGCGAGTTACTGTACAATGTGGGACGTATGATTGGACGGTGGTACTGCGTAACACTAGGAACGCCTTCGCAGACTGCGTGGCAGTGCCCCCAGAAACAGTTCTGTATCGTGTGTGTGTGTGTGCGTGCGCGCGTGTGTGTGTGCGTGTGTGCGCGCGCGCGTGTGTGCGTGCGTGCGGGTGCGTGTGTGTGTGTGTGTGCGCGTGCGGGTGCGTGCGTGCGTGCGGGTGCGTGTGTGTGTGTGTGTGCGCGTGCGGGTGCGTGCGTGCGTGCGTGCGTGCGCGTGTGTGCGTGCGCGTGTGTGTGTGTGCGTGCGTGTGTGTGTGTGTGTGTGTGTGTGTGTGTGTGTGTGTGTGTGTGTGTGTGTGTGTGTGTGTGTGTGTGTGTGTGTGTGTGGTTTCCTTTCAGTTATTTTTCTCACTCTAACCTATCGCATTCCTTTGTGCCTCCCCGGTTACAGGGTAGCCAACTGCAGATAATCTCTGGTTATCCTCCCTGTCTTTCCTTTGCCTTTATCTATCTATCTATCTATCTATCTATCTATCTATCTATCTATCTATCTATCTATCTATCTATCTATCTATCTATCTATCTATCTATCTATCTATCTATCTATCTATCTATCTATCTATCTCCTTGCCATCTCCAATCAGCACTGTCCTGTGCCAACCGATTCCAGCTAGCGCCTGCGAATTTCTTAATTTCATCACCCCGCCTAGCCTTCTGTCGTCCTCGACTGATCTTCCCTTAATTAAGAGTAATTGTCTAATTAGGTAGAGCGAAAAAAATAATTTGAGTATTTCAAAGCGACGGCAAACAACATTACCTTGGTTCTATTCCAGCTACGCTGCATTCGCATATTCTTAAACTCTGGCTAAAGTTAGCTGGGGCACCCTGTATAAGGTGCAGCATATCTACAGTCGGGCTACTCAAGGCTGTCGCCTGTGTACATGTATATACAGACGAACACCAGCGTATTATGTATACAGGAGAAGCTCTACAAATCAGTTTTATTTCGTATCATACCACAAGTACATCTTTTCCCACCTGAAGCACATAATTGGTGTGCTACCCTTGTTTCAAATAGAGGGCAAACACTTGGAACAGCAGCCAGAGCACACTACTACGTATCCAGGCCGATCGTGCATGGTGCTGGCCAGTAAATAACTAGCTCCGTATTCACAAAAACATCGAGCTTACGATTGAACCGTTCATAAGAGCGAATTCTATCCATTCCCGATGGTGGCAAGATTACCAGAAAAGACAGCCGAGCAATGGCAAAGAGAACTGACCAAGGAAAATAAAGCATTGTGAATTCCGCCCCTGTTCGGCGTGCCGATCGGCGAAATCAACTCAGTGACCGCGAACGAAAGTTTCGCGATTACCGGTATCACCTTACGAAATCGCCTTTTCGTTCGAGCTCACATCCGGATTCCAACAGGGGAAGAGCAACGCGGCGCCTTGCACGCAGTCGATGAACCCATTTCCGAGGAACACCACACCATCGCGCCACACGGCGCGGTCATTGAGAAACAGAAAGAATCAGTGGGGGGGGGGGGGAGGTATAAAAAAAGTAACACTAGACAGAAGGTTCCTGCGCGGAAAGTACAAATAGTCTCGAAACCGAACGCTCCAACTAGAAGAAATAAGAGACAGAGAGGGAGAGTAGTACGCCAGCAGGAATGCGCTAACGACGACGCGAAAGGACGACGAGCTGCGGCGGTACAGAAAAAAAAAAAAGGGATATCGCTAGGCCGAACTCCGTGCCGCCCACACTTCCTCGCACTGTAGCCACACGCGTCGCCCGCTCCGAGTGATCGGCAAGCCACGCGGGACATGCACGCTGTGCGAGACTTTCCCGACCATCGCATAGTAGTAGGCAGCGTGTACTACGCTCCTCACTGTACTTCGAAGTGTGCGCGCGTCTCTACACAGGCTCTGTGTCTGCGAGCGCGTCGCGTCGGTCGCTCGCTCGCGAAGTAGAGTATACCGGGAAGTCGTTTGCCGCGACGCGGTGCTCCTCCGAGGCGCTGCTGCCGGCTTTCTTGGCGGCGCGCAGGCTACGCTGACAGTGCGCGCGAGTTAGCTCACGGAGAAAAGAAAGAAAGAAAGGAAGAAAGAAAGCGCCTTTTGTTGTGCGTGGTGTGCGAGCGTGCGGTGCCGGTTTTCCTTGGCGCGCGGACCGCCTCGGCTCCTCCAAGTCAGCACCCGCAGCGTGCGGCGGCGGGAGAAATTCGAGCCGCCAACGCCGACGCACGCGCCGTGGCCATTCAACAGCCTCGAGGGGGGCCGCGAGGTGGGCTGCGGCGTTTCTTTGTACGCTGGTTGAAAAAGTTGGCTGGCCGCCGTTCGCTGGGCCACGCGCAGTGGTTTTGCGTGCAGACGAGGCTTTCGCTCTCTCTCTCTCTCTAACCTTCTCCTTCTTCACGAAAGGCAGAACGCCCGTCGCACGAGAGCCGGTGAGTGGGCGGGTGGGCTGGCGGGCGCGCGCGCCCTTGTAGATTATCCGGGAGGAGGAGGAGGTGTGCGTATAATGTATCACGGTGGACAATGGATTCAGAAATCGTGCGGTGCCGTCTCGTTCTGCCGTGCCTAGATGATGATGCAAACAATCCACCTCGACGAGACAATCAGAGGAACACGGTAGCGAAACCTTGTTCCGATCCTGACTTCGGTCGCATGTGCCATGGCATATTAGACGGGTTGTTCTAGAGCGCCGCTCTGGCTGTGTTACGGAAATCGGTAATCGGAGAGCTTTCAAATGGTATTACTGTGACAAACCGGCTATAATAGCTCTGACCTGGCTCTACTATCGTCACTTGAAAGCGCCTATTGCTCGCATGAGCAACCTAGTTGCTGTCTTACGTGACTTTTGTAGTGCTGCCGGAACGCACACCCTTACACCCAAAGAAGGCGTAACGGTGTGAGTTGTAGACACATTTACCACCATATTTATCTTTAATGCTGTAAGGTATTTTACGGCGTACATATTAAGCCAACTGCCTGCATGTTATACGTTATACAGGGCGTTTCAGATAACTTGAGCCAGACATTAAGAAAGCCGGGTTAGCGCTACGCGCATTGCAGCTGACTTATTATTGCTCATGTTACGGTGAATTTAGAGCGCACACCGGGACAAGGACAGGTAATGACGAGGAGAGGCGTGCGCTGTAATTAACAGTAGCATGGAACCTTTAATAGCCCGGTCACAAACCTTATTATTGTTCATTGCCCTCTTGAGCACCTTCAAGCTTTCTTTTTTCTTTTTCATTTTGAACTGGGATCAGCAATAAACAAAAAAAAAAATAATTAACCAGCCTTTAAAATATTTGCGTAAACGCTAAATATTCAATGTAGAATTTTGTAAAGCCTATAGAGAAATGTCGAACTGATTTCTTTCCAAGATGACAACTGTCATGTTTTTTATTTGATTTAATGACGATTTAAAGATAGCGCGCGAGAAAGTATACCACGTGACTACGCCTACGCGCAGAAAGGCAGAAGTGTGCATCCTGTAAGACAATAAAAAGAAAACGAAAGCGAGTGACTGATATCTTTTAAAATTTAAATAGCTAATTTTTAACACAAAGACGGGCTTATCTTATTTTGTTGCTGACTTGTATATAAGCAAACGAAATATAACTCACGTGCTTCGCTTACGTCCCATTTCCCTCTGGATAAGCAAGTAAAAAAAGAAGAAAAAAAGTAATTTAGTAACATATTGTCGCGAAGACAATGTAACGCGGCCTTCTTTGCTGTCTTTCGGGGAATTTTGTGGGGTCCTTGACGCGGGGCAAACCATTGTACACAAATGACCTCGACGGCGCCGCGGACAGTGCTGCCGCGCGGCCGCCGCCCCTGACGTCGCACCTGCACATGTCGCGTCGTCTTCTCACGCTCGGCTGTCAAAGGCCAATTAGTTATGGTCAGAGTGCTTTTGTGTGCAGAGTGTTGACGCGACCATTTCTTGACCCCTTGAACTCTGTCGCTTATTGGATGATGTCGGCTTGCCTGATTGGTCGGAGTAACGAAGTAGCCCATTGGTGGAGAAAAGTGTCTCTTGGATGCTGGGGAAACTTATTTAAGGAATAGTTTGGGGTAGTTTAGGGTGAGCAAGTAGACAGCAGCAGACGGCGCATCTTCACCAGGGGAGACCAGGCCGGTCAGGCAGGCCGACGACGACGGGTATGACATCGTTTTGCTTGTATATATTTTGTACAGTTTAAACTTAAGGTAAATACCAAGAGAATAAATCTAGTTCAAATGCTACTCTCGTCGTCGTACCTGCGGATTTGGACTTCCCCTGCCAGAGCTCATCCCCATTCTTCTTCCGTCTCCCTGGTGAGTTGATGCGTCTGATATCTCACAGCTGCGTCACTTCGCTACAAAGTGGTGGAGTGTGCTGGGTACCGAAGTCCACGCACTAATATCATCGGCCGTGGCAACAAACCCGAAGAACCTAGCTCTAACAGCTCGACCATGACCGAACCCCCTACTGTCCTCGCTACCATGTCCATCCCTCAAGCGGAACCTTTCATCGGACCGCCAGTCTTTAGAGGCACGCCCGAAGAGTCAATACCCGAGTGGCTGCTTTGCTACGAATACGTAGCCTCCCTCAACAACTGGGATGAAGGGACGAAAGTAAAATTTTTATATTTGGCATTAGAGGGCAATGCAAAGAAGTGGCACACCACGCAAATTTTAACGGGTGCCCCCAATACATGGAAAGAGTGGACGACGCTTTTAAAAACGTCTTTTACAAGTCGCCACTCAGTTGAGATCGCATATTTGCGGCTCCAAAACCGAACGCAGCTGCCATCAGAATCTCACGAAGATTATTATTATGACGTTGTGCAGCTGTGCGCCAGAGCCAATCCATCTATGACGGAAGAGGAGCGGATGCGGCACCTCATGCGCGGATTGCGTCCGGACGTGCTGGAAAAAATTCTCATTGCAAACCCGGACAGCTGCTCTGCTTTCCTCGAAATTTTACGCCGAATTGATTGGGCAGCTTTTTTGATAGAAGTGACCGGCACCCATTTCTCTGCCGGCGGGCAGTCATGCTACCCATTCGCCTCGGCACCTGCCGCCGGAGTGACACCCGCTGGAGCAACAGTGCAGCCGCCTCCAACATGTCTCGCCACCTGCGCTGCGGCAGAGCGTCACTGCCCGCGAGAGGCCACCCACCGCGACAGGGACTTGAGGACGATTGCGGACTCTATAGCCTCATTATTTGACCGCCTGAAAGGTATCGAACAAGATGTACGTCGTCCTCCAGTGCCTTGGCCAGCGGGAAATACCCGTGACGACGACGAGCGACCACGCTGCCAGCTATGCGACCGCATCGGCCACTTTGCGCCCCAGTGCCGGCAATGGCTCCAGGAAAACGGACCCCAGGGGAAGGAGCAGCGCTCTAACTTTGAGCAAGGCAACTCCCGCACGCTTCCCCGACTGCCGCATGATTCCGCGCCAGCAAGCGACGAAAATCCCTTACCGTTGCTCGTGCTGGATCATGTGGACATCGGCGAAAAGCAAAGAGAGGATTCCTGGTTTCAAGAAATAATACAGCACCTAGAGCAGCCGAGTGCGCCCGTTGTCAGAAAAATGAAAAGAACGGCACGGAGCTTTCGGCTGGTCGACGGTGTATTGTACAGAAGAGCGAAAGGCTTTCAAGAAGATCGCGCAGCACTCGTTGTCCCCAAGTGTTTGAGATCGGAGGTTCTGAGGCACTGCCATGACGACATCACGGCAGGCCACCTCGGTGTCAAGCGCACATGGGAGAAAGTTCGCCGCCGCTATTTCTGGCCAAAGATGTTTTGCCACGTCACCAAGTATGTCCGCTCCTGCTCTGACTGCCAGAAAGAGCCACTCGCCCCCAGGAGGCCAGCCGGTATCGCCCCCTTTGTGACCTTCAGGGATGAGCCACCACTTCAGGTGGGCCAAGGAACTCAACGCGGAACCGAGGATGCCAAGAAAGCGACCCACCAAATGGACTCTGCTCAGATTCTAGCCGACCAAACCGGCAACAAACGCGACGCTTTTAATGTTGCGCGATTAGGACCGTGCCACGTCAGGGAGTGCTCCGATGATGACGACGCAGACGGCAAATCTGATAACGAACGTCCAAAGAAAAAGAAAATGTGTTGTGTTCGTCGCGTTGTGCGTCAATGTAGTTGTGGTGACCGGAGGCATGCCACGTGTAATCGTGTGTGTGAGATGTCGACTAGTGATCGAGGACAAACCAAGAAACCGCACGGGACTGAACTTTACTCCAACTGGAGGACATTTCATAGGGAGGCTGAGCCCCGAGCCATCGCCTCGTATGACACGGACATTGATGTGTATTACAGCTCAGGCGAATGATCTTCATTGTTAATTTTCTTGTGTAGCGCGCGCGAGTGAACTTTGGTGTTACTTTTCTTGTCCACTTTGTTTCCATTTTGTTAAGACGTGTTTGGTGCTTTGTTTTATGTGATGTTCCATTTTTCTTACGGTTACTTCAGTTTTCTTATATGAATCCCCAAATGCACGTGTTTAATTTGTACGTGTTTAAATTGTTAATTTGGTTTTGTAGTAGTGCTTTGTGACGAGTGGGACACTCTTTTTCGTAGGGGGGAGGTGTCGCGAAGACAATGTAACGCGGCCTTCTTTGCTGTCTTTCGGGGAATTTTGTGGGGTCCTTGACGCGGGGCAAACCATTGTACACAAATGACCTCGACGGCGCCGCGGACAGTGCTGCCGCGCGGCCGCCGCCCCTGACGTCGCACCTGCACATGTCGCGTCGTCTTCTCACGCTCGGCTGTCAAAGGCCAATTAGTTATGGTCAGAGTGCTTTTGTGTGCAGAGTGTTGACGCGACCATTTCTTGACCCCTTGAACTCTGTCGCTTATTGGATGATGTCGGCTTGCCTGATTGGTCGGAGTAACGAAGTAGCCCATTGGTGGAGAAAAGTGTCTCTTGGATGCTGGGGAAACTTATTTAAGGAATAGTTTGGGGTAGTTTAGGGTGAGCAAGTAGACAGCAGCAGACGGCGCATCTTCACCAGGGGAGACCAGGCCGGTCAGGCAGGCCGACGACGACGGGTATGACATCGTTTTGCTTGTATATATTTTGTACAGTTTAAACTTAAGGTAAATACCAAGAGAATAAATCTAGTTCAAATGCTACTCTCGTCGTCGTACCTGCGGATTTGGACTTCCCCTGCCAGAGCTCATCCCCATTCTTCTTCCGTCTCCCTGGTGAGTTGATGCGTCTGATATCTCACAGCTGCGTCACTTCGCTACAATATGGTCGAGGTCGGGGGATGTTCCCCTCTAACCTGTGCTTAGGCACCAGCGTGCAAAAAGATCACGTGATATACAAGGAACCAAAACCCTTACAAAACTGGTCACCTGTTGCGCTAAATAAATATTTAATTGTGTGGGTTTTACGTGCCGAAACCACGATCGCATTAACAGCCAGGGCGTATAATTCGGAAGGACTCTGGATTGCTTTTGCCCACCTCGAGCTATACGGCGCAACGCCGTAGCCACTAGAAGCTACCATGGGGGGTGCACCAATTCAGGTATCGTTTAGAAAGGAGGATGAAGAAAAAAAAATAAGCTCATAGGAAGACAAGATTGAAGTGATAAACAGCGGTCGAGCAAGGAATGTCGCTGGGCCATGAATTTGATAAAGGGCGTCTGTTTTCGTCGGTTTTTCACATGTATAGTTTTTAATATATACATTAGAAGCACGTAGATTTAACTACAAGTTTATTGTTTGTGACATCGGGAACAACCGGAATGTAGGCCACTGTATATAGCTAGCTTTAGCGACCTCTCTGCTAATAGACAAGGGCAACAGACACAAAAAGAAGAAACAAAGAAGAAGAGAAAAAAAATAAGTAGAGAAACTGTAACACGCGCTAACACACGCCACAAGCATGTAATAAAAGGTCAACAACAACAACAACAACAACAACAACAACAACAACAACAACAACAACAACAACAACAACAACAACAACAACAACAACAACAACAACAATAATAATAATAATAATAATAATAATAATAATAATAATAATAATAATAATAATAATAATAATTAAAATAATAATAATAATTAAAATAATAATAATAGTAATAGCTTTCATCGCCTTTTAAGGGTCCGAACTGGGGTATTACGTACAGAAAGGGGGAGCGGTAGGAGAAAACAAAAGCGAACTCTTATGTAGCAAAAGCATATAGTTAGAAATTCTTTAATAATTTTAGCGTCATCTTCCACGATGAAGGGTTCTGGTATAGACGGCTTCAAGCTTCGATGATGTTACTGAAGAGCGGCTGAGAGACTGTGAGAGAAAAAAAAAAGAAAGGGGGGAAGGGAGGGGGGAAAGGAGAGAAAAGGTTGGAAGATTTGTTCGAGAGCTAGAAGGTGGAATTGCAGAGATTATGTAATGTCGCTTGCGTGGTAATTACCACCGTAATGTGACTTGGTCAATCTTTAGGCGGGACAGCGAATGGATTCCAGAGCGTTAAAGCCTGATGTTAATTCCATCTGGACATTGCATATTCAAGTTAAGTGCGAATGAAGGTCGTATACGCGAATTTGCGTGTTGCGAGGCAGGGCGGGGGGCAAGATTAATGTTTAATGTTCTTTTGATGCAGCCAAGAGATTTTATCATTTATGAGAGGACCATTTATCAATTTATTGTTTCGAATAAGCCGGCGACAGAATAGTTACCATATGCTTCACGATAAGTGAAAAACAAGCAAACAAATAAGTAAATAAATAAATAAATAAATAGATAAATAAATAAATAAATAAGCTCAAACAAGACATCGTAACCTAACGGAACGCGACAATCAGCCCGGTATAGACAGCGAATATCAAAGTACAAGAATAAGACGCTATCTGATGTAGTCGTTGTTGCGTTCGATAAAGCTAGCCAGACCAACGATTCCAATACGCGTTTTTCGTCTTATTACTCGCCTATTACGTTACGCGTTCAAATAACATAATAAAAATCTGATGTAGAAAAAAAATAGAAATAAATTTTTTTCGCAGTCCTCACATCTTTATTCAAATATTTGCGCACTTACAACAACAGCCCTTTCAATGAGATGGGTGGCTGCATGCGGTAGCAGCACTTCATCGATATATTTATGCGCCTTAGGTTAAATTGGCGAAAGGTACGACACAAAAACATTCCTTCTTTCGGTCCCCGTATAACAGTATGCGCGAAGCCGGAGTTCCGACATCCAAACATCATTCGCACACATTCGCGCGCATTGAAGCAAGCGCTCTTATTCGGAGGAGCGCCGCTGTGTATACCTTCGGGAGGGCGTGCCGCGGTATACGCGAGCAACGACGTTCCTTGCTGTCCATTCTACATACGCGCTCATCTACGGAAACGAGTGCCGGCAAATAAGCAAGCGCGCCGTTTCGATCGAACGGCACAGCCTTCGAAATGGCGGGCGTAAAAACCTCGCTTCGCGAGGCTGCCGCAGTTTGCTGGCCATTAGCGACAAAGACGACACTCTTTCGTGCGTCACATGACAACCTGCCGAAATGGCTTATTGGCACACCTTCCTTCCTTCATTCCTTCACTTTTTCTTTCTTTTCTGTTACAACTCAATCGTGTGCGCACTCGCTGCTCCAGCTGCAGTCCGCGACAATCAAATTGAAGCGGAAAGGGGGCGGTCAGCCTGTGGTGGGCCCGCAGGAGTGTGGACGTCCCGTAACATGGCAGGGCGGCCGTCCATAACCGAGAACAGCGCAAATCGCTCGAAGTCTCTCTCTCTCTCTCTCTCTCTCTCTCTCTCTCTCTCTCTCTCTCTCTCTCTCTCTCTCTCTCTCTCTCTCTCTCATTTTTTTCTTTTTCTTTTCTTTTTATTTTTTTGACGCGTCCGCGCAAGCGCGCTATACGACATTTTGCGGGAATCCATTTCTATCGGACATAAAATACACCGGTCAGCGTTAAGTTTGACTAATTTCGCGTCTGCATTTATCTTCCAGGTTAGCGCAAGTGGGAAACAATGGTATGTGGAAGCTATATATTGTCACATGGTCGTGACGTCATAGAACACAGTAGCAATACTGTGAAAGGCAAAACTAGCTTTTATTGGGCGAACCTGTGCCCACAAAACAGGCTACACTTAAAGCACAACGAGAGCGGCGAACACGGTCGGCGATCGTCGGAAATCTGATCAGCGGGTCAAGCGCGTCGGCTTTTATAGATCAGTCGTCGAATGTTCCGGACTAATCGCTGGGACCCGCGCGCCTTCCACAAAGTTCTACATTATTCGCCTCGCGCACACATGCAATCAGATTACACAAGTTTCGGTCACAGACAGTGGATGGAAACAACGATAACATTCCAGAAACTTCCCACACATGCAAGCGCGTCCTGCGCTGTGCGATAACATTTGTTAGGCGGTGAAACGCGTCGCCCGATAAAGAGAAGTACACGTGTCAATATGTTGATTCCCCCCAGTGTCCGTCCCCCGAAAAATTACACTTTAAAAATGTTTGCACCCCTAAGGGTGTTTTCTTGTGGTACGGGTAACATTCCTACCGTTAGGGCCTTACCGGAATTTATAGAGGACGAAAACGCAGCTGTAACTATAAACGTGCAACTACAAAAGACGTTCTTGAAAACTATGTAATCATTCTGACAGCCTTGGGCGCACAGAAATATCCGACAGGAGATTTTAATATATTTTACATGCACAAGAGTGCATGTAAAGTCCCATTCCAAACTTCTCATTATTATCAGCTAAGAGAAAGAGAGAAAAGGGAAGGAGAGACATGGAGGTTAGCCAGTGTAATTACCGGCTGGCTACCCTGTGCAGTGGGAAGTGGAGAAGGAATCAAAGGTTATAGAAGAAAAAAAAAGTGAAGTGAGAAAAATTCACGCAATAACACGATGCTATAGGCGCTACAGCTTTCAAACTTCCCAGAATGGGAAGCGCGAAATGGTAAAGAGCGCGCTATCGAAAAATCATGGAGCTCTAAAATCAAAACAATAAACAAGCAAGAAATATTAACAACAGTTAATAGAAATAAGCGAAACATTTTACACATACTTCGAGAAAACTGTCGCTATATATAAAGAACATGTACGTCATAAAGCTTTCTGTAGATACCATGCGTTATGATATTGCGCAGATGAGTAAGCGCATGTCCTGTGAACAAGCATTCCATAATCGAGTAGCCCCTATAATCATGCTGGAATGTCGAGTGTAGTTGAGTAAACATTCAGGAGGAAGCTTTAGCTCGGGCCCAACTCCGACGCGGTCTATTCAAATACATGTAAAACGCAAAAACGTTTTTCTGAGATAACCCCTGGACTGATTTTAATAAAATTCATTGCACTTGAAAGAGACAGTTATATTCTAGTGACTGTTGGAAGCGGAATTTCGATTCAGGGCTGGAATTTTCTTTAAAAGATTTTCAAATATTTGACCGTTTGAAAGAAATAGAAGTACGAAGTTTACAAATTCATAGCTCTGCATAAAGAACTGATATCGTGGTTCTGTAAACGGCGTCCATTAGATCATTCAAAGCGGACAAATTCTATATGCCTTTGTACGTCTTACGTAAATTTGTTACGTTGGTTACAACGGTTCTCCAAAAGTTGTATTTCCCCATTACTAAATTTTTTTATATCCGTATGTAACATATCAATTTTGTCCGCTTTAGATGTACTATTAAATACAATTCACAGAACTGTATTATCTGTTTTCGTTGTTGAGTTACAGAGTTGTAAACTTGCTAGTTTTGTTTCTGGAAAATTTTCAATTTTTGCCAATTTTTAATAAGAAATTGACAACCTAACTAAAAAATTTGAGACCAACGGTCACTAGTTTTTAAGTTTTTCTTTTAAATGCAACAAACCTCGTCAAATTTGGCACAGTGGTTGCCGAGAAAAACGAATTCTCCTTTTACATGCATTTAGATTGGAGCACCCGAGCTAAAGCTTCCTCTTAAGGCAACGAAATGAATGAACGAATTGGAACAAGCATGTCAACTTGGCCTGCGTGAGGAGAGATGAGTTAATTGGTACAGATATTAACACATCCTCTACGCAAGCTGCGTAGGCTGTAGAGTGCAAGAATTATCTTCACTTCGTCGTTTAATGCGTACCAAGCCCACCTTCGTATGAGGACATCTTCGGTGCACCGCGCATGCTCATGGTTGAAGGCTATAGTAACTCCATAGATGATATAGATAAAAATAGTCGTAAGGCTTATTTCCTCGCAGAAGCTTGCAATTTAGAAAACTGTCTATACGAGAATATTTTCACGAGACATGCGAGCAACGTGACAAAGTGTGAGCAATTTTCCTCTTCTCTATAGTTCCCTTGTCGGTGCACGGGCCTCTCTAAACAAATTCCTTTCGATATAATCTGTCCCTTATACTGTGTCCCGCGAGAAGCGACAGACGTTACTTACGGAAAGCTCTCGCTCGACCCTACCACGTGTTCTACTTCCTCAGACATCGCGCACGTTGCTCGTCCGAAGCCATACCTTTCGCCCACCACCTTGTGGCGGCGGGTGGGCGCCTTCCCGGCCAGAGGTCAATGCCACGATACGGCGAGCAATGTCACAAAGAGGACGTCAGTCACTTGTATGGAAGAGAATGACGATTACGGAGATTGTCCTTCCGCCGTCTCAGCTATGTTTTAGCTCGGGGAAGAGCGCTTGTAAATGCGTTTCTATTTATATTTCTACCCGTGGTAATATTGATACATAATTTATATTGAAAATAGTTCTACAGTTTTTTGCAGCAAGTACACAGGCTCGCCACTTTATGCACAAGCTAAAAAAAAATAAGCGTGCTGATTCTACAGAATGCAGGAACCTGATGCGAAGCTTGTTTGAGTTGGCGAGGTATAGCTGCAGTGTAGCAGACGAGACGAGCACAGCCTCGTTGATGATCTGTAGCTGTTAGCTGCCTGTTCCATGATGACGGAGGCGATGCATGATACTAGTCGAGAGAAGTGTGTTGATTTGAGGTATATGCACAGAATAATACGGCACACATCTTAGAGAAGAAGACGTTACATGATGAGTGTTGGAGATGTTTGCCTGAAATGTCTTTCGCTGTACGCAAGGAATAGTAGCAGCGCTGTTCCAAGGTCCAAGTACATGGTACATTTCTGACGAATCCGCCCGGTATATGCCTATGTAGAAGCCCGACCAGTTAGAAGACATCGCAGCTGAAGGCGACGAAGGGACTACTTCGGTTTTTGAAAGAGACGGGATTGGACAAGCGGCTGTGACAGTGATATCACGTACCACGCCAGAGTGATGGACTCTAACGGACGATGCGTGTGTGTGCGCTATGTGCTCTCTCTCTCTCTCTCTCTCTGCCTTCCCCATCTTTCATCCCCCCATCCCGCTCCCATGTGTAGGGTAGCAAACCGGTTAAGCTAAACTGGTTAACCTCCCTGCCTTTCCTTCTCCACTTTTTCCTTCCTTCCACCCTTCCTTCCTTCCTTCCTTCCTTCCTTCCTTCCTTCCTTCCTTCCTTCCTTCCTTCCTTCCTTCCTTCCGACCAGTTCCTATCCCCTTATGCAGAACAGACGCTGCAAAAAAGCTTCATGTCGCGGGTAATGCTCTAACACACATATATTAGTCTTCTCCCAACCTTCCCAAGTGTCATCTTCATACACTTGATCAATCCCCAGCGCTGCGAGTGCCATCAAAAGTTTCCCTCTCTGAGGCGACAGCATTGTGCCGCCTCTGGCTGGGGTATACAATTTACAAAGGCCTAGTCGTTTGGCACCTGAAGGGGGCGGGGTATACGCCCACGTGCGACTCCTGTGGAACTACAGAAACGATTAAACACATCTTGCGTATCTGTCCCCGGTACGACGTCGAGGGTGAAACTATCGGGACAGCACATGAACCGGCTGGTCTCTAGACCATTTTGGGAAATGAAAATTATTGGACCGGTGGCCGTATGGGCATCGATGGCACAGAAAGCCACGAAAGCGTTAGTGCAGTACTCTAAGTCGACAGGTCTTGGCGACCGTTTGTAGACTTGGTGCGTGCATACCTTCAAAAGTGCGCGAAACTGCGCTCCAATCTCCTCCCTCTCTCCTTTCATCCCTATTTCCTCTTCCCCCAGTGTAGAGTGGCAAACCAGATGGGCTTCTGGTTAACCTCCCTGCCTTTCCTTTTTCATATTTATCTCTCTATATACACATACCCCATGAGTCACAGTGGCACATACCCATTCTAGGTGATTGGACGAAAATGGGCGCGTACCCAGCGGTACATACCCAGTTGCCCACGTTGTTATCTATTCGGCAAGACAGCAGCTGCCGGCACCCCCAGAGAGGAAAATAAATTTTCGTTTTAATACAGTGGAGAGCCGTGCGCACGCGCAGTAGTAAATACCATCTGTCCCGGTCTGATACTGCCCTGCTCTGAAGCAAGATGGTTCGTGCTTTTTACATTTTTATTTCGGTGGATCTGCCGCAAGGCATGTGTACAAGAGATGTACCAAAACGCTTGAAATGAATGCTTGTAGTCCTGTTTGATGCAGGCACTAAAGCGATGAATTCGCGCACTTGTCCGTTTACATCGGTGTCACCTGTCATCGCATTATATGCTTCGGGAAGCTGCTTTATAAATGTGTTTCACACTTGTAAAGCAGCTTCCCGAAGCATATAATCCTATATATTGGGTGGCATCCCTCTAAACGGCATGTGATGGGTTCTGCACTTTTTCAAACAAACAAACAAAAAACAAACAAACAAACAAACAAACGTAGAAAGTGCTCGTAGTAAATGTTGTAGAAGCTTGCTTTCGGACTACAGCATGCTGCAACCGTCTATGCATGCTGATGCGAACATAAACACGTACTCATTAAATGTTGCAATGACTTCTTACCAGTGCGTCGGAAGGCAACTAAAACCAAAACGAAAAACAATACAAAACGACATTTTTTTCCCGGAACGAAAAGGCAACCGAAACGTTACTCATCATTTTGTTTCGGAGAGATACCGAAATATTTTTGAATCGGTTTTCGTTTCAAGGGGAAAGTCGGCAATCCGAAACAGCCGACTTCAGGTGACGCCAGAATTAGCGTGTATATCGTATATCTCCGGCAGTGATAATGCGAGTGATAGTCAGTCGAACGCTCGACTAATCTATGCCTGTCGCTTGGTGCACGAGCATAATCGGCATCGCACAACAAAACCCAGGGCTTGCGCGCGGAAGAGCTTCCCGTTTCATTTTCTACGGGTACGACGCGTTGTTGCCGAAGTTTTGTCGTTTGTTCATGTCCGCTTAATTTCGTTTTGCCGGACCAGCGGTCTCGCATTTCGGTGGCGAGTATACACACTCGATGACTTGCCGCTTACCCGCCGTGGTTGTTCAGTGGCTATGGTGTTAGGCTGCTGAGCACGAGGTCGCGGGATCGAATCCCGGCCACGGCGGCCGCATTTCGATGGGGGCGAAAACACCCGTGTACTTAGATTTAGGTGCACGTTAAAGTACCCCAGGCGGTCTAAATTTCTGGAGTCCTCCACTACGGCGTGCCTCATAATCAGAAAGTGGTTTTGGCACGTAAAACCCCATATATTATTACTTGCCGCTTCTGAAATCATGCTCATGTCTTGACTGGAGGCACTGAGCTTGATCTCATAATTCGCTTACTGAGAAAAATAAATACTGTATCTTTTATCGTTACCTTGCTCCAAAAATTTGTGTATGCGAACCCAAACCGTTATGAATCGTTACGGATATTTTTTTTTTTCGTTCCGGAGCAGAACCGCAACGGAAGGTTATTCAGCGGCACTAAACTAAAACCAGAACGAAAAACATTTCGTTCTAACAACCTGCTTCTTACCCTTTTCGTAATAATTGGTGATACAGTGTTTATTTCAACATTAAAAAAAAAGAAACACATTACCGCTTTTATTTGATGCGCTAGCAGATATAGCCGCTGTTGTAGATGAAAGACTAAGCGCCGAAGGCACACAGATTAAAGGGACACTAAAGGTTACTATTAAGTGAACGTGGACTACTGAAATACCATCCCAGAAACCTCGAAACGCTTGTTTCGTGCCAAGGAGAGACTTATTTTAAGAGTTCAAATCGCCAGCCCTCCGATCGAGGAGTACTGACATCATGGTCTCATAGTGACGTTGCGCCATCGGTGAGTAGAACGGCGTCCGCAGACGGCGCTACGGCTTTTCTGCGCAAAACTCAAACGCGCGGCCAGAAACAGAGCCAAGACAGAGCCGACAGCAGAGCGAAAGCGGGAGTATGGTGGCTAGCGGAAGGAGAAACGCGCGACCATAAGCTGGTACTTTATTCTATGACGCAAACTTCGACGCTCGTCGCAATGGACCCTGAAAACGACAGATTGGCTCGCGATGTGGGCTCAACTTCAGCGATTTGAGCACTGACGAGCGCGACCTGCTGCTGAGGGCTCGCGCTGCCGGCATCGTTGCGTACTACGACGGCGGCCTCGACACCGGCTCTCCGGAGCGGGAAGGCAACGAAGGCTTCCCACGACATCACAAGGACGAGGCATTCTCACTGCTTGTTCGAAATGAAAGTTTCGCGAGCCAGCAGAACCCGCACAGCACGACGCGATAACGAAACTACTGAAACTCCAAAGCGTGCGCGGCGCAGAGTCGAGCGAAAACGAAACCTTTCGACCACCCATACTACAGAAGGGTAACGTCAAAATGTTTTTTCTTAGAATCGAATAGACGTAGACAAGTAGCATTTTC